>NW_022170249.1:17370538-17970538 GCF_008802855.1 Photinus pyralis | reverse complement strand
ATGACATGCAACTTCGCCCGTTAATAAAAAATGTGGGCAATTTGAAAGAAACAGTTGTATGACGTCACGGCAATAGTTTTACATTCTTTGTGCTAATCTGCTAAAAAATTTTGTAAATACGAGATGTGCTGTGAAGCTGGTCCTGTAATGGCCGGCCAACCAGAATTGACAGTCCACGGACTGCCGGCGAATTGAATGTGAGTGCTGATCTTTAGATTAGTTTTATCTTTTATTCTTTCACTCTAATGAAAGGTCTCAACGGGAGGAATTAATTTCTACCAGTCATAGTCCTCCTCCTCCTCGACCTTATCGCGATCGGATATAAAATATTCTTAAGGACAGCGATTGGAGGAGGATTCTCAAAAAGGACGATTGAGACATGTGGAAGAAATATATCTATTGGTGATGTGAAAACTTTAAGAGCGAATATCTCGAAAACGGTTTTTAGCGGGAAAGTACCCACAAACACAAAATGAATTGTCTGAACCAGACATATCTATTGGTGAAGTCGAAGTGAATATCTTGAAAACGAAGTGTCGGAGGAGGGTACTCATAAAGGGTAAGTGGAACGTCAGGACGTGATATATCTATTGATGATGTTGAAACTTGTGCAAATATTCGCAGAACGGAGTATCGGAGAAGAGTATTCTCAAAGTCGAGACCAGCGATGTCAAAACTTAATTAACTTAAGGATTTGTAGGGGAGGCGGTTAAGGCTGCTGAATTGTATTAACAAAATTAGTCTTATCGATATTTTTAGTAGTGTCAGATGAAGTGTGCGGACAATTCGCGCCCGGATAATTCCCTCCCGGACAATTTGCGGCCGGATACTTGTGTGAAAAAATTAATTTAATTTAATTTATTAATGTTCCATAAATCATTTGATCTCAACATACAGTTTTTCCGGGAACGAAATGTCCGGGTGCAAATTGTCCGGGAACGAATGACCCGGGCGCGAATTGTCCTAGAACTAGCAGATCAAAGAAAAAGAAGAGAAATGCAAATCATATGAATTAGGATATTCCACTGACCGTATTGGTCATGATTCAATTTTTATATTTCAATATTTCATTTATTATCTATACAAATATTCAAGGTTTTCTTTTGTTGTAGGTATGGGTTTACATCGGTATGGAAACAAATTAGTAAGTATTGAATATATTTCTTTTGCATGCCATATATCTGTGTATAGAAAGGTTTTTATATATAATTTTTTTTGTACTGATGTTAATCATGGAGAAGTCGAAAACTAGTGGAATTAAGAGTCGCTAGTAACATATTTCATTTTGAATAAGCGTTCTTGATGCCATCAGACATCTTTTGAATCAGAAACTGTAATACAAAAACAAATGTGATATTCCATTTAATATAGCAAAGTCTAATATAATCCGAAATACCGCCATATTGCGTGCAAAATCAATTCGACGGCGACGGTCTTACTGAATCGCTTATTATGTAAATATATTTACTTTGCGTATCTGGTTTACTTTTTGAATCCAATAATTTCTTTATACCTACACTGTGTCCAAGATGTCTGTCGTCGGGATCTCGGAAACCATACAAGATAAGAAGATGGTCAAATTAGGGAAAAGTTGCGTAATTAAGGAGTTGAATGCTTTAAAGAAAATCAGAAAATTCCGATTACTTTCGAAGATATGCCAGAAAAATCGAAATTTACCAATTTTGTTTGAACAGACAAAAAAATTTAAAAAAACAATTTCTTATTTCCACTACAAGACACCAGAAATTTGTTTAGTGGGAGGTACAAATTTTAGTTTGAGAATTAACGTGCGTCTTATCCGAACAAAATTAAAATAACAATAACAGCAGTTTACACTTCAATGAGAGTTCGTTAGTCACTACTCTCCCAATATCATACATCTTATTACAGTAACATGTCCAAAGGTGTCTGCATTCCTATTTTTTAGCGCATTTTTGCAAAAATTTTTTTTGTAAAAAGTAGCTTTTAATCTCACTTTGGCTGGCTGGCTGGCTGGCTGGCTGGCTGGCAGCAAATGTGGGCGCGTAGAAGAACTCTTGTAGAAAGGCAACGGGTGTACGTGTATCTACAGGGCCGTGAAATTTTTCAACCTTAGGGACATGGCTACATGATGTGGGGTTGGCGACATCTGGGCGTCATCCTCGAGCGTAGTATACTAACGTGAAGGTTTTTCAGTTTTTTCCTATCTTCTACTACAGTTTTGGTCCGATTCTTTTGAAATTGGTGTCGTCGGAAAGATGTTGTAAACGCGCACAACTCCTGCGTGGCGGAATTTTGTTTTTTTGTCATAGGGGCGAAATTAACGACCTTTTGCGAGGCGGCGCGCGCGTCTTCGAGAAGTAGTCAGGCGCCTTTTACCTTCCGTTGCGAACTCACGCGGTTTAACGTTTCGTGAATCTCGAATCGCTGTCTCTCTTTCTCGTGTCGCCAATAGAAGTGAATTGCGAGTGAACGGGACGTCGGAAGGGGGTACCGTCAAAGGAAATGTGGTAGCCCCCGACACGATCTTCCTGATGGTGGAGTCAAATCTTCAAACGCGAATTGCGGGTGAACGGGACGTCGGAAGGGGGTACCGTCAAAGGGAATGTGGTAGCCCCCGACACGATCTTCCCGATGGTGGAGTCAAATCTTCAAACGCGAATTGCGGGTGAACGGGACGTCGGAAGTGGGTACCGTAAAAGGGAATGTGGTAGCCCGCGACACGATCTCACTGATGGTGGAGTCAAATCTTCAATCGCGAATTGCGGGTGAACGGGACGTCGGAAGGGGGTACCGTCAAAGGAAATGTGGTAGCCCCCGACACGATCTTCCTGATGGTGGAGTCAAATCTTCAAACGCGAATTGCGGGTGAACGGGACGTCGGAAGGGGGTACCGTCAAAGGAAATGTGGTAGCCCCCGACACGATTTTCCTGATGGTGGAGTCAAATCTTTAAACGCGAATTGCTGGTGAACGGGACGTCGGAAGGAGGTACCGTCAAAGGGAATGTGGTAGCCCCCGACACGATCTTCCTGATGGTGGAGTCAAATCTTTAAAAGCGAATTGCGGGTGCACGAGGAAAGTGGGAAGCGGTTAGTGAATGTAGTAGCCTTCGACAAGATCTGTTATTGATGGTTGAATCGAAAGTGGCTAATAGAATACTGATCTGCCACACAAAAATGCGCTGAAGTCCCTTCGATCTCAAACGAGGACTTTGATAATTTTTTTACTTTCTAGACAATAACGCTGTTTTAGCATTGGAAATGCTTAAATTTTGTATATGGGTATGAAGTTAACAGTGTTTCGTTCAAGCAGAAAAGACAGCGGTGTCGCGTCAAGTGATACCTACTGTCGATACGGTACCTACTGACTTAATAGTGCTCAATTGTTTTGTTAATTTCAATCTAAAATTCTCGCACAACTCCTTTAATAGGATTACGAGCATGTTATGAGGCTTATTGTTCAGAAAGTTTACGTTTTCAGAAGAAACTCGTAGTTGATCCATGCTCTAAATGGGGTGATGAACCATACCGGAAATAAACAACTCAATATGTCGTAACATTTCTCAATTATATCTGTTCGTCAAAATTAAATATTCATGGGGAAGGTTTTGAGGAATTGAGTTGTTGATTTCCTGTAAGTTTACGTTTGCAACACTAGCGAGTGATATCGGATGAATAAGGGTTATTTGTACTTTACATATGGCGTTATACGGTTACGAATTTATCATTTACAATGTTTCCGATGGTTGCATGGATTGCTAAATCTGTGAATTTTTTTTAATAATTTCTAAATCGCCAATAATTTCAACATTTTAATATAAACCTGAATCACTGCAAGAGGCAGTCTACACACCACACGAATTCTGCCTTGTTTGGGACATCCAAAAATAAAATAAAGCATTTAAAAGCAATTATTAAAAAACGCGTTATTAATTGGGCATTTAGTGAAACGGTATACCCTTAACGATTATTACATCGAACATTTAAATGTAGTGTTACATTAAACCAGGGGACGCCAATGATATCCAGCCGAGTGGCAATTGGTTTGCAAATTAACACAAACTTTTGTATCATTCAACATCAGACCATATGTAAAAGAATCGGCACGCATGTGCATATAGAAACTTGATTACCTGAGACTTCTTGGAACAAAGTAAACATGTGTCAAATTCCACTTAAACCGCCATGAATCAAACAATGATAAAAAAATTATTGTTGTACCGGCATAAAAATCTTCCCGAAAAACCTATAATTATGGGTATCGGATCTGTATATTGAATAAAGAGTCCCCTTCGGCTCCGAGAAAAAAACGGAGAGGGGTTAATTCTAGTCCTCCCAAAGAAGTCATAAATCAGTTCTGGTAGAGGAATTCACATACACGCTTCCTGGCTGCCAATAAACTTTGAATTATGAACAATAATAATGTTGCAGATCTTTAAAACATACACATTATCAGAGACTAAGATATTAATATGTTTCTAGATCTTTTAGCTACTGCCTACGAGTGGAGATGCAATGAAAAATTATCGTACAAATAATTTAGTAATAACACGCTCTATTTTTTTAGATGCCTTTAATGAAACGTAATTAATAAGTAGTTCGAAGGCGCACTATAGTGACGAATAAAATTCCCCGAGAGCTCGCGAAGTCATAAATTATGTAGAATTGGCTCTGTGGCTAAAGTAAATTTATCTGGGGACTCGTGGACACAATCTTTAAACCGGATACGTTTGATAGCATGTAATTTGGAATGAACGGCTAGTTTTTCTTATGATATAGCTCACATGAGGTTAGAAATGCAGTTTATTTATGGCCATAAGGCAAGCTATTTATTAAGCTTTCGAGCTTGAAAATTCGTATATGCTCGTTCAGGCAATTAACAGCTCTGTAGGCAATTTTATGTTTACATTGTTAGGCATACTTGCAAGTCGATTTAAGAAGGGCTAATTACAGACATTTTATCTTACGCATATACAATTACAGTTACTAAACATGAACTTTGCGGAAACCATCATCAATTGCTTCACTGGCCGTTTATCAACTAAATGGCTTTTGACAAATATAAATAACAATTAGCTCTCATTTGACATAGTAATTTAAACTTCCAAATTTTTGTGTACAAATTGAAAAGGTATTAATGCAGTTGGTGGGTTTTTAGAAGAAGAAAATATGTAAAATTACTTTCATTGGTTTTATTTATTAATTTATAAATATTCATTTAAAGTTTAATTAGCATATAATTTGAATATAACGTAGGTTTACAAATAACAATTTATTAGAGTATCACAACAAGCCGTTAAAACAATCTAAAATGATACTCCATAAAATAAATTTAAAAATAGTTTAACGAGAAGAATTTTAATTATGTGACCAGAAACAGAAATAGAGATGAAACCCATTGTTCGAAAAACTATAGTTAGTTAAAAAAGCAATTGATTTCTATCATATTAGCAATGACAAAGATACACTAACTGGAATCATTAAACCACTTTCAAGCGGTAATTTACATTCTGAGTGAAACTAGTAATAAATTATAATTAAAGAAAAACTGCACATTAAAATATGTTAACGTTTCTTTAAGTACGTTAATGATCTCCCTAGTATGGCATCTTGCGTTCTTTAACCTAATTAAAGGTAAATCGTCAAGAGTTACCGTGTGGTAGATAATGGATGGCCATTAATCTAGTGCATACTTTGGAAAAGTACAGAAGTAATGAAACCAAGAAACATTCGCTAACGAAAGAGAATTCGAATTTTTCTTGTTACATAACGTGTTCGTGGAAAATTTGGTAAATTGTATTCTGAGATGTAATGAAGATGCTAGAACGTTAGATAATGATTCAAGAGTTTGCAAGAGATAGAGCAAATGGGGCGACAATTTTGTGAATTAATTTGCCAATTATAGAAGTTTGCATTAGGTGTTGATCGGAATGACACACTAAATTATGTGCCGTTAGCATTTTTAGAATGTGTGTGACTCGGTGTGTGATTATAGAGATATATTACCAATCTAAAACAGTTTTTTAGCAAATCGATTGTCCTCTGCACCGCAATGCCCCTATAGTCGACTTTACTTCTGCGTGTAAAACTACATAAAAATTCCATTTCCGGGATACTAATTCAATTTAACCTAAAACTGCAAGCTAAAGTGTTCAAAACTTTCGCGCTATGCTATATTACCACTGAAGCATTGAACATCAACAAATTTAAGTGTACACAAAAATTCAAATTTAAATTCAAAAAAATTAGGATAATTCTGTTGAAAATTCAAAAAAAAGAAACGGAAAATGCAAGTAAATTAAAAAACAAGTTTAAAAAGTTATTATGCAAACATAAATGAGCTTATTTTCCTTCTAATAGTAATATAATAATATAATATAATAATAGGACCAGGAAAAAATACCGGTAGGTACGAGATCCTTACCCCATTCTCTTTCAGTGGAGCATATACAAATACATACAAATTTTGAAATGGGCATTAGTTTTACTTTTATTCGAAATGTCTACATCGAAACTTTTTTTAAATGCTTTCGTAAATAGCACTGCGCATTGTTAAGTTTTAGTTTCATTCAAAGTGCCTACGTATGATATTTCATTTAACTGCTTTCATAAATAAGAAAGTTGCCATTGCGCATGCGCAAAACCAAAATTTTCAACTGGTGTTAGATTTGTTTTTCTCCCAAACGCCTATGTATAAAATTTCATTTAAATGCGCAAAACAACATTTTGAAAACGTCTTTTAAATTTACTTATATTCCTAGTGTTTACATACAAAGTGTCATTAAAATATCTTCATAAATAAAAAAGTTAGCATTGCACATGGGTTAATCCAAATTTTTGACACTGCGCATGCGCAAAGCTAAAACATATGGGTATGCACGGAATCCTTGAATCAAGTCCTTTCAAATGAGCCCAAACCGGTTCAGCGGTGTAGAAGGAGTGCGTGTGATGGACGACAAAGTGCAGCCAATAGCGACTTTTCACTTTGAGGAAAATACGCTAACAATTGGGGATATTCAGAAAATTCACATTTCACAACAATGCAAGAATTCAGACAGATACGCAAATAATACATGCAATTCTATAGAAACTCGGTCTCTTAATTATATGTAATACAATTGAGAGTTTTTCAAATAAAGTAAACATGGCATCTGGAGTAGCACAACATTGTAAATTACGTTGTAGGGTACACCAACTTTTTCATTGTGTACATCACTTGATTCTAGTCTAATAAACGGTACAAAAAGCCCAAAAAACAAAGAACAGCTAGTTCAAATCCAGCAAAAGTAATATCTCCAGTAGCACAAAATTAGCAATTTTGTTTCACGGGCGTAGAATATGATCTAAATACTTCTAAAAGGTTCTGCAAAGAACGTAGACACACAAAAAGGACTGAAAGTGTTTTTGCAGGGGGATCTAATAAGATCAGAAAAGGGGACCAATAGAGACTCGAGGATGTTTTGAGAATTCTTCAAAAGCTCTTATACGACATTGCGCGATCAGGACAATTCAATGTGAAGATTACGAAGAAGTCCATTGCTCGCGTGGATGTGAATTGCTACCACATGGTTGACATGTCGCCGTGCGATTTCCACGTTTGTGGACTTATGAAGAAGCATTTGAAAGATAGCGGTTTCATGTCGGATGCAAAGGTCCAGGACGAAGTCTGTGATTGGATCGGTTCACACCCGAAGGAATTCTGGGAGCGAGACAAAACAATGGATTTCAGTCACATTTATCATACGGTTACGGAAATTTCTTCAAGAGAGAGCCGTGGAACCCACTTACCTGATAGGTCTAGTGATAGGTTTTCCATACATAATCGGATCCTATCGTGTATAGTTTATGAACCAATTGAAAAATCGCCAATATTAATTTAAAACCTATCAAGTCTCCCGCAGTTTCGTAACGTAAAATTCTGTTTTTTCCCGTTCCCTAGGGAATTGCGAGAAGTGTTTTACTAAATTAGAAACCTTCGCGGGCATACGTAATCGGATGAACGGTTTAGGAAGGCATAATAGACATACATACAGACAAACAAACATTCATATTTATATCGACTACAAACTATATAGTAATAGCAGGTTCTGGGGGTCTGTGTAACATTCTACACCAACGATCGTCATTAGTCTGGCAAAATGTAGGAATGCTAAAAAAATGTATAAAATTAAAAAAATTCTGCATCTGCGGGGAATCGAACCCGGGCCGCCCGTTTTCTACAAATCAGAATCTAATGACATTTGGCATCGTTGCTGACCATAAGAGCCCGTACTGTAAAGTCAAAGCGAGACGGACTATAGTTTTTTTTTATCAAAAACCTAAACACGTAGAAACCTGGATGGATGAGACTAAAAACGCAAGAAAAGACCTAAAAATTCGGTAGAGCAAATAAGACAAAAGGCATAGAACAACCGGAACCTAAGGAGCTGTCTTAAATACAAGCATGGCCTTTTAACCCAGCTCCAGTGCCTTTCATTCTCTACATAGAGGGTTAATATCTTGGGGAAAGAGTTGGAAAGCCAGAGCAAAATTTTACATATGGGTTACGGGCGACTGTTAAAAATCCAAATAAACCCATAAAGAGCGTTTAAAAAATCGGCAGAGCACCTCGGTGGATTTGACCCATTTCCAATTGGCTTGTTACATGTGATATATATGTTAGCTGTGCAAAGTTTGAACCGAATATGTTCAAGCGTTTGCCAGAGGCGTGTCCCTACGGGGGTTATTGGATTTGACCCATTTTCAATAGGCTTATTACATGTGGCATATAGGTCAACTGTGCAAAGTTTGAACCAAATCGGTCCAAGTGTTTGACAGTTACCATGTTCACGGACAGACGGACACCATCGACTCCCTTATAAAGTTTGCATCGCTTTGCTCTGCCGCTTAATAGAAGTATGTTTGAAGAAATCACTAATTATTTATTTCTTTTTGGTATTTAGCAGTGGTGGCTGGTCCTAAAGGGTAAGAGGCCACGTGCCCACTCCAAGATAAACGGTGGAAATAAATTAGCACATCACTCAGCGAATCATTTTTATTTCACGCGCATTTACGTTTTGTAATGAATGGTATCGAACTTTCCTTCCGTCCTTCCGAAGGCGGATTAGACTAGGTAACGCCTAAAACTACCTTTCGAAGCACAGTGATGATTTGCTGCACTTCGATTATCTCTGCATACACGATTTAACGTCGATTTGGGGCACAAGCTTGGTGTGCCTCAGTACACGTCTAAGTTTTATGTGTAACGTTGAATTCTTCAATCATGCTTTCTGCGCTTATTTATGTACGTCACTTTGCATCTAAATTAGACGCAGCGCTTGCAACATAATATGAAAGGTTCACAGGTGTTTAAAGGGGGTTAATATCCAAAACTAATTCTTTACACTATGATGTAGAGTACCTAAATTTGTGGAGGGGGGAGGTGCCATTTGTCCAGTAACATGCCGACAGGATTGCCTGGCCCTATTCAGTCAGAGAACGGGAATGTAAGGATGGGTAAAGTTAAGGATGAGAACGGAAGAAGGTGAGAGGGAAGAGTACTGCTCCAGCATTCGTCTCGTAGATTTCAAGATAATGCTAGCATAATTCGAAGCTACGTACCTCTGAGGAAATCCCTCTGACAAAACACCAGACAGAGCAGTCGACAGCGGGGATCGAACCCACACTCTTCCGAATAGCAGTCGGCAACACAACCACTGCACCACCTAACCGGCTTCCGTAAGTAACATGGACAATCACACTTAAATGGAGATACAGCGACAATCATTCAGGTGACAAAACCTAGCAAGACAAATTCCGACATATTAGACTGAATTAACTACATTACTGAGGAGTACCTGTGAAGAAATGTTTAAACGAGGCGAAAGAAACCCTAACATGAAAACAGTGGAGTACGAGTATCGCTGCGCAAAGATCAAAGTAGGACTATTCTCCACACATAAAGATGTTACATGGGAGGTTCATATAAACGAAAACGCACAAGTTGGTGCTCCTTCCAAAACAAACCATAAACAAAGATAGCGAACCTACAACTGAACTCAACTATGTTTACTGGGCGCCCTTGATAAGCCGTTAGAGAACAGAAACTGGAAGACAAAATTGGCGAGGAACCCAGCTTCTTGGCGTGGCCATACAAAAGGGAAATCCACCATCGACGCAATTAAAGACGTGGTAAACAGCACCGAAGAAGCAAGAAAGGGGACCAGGTATACAAGATTACTAATTACCGTAGACGTGAAAAATGCATATAATTCAGCGACGTTGGTTCTAATAATTAGAGATCTAGAAACGAGGCGTGTTCCGAATTAATTAATAACAATAATAATAAGCTATTTTAAAGGTCTAAACATAATAATTATGGAGGACTGCGAAGGCAATAAAGAGCGGAAGAAGATAAATAGTAGCGTTCCCCAAGGATCATTGCTTGGGCCGTCATTATGGAATCTATTATATGACGGTGTTATGCGACAAATACTACCTTCAGGTGCAGAAGCATACGCGTCCGGGAGAGGGAGAGGGAGAGAAAGGAGGAGAGGGAGATTATGAAAAATTAATACATGCTTGTCTACTAATACAACGGCTCCAAATCCTATACTTTCCCTTTGAAAGGATCCTCCTCCGGCATTCCGTTTTCGAGACGTTCGGAGCTGAAGTTTTGAACTCAGCGACAGACTCGTCTCGCCCCGACCTTAGTCTCTCTCTTTGAAAGTAGCTTCTTTCAACACTTCATTTTCAAGATAATCGCATTTGAAGCTTTTATGGCACTGACACATGCCTCTCGCACAGACCTTTCATTTTCACTCCTGATGCCCAAAGAAGTTCTACAATGGAAAGTACAGTTCACTGTAAACCATCGATAACACTATACAATGTACCACCAAGCAATTGCAATGAAAGTTACATAGTAAAAAGGTAGTTTGATCCTCACATATTATTATAGTAATCCGATGTCTTGTGGTAGACAAGGATCAAGATAATACATTTGTTTCACTTAAGGTTGCACCGGGTCATCAGTGAAAAAAGGTACCTATATTTCTGAAATGTAATAAAAAAACAGGTAACTTACTATATTTGCATTTATTCGCGTATCTCACTTCACATCACTTAAAAATTCCTGCTGCGTATCAAATTTTCGTCATGCTGTTTAAGTTGCCGTTAAAGATGTATAATTAACACATACTTAGTACCATAATATATAGCATTATAGGAATGCGTACCACATATTACCATCCTTTAATAAATAGCATAAAACGGTAAAAATATTGTTATTAATTAAATTATTTTCGTACGATAATGTACCCAATTGGGACTGCTAATTAACTGACTGCGATTCCATATTATTATAATTAATATTCATCAATGGAACCTAACTCGGCTTCTTGTAATAGAATAGGTATAAATTTTGTAATCTTACACTGTTAATTAATAACTTTGAGGTCAAAACCACCAAAATAGAAAATGGTTGGATTTATTTTTGGCATCTTAATATCCTGTAATGGAAACTCTACACTATTACTATGATAGCTCTGTCCCATTGCCATAAAATTTGATATTTTTATAAACTTGACAATTCAATTAAAAAATGAAACGTAGATGTAGTCAACGTTAATTTATTATGTAGATGTTTTGAGCAGATGAATTCGTATCATTTGATACGGTATCGATTTCAGAAACTTGGTATGTGCTTCCAGTGTATCGTTCTACTTATACCGCAATGAAATTATCAAAATCACAGAAAAGATGTCCAGATATTCCGGCATGGCGCTGCTTTCTGATTTAGCTTTGTTGACATACGAAACCGGTTTCGATTAGTTTATTTTTTTAATAATCCTAAATTATTATTTTTAATTGCTTAATTCTGTTGTGCTGAAGATGTTATGATATTTCTCTGTTTTAGGTTTTTTTTATTACTATACGTCAGTATATGTACTGTTTAGGCGTTTAACAAAAACAAAGTTCTATTACCTATATGCGCATTCTTTGCTTAAAAAAAATTTGCGGATGCGATGTTCCAATTAGGATATAACGTTAGCAAAGAATTTGATATCTTAGCAATGTGTGTAAAAATCCCGTTTCTTTTATTATACTGTTGTGACCCATGACGTCAACAGAACATAAATCCAAAACGGCAGCTATTCCATTGCAATCACTGTTAATGAAACTAAATTGCACAATTTAGGAAAGTAAAGTAAGCAAATGAAGCACTTTTCATAATATTTATTGACGTATTTATAAACTAGTTTTTACTTCAAAAACTATGCGGAACGTTTTTAAATTAGACGCGTACGACAAAACCATGGGGTAGGTACTTGAAATTTTTACCCATACGAGTAACAAGAACGTCATTGTGTGGTGCTGGTGTGTGAGCAGACACCTAAGCGATTCCTTCGGAAGTTTGTTCATAGTACTTCGGTAATGAACATATTAAAAGTCCTGACGCCGTGATGGCGAGCCGACGAAAGGGAGTTAGGGGAAGGTACAATTTTTGAGTTTGCCGCTTGTATATTGAAAACGGTTCATCATAGGAGAAATGTTCCTATATTAAATGAAAGTTCATTAAATTCTCTACCACTTTTATTCTGACCATTTTTTTCGAATTACCAATGTTTTTAAAGCTACAGGCTCTCAAAAATTAATTAAAAAAAAGTTTTTACCTCGCTTATAAAAGGAGGTTTTATGATGAAAGCCAGGTCCGTGTGGCGCAGTTGAGTTAAAGCTAAACTTGGGTGCTAAGGGTCCCTGGTTCGGGTCCGGGTTCGGGCATGGATATTTGTAAATGTATAGTGGGTTGGGTTTGGGTTGGTAGAGCAGCCTTGGCTGAAACCCTGCCCACTCAAAAATAAAGGCAAAATAAATAAAAATAAATTAATTTTTGAGTGTGTAGCTTTAAAAACAGTTGATAATTCGAAAAAAATGGTCAGAATAAAAGTGGTAGAGAATTTAATGAACTTTCATTTAATATAGGAGCATTTCTCCTATGATGAACCGTTTTCAATATACAAGCGGAAGCAATAAGTTTTTATGTGACCGTCATCGTTTCTGTTTGACTGTTTATAAGTTCATTCATTATTTAGTTTATTTCTAAAGAAACTCATAATATATTGCTGTTTGTAATTATCCCGGGCCAAAAAGGACCATACACAAAACACTTCAAACTTAGCTAGCTCAATGAGAATTTTTCTCGCTGCAGATCTACTACATCCCGATACAGAAAAATGATTTAATTCTGACCTTTTCTGATTCTGATTCTCGACAGACAGTGGGCAACATCAAAATCCTTAAATTCCAACAAAATATCTAACATTTCCAAAAAAATTTAGGTTGTCATTTAAAATTTTTTGCAATGACATCACATTCTGAAACTATGACGCCAGAAACAAAATTGAAAACCGTCAGATTGTGGCAGATCTTTAATCATTCAACTTTTATTAACAACTTTTTTTAGTATGACCAATAGTTACGGCTCCAACATCAGTGTTCCTTACTTTTTATTCACCCTGTATAGATCAGTGACCCCAAGTATGAATTTGTTCCCGAAGTTTGACTACGGCCCCATGAGGTCAATTGCTTCCAGATACCCCCATGCTATCGCCATACTTCTTGTTTGTTATAATATGGAAATTTTTTCTGGAGGCAGAAAGGTTGACAGAAGTCCAGCCTGTCGGCGTGCGAGGGTTTCTTTCAGCTTCTGCTATGTCACCTCTGTATTTTCCGACCAAATGAACCGTTGGCTTTCAGTAAATTGTTCAACGTTGCTTGCAAGCTTGCGCATTTTGGAACGTAATATCGTAACCAATTTGTAAGTCCTCATGTGTTTCCGCGTTCTTGGACCTTCCGCGGATTTGTGCGGCTCGGTGTATTCCGGGACCGGTTCGTTTTCTTCGAGTGTCACTATGTAGCCGAGATATTGGCATTGGTCGGCGGAGAGCTTGACTTTGTGGTTGCAGCCTCTCGAATACCAGTCGTGAATGTTGTAGATGTTCTTCCCATGAGTTGAAGTATACGATGATATCGTCGAGGGATACCAGCACGGATTTTCGTAGATACCCCGGGAGGACCTCCTGCGTCATCAGCTTCTGGTATATGGCCGGCGCGTGTTTAAGGCTAAAAGCCATCACTTTGAATTGCTAGCTGGCTTCGTCCGGTGTTTGAATTGTCTTTCCAGGACCCTGATTTTAGATCTAGCGTTGTGAAGGCCCTTGTCGTGCCTATGTCTCGTAGCGTCTCCTGGATGACCAGTAATCCGGCGCATTCGCAACGCAACAGCGTTCAGGCGGCGGAAATCTACACACAATCTTGGCTTGCGGTCCGGAAGGAGAGACCGGAGGGGAAACATTACAATGACCAATAAATAAAATATAAAAATTCTGCGTCCACCTGACAACATCTCCCTTAGGCCCTAAACAAAATAAATGACAACATTGTACAGCATGACCCGTTGAAACCTCCAATGCCAAAACCAAATTACATTCACATCCACGTAACTTTTCAACTACAGTGGCTCGCTCGCTCTCTCGTCGGCATTATTTCAACGTAGACAAACGAGACCCCCTTGCAGTTTACACAACAATATATTGTGTCCAAATGAAACAACATTATTTCGAGACATAACAGTTTTATAAAACGAATGTGAAAAAAAAAATTAATGGAATTTGGACACTTGGCTGGAGCTTCTAGTTGTAAAACAATACAAACGCAGACACAATAAAAATCACAATTTATATACGGAATTAGCACTTCAGCGCTAATAAGGAGCAACAGACGAACATTGAGGAGGGCGGAGTGAAAGGAACTCAGGATACTGATGGAAACAGCAACCTTACAAGAAATCAGAGAAGAGAACTACTAGAGAGAAAGACGATTACCATGAGACTAAAGATGAGGCAGATGAGACACTGGGGACATACCAACAGGAGGAACAAAGACCATATCATAACGGGCTGCCAAGATTCTATGTACTTCGGAATGGAAGATAGGCCGACCCTGCCACACATGGAACACCACCATAAACCAAACGGTAGAGGTCTCGGGGATTACCATGGGAAGATGGGAAGAGAAGAGTAGAGACAAACATCAAAGGAAGAAAGAAAGCAGAAGAATACTAGAGGTGGAGGAAGAATCAGACACAAGGACAAGTAGCCAAGGGGAGGAGGAAAAGGGGACAGAAGGTAACGCAGGGGGAGGACAACAATAAAAAGGGCCTAACACGAGGAAAAACAGGGAAGGGAACGAGACCAAAGCATAGGAACATCGGAAGCCAATGAACGCCCGGAGAAGAAGCTATCACTAGAAAGCAGAGTTCCCTCTAAGGCAGAATACCAGTGGCGAAGCTGTGGCCGTACCCGTTCGGGTCGGATAACACCCAGTTAGCCGCCCCCCCCCACAACCCCCCCAATCCACAAAATCCACCACATTGTTTGGCATATGTCGCGGCCCAGCGCGATGGCAACAAAGTAGTGGAGAAACGTCCCTGATAGTGACTACCAGGGACGCATCCTCACGACAGTTGACTAAATTCTGGGAGAGGCGGCGACGCCAGGCATATGTCAAAGTTTCAAGTTTCAATCGCAATTTACAAAATACGTAGGCTGGTGTATGAGAACGTGTAAAACAAAATAAAAAGTATTATAAATGTCTTATGTCCGATATCCATATCTTCCATTGGAAAAATGATAACTTTGTGCTATAACTCGAAAACTATCCAATCACCATAAGAAAAAGCTAGAAAGTAATCTAATGTAAAGATCGAGTATAATTCATATTCCTGGGACTAAACAAATTTGTTTCCGTCGGCGTCAGGACAACAAAATTGGCACACCTTATACATTGTTATTGTCCAGTTTCTATTTCTATCAACAACGAGCCATTATTACACTATTCAGAAAAGTGGAAGAAATGTTCAGGTTCGGAGTACTCTCCTTCTGAGAAGTAAAATAACGGCACAGATATGGCCTTTCTCATGTTTATTTAAAACTTAATTTTTGTATATTTTCTTTCTTTATACTACCTATTTATTAAAAATTCATCATATAAGGCAACATTATGCGACATATTATAGTTCCTCACAAAACACGAATAAAAGTTGACCGACACTCTTCTTCTTTTCACCGATTAGTTGTGGTTTTGACCACATATCCACACAAATTCAATATTCATATTGATGCTGGTGATAACGTAAAAATAGCCGAGACCCATCTTATACGTAATGGCTAAATAATTCATTACTAACCAAAAATACAATAGAAGAATGTACTGATAATGATCATAGTAAAAATGCAAATGACGTGTCCTATTCAGTAATTCAATTTCTTAATTCCAGCAGTTTATAAAAGTCTAAATTATTATAGCATATAATCTGAGAGCGGCTTTGTGGATGAGAATTTATACTATAATGCATTAATCCGCCTGAACACAACTAAACTCTCCGTATAGCTTAGGAAATAAGAATTATATCTTTATTCGATTTCTCTACTGCCAAAAATAAGTGTGTGGTCCTAACGGTTGCATTAATTTCCATAAATAATAATTTATGGGGTTTTCTTACTTTAATTCCGAAATATGGTTGCGAACCGTTCAGCAATGCTTGTCACAAAGTTCCTCTCTACATTTCTACAATTCAAACTTAGAAGAAGAGAGAACAATAATTAATAATTGTTTAAAAAAATCAGGCGGTTTCATCTGAAATTAGTGTGAATTTGTCAAATGGCGGTGCTTGATAACATACCCAATGTCTGTAGGTACTACAGAAGACAAACGCACCTAGTACTTTAAAAACGGCACTGTTAATTACATCTCTGTCTGATTATACATTTGGATTCATTTCCTCAATCCTAGATAACATAAGTTTGAAATATCGAACGCAGCTTAGAGGAAACATTGAGGAGGGATCAATACATTTAGTCTTATTTTGTATAGATTTAATCCTGTAGGTACGTATCATAAATATAGAGTGCCAAATCGCCATACTGGCGATACCTAGGTGTCAGATGTTCTACTATATTTGCGTTGTTTTGAACAATGCAAATAGTCGCATGTGTTGTGTGCTACTACTTTATTACTACTATAAGAGTTCCTCCTTTGCTGTTGTCAGTTTGGTGGTGTTTTTAAGTGGACCATTAGAAGTATTTCAGGAACGGTTTGGAATTTTGAGTCAGGACCCATTACCTTTTTTGAACAATCGATCAAAAGGAATTATTAAAAAATATTTTCAAGTTGGCCGCTTTTCCGGTTCTATCAAAACGATACCGGAACTTTCTTACTTCAAATGGTACTATCTTTTCTGATGGCATTTTCGAATTTCTCATAAAAAATCAGTATGATTTTGATCGATTATTCAAAAAAGGTAATGGGTCCCGACTCGAGATTCCAAACCGTTCCTCAAATACTTCTAATGGCCCACTTAAAAACACCACTCTGTAGAATAATAATAAATACACATTTCGGTTCGTTGAATTACGACATAGTGCGAAGTCCCGTGTCCAGTTGGAGAAAAAAACGAATATAGGAGAAGTGTATTTTTGGTTCGATTTTTTATGGTTATGAAATTGTCTCGTTTTGAAGGGAAATTATAACTGGCGACTTATCGATGATAATTGCAACACTGGCGAGGTTGAAAAAATTACCATACTTGGATGGTTGCACGAAAATCGCTCATTTCATTTCTCCTAACAGACGCTATTTTTATGGAATTTCTGCGGTTAGGCCATTGATAAAAATTTGTACATTAACGACAGAAATTTTGCAAATGATTGCACACACATAATGAATCACATCCCAAATGGACATCAGTATAGTTGGTTGCCTCTTCGTATTTTTTTTTAAACGAAGAAATGTAACTTTGGGCGTCATGGAATTTTTGTTAGGGTTTTGAAAGAGAAAAATGGCCAGATTTAGCACAGGTGAAAGTTGTATTAGGTAATATTCTAATTATACCGGGTGATTCATTAGAAGTGAGGACAATTTGAATTTCCCGCAAATCAAAAAAATTATGAAGTTGGTACTAACTGATGATCATTTATTTAATTGCAGTGGTGTATCATCATGCTTTCAGTAAATCATTTTCTTATTTATAATCTACAAATACTGCTTCTGTTTTACCACAAATCATAAACTAACACTAGATACAGTTACGTTTCTTACATATTTTAGTGCATCAACTCTAAAAATTGTTAAAAATGGAAAAAGTAATAAACCGCAAATGGTACACAACAATTAACGGCGACACTGGTTTCTTGAATGACAGTCATGACAGATAAAAATTCAAACGAAATTCAAACCGTCAATCTAATAATGCAAAAAATACTAAAACCTTACGCGCGAAATTCAAGCGTTCATCACTTCTAATGAATCACCCGGTATTTCTAATTACTGAAATCAAACATCGTACTGGATTGTTAGTAAACGTCGGTGTATTGTCCATTTTGGTTGCTTTGGTTTATGGGCCATGCCACTCTTCACGGGCAGGATATTATATATTTAACTTTACTAACGTTTCTGTGAACCTGAAAACATATACTGGGTTTTGAGTATAGTGCGTAGTAACCCTTATATTCTCGTAGTCATATAGGCCGGGGTCAAATCCAGGCCTTCCGTACTTGCCGCAGATCCATTGTAAGCGGTCCACGACACGCCATCCCGTCAACGTAACATCTCCCAGGTTGGTCCTGTATTCTGTCAACCGTTCCGGAAGGGTTTTATTCACTTCCTATTGTGAAAAAAGGGTCAAAATAATTTTGTTCAATTTTGATTTGGAAAAATTTTGTGGAAAGTGCATAACAGATTTGTAAATATTGTAAACTGATTTGGGAGTTGGGAAAATTTTCTCTCTCTTGTTCCATATTCGAATCCACCTTATTCTTTAGTTTAAAATAAATAACAAAATCTCTTATTTCTCTTATCCAAACGCGCACCTGCGACAACATCTGTTTACAACATTAATTAACTTTTAAAGCGCAACTCTTATCGAAACCTCACAGTCTTAAAATTAAGTAAACTTCTACAAATGCCTAATACAATTCCAACAAATGTCCCTTATCTTTCCTTAGTTAGAATGCGGCTATTTACACAATTAGACATCGTCCAAACTACGTAAATTAACACAACAATATGTATGTATATTATGTAACATTTGCAATGTGCGTGGCAGTTGTTCATAATCCTGAAGATTATTTAAAAATGGGACCCACAATGCGTTTTCGAGACACTCCCAAACTCCTACTTTTAAAGGTAGCAACCTAATCTCTTCAAAATTGTATGGATTTTCAGTTCCCCAGAATTGCTACTTTTGATTATTCACCAAACGAGATAACCAGAAGATTCCGATTACTTTCGAAGGTATGCCAGAAAAACCGACATTTGCCGATTTCGTTTTTATTTTTTTCTGGTGGTATTTGAGCAGATACAAAAAAATAAAAACCATTTTCTCATTTCCACTTTTTGAGTTCTACAAGACACCGTTGAGAGATTTTCAATACACAACGTTTCGTATCGGAGAAACTTCATCAACTTTAGTTTTTTTATATGAACTGTAAATACAAGTACACAGTGTAACATTTTTTTTATCACGAATGCAACGATATACGGCACACATCGCCCTAATCGTGTGAGAATACTTATTGGACATACTTTCCCTTTTCCAGAAAATGTGCGCTTTTACAAAGTAAGCTGAGGATCAAAAATGTTTAGTTTAGAAACTACGACCGCATAGTGCTGTATTTGAATTAATTAGTTTGTCAAAATTCAGAATATTGACCGATTTCAATATTTCTTACAATGAACATTAAAAAAATTTTAATTCAAAATGACCGCTGAAACTTCTATCAAAGTCGACATTTGCTTAGGTATGCGTATAAGAAGTATTGACAAAAAAATTGAAATAAATACAACCAACCATATGGCTCGAAATGTTATCTAATATTTCATAAGTGGGTTTAGGCTTACTTACAGTTTGACTCTATTATGAAAGTCTCAATACTGTCGGTGTCCACAATGTAAATGACACATATAGGAAATAGGATAATAATAGGAAATTCTTGCTATAAATTTGTAGGCTACTTCAGTGGTTCTCAACTGGGGGGGAGCGACTCTCTGCGGAGTCACAGAACCCAGAGGGTTGCGAAATGCAGGGGAAAAATTAAAAACAAATATTGTTTTTATAAAACAACTGAATTGTTTTAATATGTGTAATAATGTTTATTAATATTGCAAACGTGGTTGTCTCCGATTTACAAAATTACAACTCCTGTAAACTTTTATATTATGTATTTAAAAAAATTATAAGTCATAGGGGGGTCGGCAAAATACTCAACTCAAAAAGGCGATCGCAGAGTCTAAAAGGTCGAGAACCACTGGGCTACTAAAATACTAAAATCTGTGCATTGTCTTAGACTACCGCGATAACAATTATTCAGATAAATATTTTGAATCAGATGAAGAGCTGCTGCTGCTAATATTATGTTATTCTCCTTGCTTTTTTGTTGATATAGCAAAATCAGAAGGTCCTAAAGTTAGAAACAATTTCACTTTTAGTTAGTGTTATACGAAAATATAACATGTTTACTTAGCAAAATGTTCATTCATAAGTATGTGCATCAAATAGAGTTTTTTTAATACTAAAAGCGCAGTGTTAACTTCTTTCAAACATATGATATCAACTGGATCAAGATCGGAACATACACTTGATGTCTGAACTGTAGTGCTAACAATACAATAAATCGATGACAAGAGAAAAATAATGGAATTTTGATCAATGTAACTTCAGAAATATTGACGAATTACCTGGCACATTATCGCCCATAACACACAACAAAAGAAAATGTGTAATACAATTAGTAATAAAAAATTGTAATTCTCTTGGCTCGTGCTTTTAGAATTTTG
Organism: Photinus pyralis; assembly: GCF_008802855.1. Lineage (NCBI taxonomy): Eukaryota > Metazoa > Arthropoda > Insecta > Coleoptera > Lampyridae > Photinus > Photinus pyralis. Next base: position 17,949,684 of record NW_022170249.1, on the reverse strand, counting down.
CAAAATGTTCATTCGAAGATCAACTTTGGAATTGTACTGGCAAAAACCGCCCCCCCCCCCCCCCCCCTAGAACTATAGGTACACTGTGTCCAAGATTAGGATGCCTATCATGGGAGTCTTCGAAACCATAGAAGATACCACAATGGTCAAATAAGGGAAAAGTTGCGCAATTAAACAGCTATCATGCTTTAAATAAAAACCAAAAAATTCTGATTATTTCCGAAGATATGCCAGAAAAAACGAAATTTGCCGATTTCGTTTTACTTTTTTCCGGATGTAATTTGGGCAGATACATAAAAAAACACTTTCTCATTGGTTAACTTCACGTTGATTGGTTTTATCGGATTAATGAACAAATCGGTCACTTTTTAAATGATTACGTAAGAAATTCCAAACTTTTCAGTAATTATATGGGTATAAAAAAATATAATTGCTGATAATATAAATTTTCGGATTAATTTAGCAGCGGTATCTAGATCATGACTTATGCAATTGAGATCGTTTTAAGATTTTAACTAGACATATTAAACAAAAAAGAGTGTTGGCAATCATTATCTTAATAAACGCTAACTGGTTTAATGATTAATGATGCGCGACATAATAATTGAATTACAACAAGGAAGTTACGAATGCAGTAGTTAGCGTACTCGAAAGTTTGCGTTAGTTTATGTATTAAAATAATGATCAATTAATCAGGCCATTTCCATTTATTATTGGGAAATGGAATGCATGTGGTCATCCTTCATCGTAGCCTCACTCTACATCTTCACATTTTTTGTTAGTAGGAACTTTCAATCTACAAATTAATGCTTAGATACGCTATGCACGGTTAAACGTAATTATTAAATAAATTAGCCTTAAGAAAACTAGTTATCACGAAAACCTAACGATCATTCTTCAATTTGCATGGTTATCAATCATACTGATTTTATTTCTGGAGCCTTAAAACGAACTTCCTTAATTTGAATACATTAAAAGCCACTGACTGTATTTAAATCGCATTGGTGGGCACTAATAGAAATTAATTTACCGCAATCTTTCCGATTGATTTGTGATGTAAGTAATTGTTCAATGGTAGCTAGCAGTGTAATATTTTTATAATGTTTCGAACTTTTTATTTTAGTACAGACAGATGGTGCATCGTAATAAGTTAATAAAAATGTATCTATATAGCATACTGTATACAGATATCTCAATTTCAAAGCGTATAGAATTTCCTGTCTATCGATGTCAGTAAAAATGAAAGAAATTGGACATCTGTATTTGTAGCGTCTCTTATTTTGATACACGATAACGTAAATAATGCGTTGTGTAAGAGAAGCTTGTATTACACACGAATTTAAAGTTTCTATGCGATATAATCAATAAAAAAAGTCCTAAGCGGATATGTTACCTTATACAGTCTAATAAGAGATCACAGTGAGATCGAAAATTTTCACTTGCGATTTAGGCAGAAGAACGAACATTAACATCTTGAAGAAATATAATATTCAACAAGTGAAGAAAATGTAAATCTCGTTTGTGACAACGATCGAAAAATAAATACACGCAACATTTTCCCCCATATCGGAATCTCTTGGTCAAAATGCCAACTGGAATACGCAAAAGTCTCAAATGTTGAGTTCATCCTACGAGTTTATTTTTTACTCGTAGAGTTCAACACACCAAATGTCGGATCAGATTTTTGTCGCACACATGTTTAGGGTTCTGGCGGTCTTGGGGTAGGAAAATCGAAAAAGACATATTCATCAATGTGAAAAAGTTGAACCATTTTATGTGTTTTGGTTGAAAAGAAAAAAGTAGAGCCAAAGTCTTCGAATTTCCTAGTCAATCAATGATTTATTTTCCTGTAACAACTGTATGTCTGAAGACCACTCAGTTTACCCCAGGGTGAACATCAGGTACCTACTCATTTTATTTACGTAATTTTAAACATAAAAGTTTTAACTTACACACTGTAATATATTTACAATGAAAACGAACCCGCTTGCCTGCTAACAATTTACATAAATTATTAAATGCATTCATCAGGAGTACCCTGCATAGAAACAGTGGTAGGTGCAACATTAGCGCAAAACATTCTTGTCAACAACTCTCCTGCTCCACAATACGAAAGTATGAACGGGGTGCCCAACGACGAGCCGAAATATTTATTTTCACTCTATCCGACGTTTGGTTTTACCAGAAGCTGGCTCACAATTGTATATTGTTATGTAAACTGCAGGGGGCCTCGTTTCTATAGGTTGAAATAATGCCGAAGATGTGAGCGAGCCACTCTGTAGTGAAAAATTTACGTGCTAACGTAATTTCCGATTTACGCATTGGACATAGCAGTTAGGGCATTCTGTATGTAAAATGTTTCAATTTATTTAATAGGACCTGGGGGTATTTTGTTCAAAAAGACACGTGTCATTGTAATTTGAGTTTTGTAAATGTCAAATTTGTAATTGTTTAATATGCACCGTCAAAATTAAGTATCCCTTAAAGGTAAGCATAACTTAAATACCATAGCAACGATTGTCTTAATAATCGTTGCCATAGATTTTAAGTTCGACTTAACTTTAAGCAAGGCTTAATTTTGTTGGTGCAACTGGGGCTTAATCATCCAAGTTTATTCGTTGTACTTAGTGAGTATCATCAATATTACAACGCATAAATATGGGAATATTTATTCGTAATTTCGACTTAAGATAAAGAAGTTATGGGTCATCAAAGAAATTTACCAAATTTCTGAAAATTTCTCATAAAACGTGCGACAAGTCGGTCAGTACAACCGATAGTTGGATACCAACATGGGGAATGATACCCCATGGGATACCTTAATCAATGATTTGAAGTTTCACGAGTTTACACGTAGAATAAACGATAACCACACTAAAGTAAATGAAAATTAAGTGTTTTTCGTTATAAAAATGAAATAAAATACCGGTCCGACATAGAAAGGGAATATGTACTGAAGTGATCCTGATGGATAGATAGTGATTAATTCGTAATTAAGCAATACGAGTATAATTAGAACACGGTTGAAGTATATATTATACTCAATACTGAAACAGAACGACTGACATGGTGACATACATAAAATATAAGCAATACGAATCTTTATCTTTAACTGGGATTTTAAATCGAAATAATGAACTTGTAATCGTAATTTTAGATGCCCTATTTTGATAATATGCGTAACGCTCGGTTTCGTATTTGAAATGCAAACCAGTTTTTCTAAAGAAAACACTAGCGGCGTTGATTCATACATTCTTGTAATGCATATAGTTCATGACTAAATACACAGAATTTGGTTGCGCAACAAAAACACTGATATAAAAACTTACGTTCGAGCGTGGCCAATCATTTAATATAGGATCGAAAGGAATGGTTAGTTTTTAACATGGTAAAGAAAGCGTTCGGTGGGTAGTAAACAATATCCGGTGACAGAGGACAGACGTATAAATGTTCCAACTTAAGCGAGCTACTTACGTAGTAAAAGAAAGGTGCAATTTGGTCGTAGAAGTGGAGTGTTACTAAAAATATACACAAAGTGTGAGCTCACTATCGGAGTACTGCACTACAAGGTAAATTCTTTTCAATTAATATTAATTAATTGAATTAGAGATGTCATATTTGCAAGTAGCTTTTATAATCATAATATAAGTGTTCACGGTGGGGCGTGATTCAGGAGCAGAAATAATTAATTTCTAGACGTTGCAATACGTTCCACCTTATTGAAATTAGTACAAATTAAGTCGTTCGGAATTATGCGTCCGGATGTCAATTATTGGTCATTAAATTTAAGTTGCCAAAACATGCGAACTGCTAACGTAGTTTATATTAAATTTAACTGGAGGGATTAGTTATCTCCTTTTGCTTGCTTCTCTTGTAATTAACTCTATTTTAATTTTGTTATTTATTGATTCATACACGTATTTTAATTAATTTTGAACTGCATTAGAGCAGTTGTAAAGATTATCTACAGTTGACAGTGACTTAATGCTCACTTAAATGAGCGAGATGAAATTTTTAAATTGAGTGATTTTAATATGCAATTGATCCACAGACCAATTTCGACAAATTATTATATCCCGATTTGCGCGATATAGGGCTCATTTAAAAGGGCTTGGTCCAAGGATTCCCGTGCATATTTTTTTGTTTTGAGCATGCGTAGTGTCAGAAATTTGGTTTAACGCATGTGCAATGCTAACTTTCTTATTTATGAAGATATCTAAATGAAACTTTGTATGTAAACACTACGAATATAAGTAAAATTAACGACGTTTTCAAAATGTTGTTTTACCCATGCGCAAATGCCAATTTTCTTATTTATGAAAGCATTTAAATGAAATTTTATACATAGGCATTTGGAATAAAGACAAATCTAACGCCAGTTACAAAATTTGGTTTTGCGCATGCGCAATGGCAACTTATTATTTATGAAAACAGTTAAATAAATTAATAAATAATATGATATGTAGGCACTTTAAATGAAATAAAACTAATACCGGCTTCAAAATTCCTGTTTACGCATGCTGTATGTTTTATTTATGAAGGTATTCAATGAAATTTCTAATGTAGACAATGCGCAATGTTATTTAGGAAAGTTATTTAGTTTTCCTTCGGATTGAAATCACCAGGGAGGTTTACATTATCTTGCCTTTTCCCCGAAGGCTGCTCCTCTGCTGGGCAATATCTGTAGTTACGAGAGTGTGGACGTGAACGGGATCTAGATCGACCATAAACTGAGGTCTGTAAATAGATAGGCTTTATTAACAAATCTACGTAATTTAACGTTCGAGACATCAAGTTTGGATCCACTCGAATTGTCAAAAGTGGTCGTAAGATTTATGCGTATGAGACGATTTAATATCTACCAATTTTTTTTAAAATCGTTATAAATACGTCCGTGTGTATACTGCTAACAGTGCTGGTTACATTTGCATTTGATTTGTAGTAAAAGATTTAATCTTGCCAAGGGAAGCAAAAGTAAAAACCAGCTAAATGTTAAATAGTGGTTAGTATCAATTTTTATTGACTATCTGCAACGCGTATGGGGAAGACATCAATTATACTCACAAATGTGATCATTTCAACAATTTTTGAATGATTAAGTCGGAATACATAATTTAATAAATATTTTATGAAGTAAAGAATTATACTTTATAAATGAGTGGCATCTATGTTAGATTTCCTAAGGTGGATTCTAATATTAATCTCCCCTTACTTTTAATTGCAAAACAAATCATAATGCGCTCAGCAAGAAATGTCGGACTGTTTTTATGGAAGTCGTTGATAGATGTGTAGTGATGTACTTTTAGATTGTGTGTAATTTCAAGAAGCAGAAACTATGTACCATTACATATTTTACAGAAGCCGGTTAAATCGGATTATGCAGCTGTATGTATTTATGAATTTTTTGTTTGTTCGTTAAGTTTTAACATCCCAGTGAAACACTGAAACATAACTAACTAGACCGACCTTTGTTGACGGCCACTGCACGAGACGCGAAGGTTAATTCTTTGATCCTTTTGGAATTAGTACCTAGTCATGAAACAGAAAATGAAGGTGTGATAGACCTTATGTTGTACTTCGATTAATTCGTTATTCTAGCAGTACAGGAAAATAGATTCGTGACAATCTAAAAAACTTGTTCTCTTTTTGAGTTGATAGTTCTGCGAAATTTTTCAATTAAATATGTACTACCATTGTATATGTATACACCTATACAATGATATTACGAAGTGGTACATATGATTCAAAGTCATAAACCTAACTAGGAGGGTCGTTTGATAAGTCTCCTGTTTCCTAGTGTCCAAGTGATCCGACCGCTATTTATTGGCGACAGGCGAAAAATACATTGTGAGGTAAGTATGGAAAATACACCATTTATGGCCTTATTCTTATTATAATTTTTAAGTGAACGGAGTGACTACTGACTAGTGGTGCATACTATAGGCATAAGCTACAACAAAGTTTTCTATACACCCCACACTTATGTAAATCGACGTTTCTCTCTTATCAAAGTTAGGAATAATGGTGGTTTCGTTTTGAAATGAAAGCCACGTATCGTATAATCTATTTAATAATTCTAGTCGGAAATTGAATTACTTATAGATAATTCTATACGGGGCCGCTGTGGTAAGGTAAGAACATAAGCCCGTCCGCGGTTGTTAAACTAATTATACTTAAAGGTTAAAGCGACCAAAAGTCTCCTTGTTCTCCAATTCAATAGAATAGTTAGACTGATACAGTTATTTACCCACTGGAAGTTCGCAGAATGTTGATATATTTTTCATTTGTGCAACATCCAATTTAGAAATAATCAAAAAATGTGTAACGAGAAAATTTATTGAAACGTAACTTGCTTTGAGTTAATATAATGACTTCTGCAAACTATTTTCTTTCTCTAATACAAAATCTACTTGCTGTACACGTATATAACATGTATAACATTTAATCGAATTCAACTTACTCAAGTCAGCAATCTTCAGAATTTGTAATTCCATATTATATTAATAGCGATACTTGTTTACAAATCCTAGTAATCCAGTCATCAAGAGATCTCCGATAGTCCATTTAAAGTCAACGTCATGAATACGACTACTTTGTGGATCATCTCGGTGATGTGATCTGATCTACACATACCATTCGTCGCCATCTGCAGTTAGCAGTATACTATTCGAATGCAATGCAACGTACGAAAGGGATAACGCGATTATAAAATATTAGTCTGAAAAGGATACAAACTTGTCTTTCAGTCAAGTTTTATAATTGAACGTCGTCGGTAGAAACTTTCATACTGCAGCAGCTATGTCGTCGCTTATTTACTGTCTGAACGGGGAATTTAATAAGGGCGACCGTTTGTGTCAATAATTTTTGACGTAAAATTTGCCATTATGGTTGCTGTCTTATTAAATTGAGAATCTCTTTATTATATATTGACGTTTTGACACATATTTTATAGGTATAGCCCTTGACTGTGATCTTTCTATACTATATAGCAATATAAAGCTTAAATGCCCACTCCTCTTTCACAATCTACTGTAATTCTTGCATTGTTGACTTGTTAGTATTAAACAGTTTAAAGGAATGATAATTATTATTGTTTTTTTTATAATGTAACCATATATGATGGATTTTGTTTTATATGAGCGTGATAAGTGATAAGAGAAACCTGACAACTGGAATTATTAATTTGTTTAGTTAATTGAAACCATTATTCCTATTATAATTGCATATTAACCCATAGAATCTCCCTTCTAATTTATATTATTCATCAATTTTGAAAATAATTTCCTCAATAGGTACAATGAAGTATGTAAAAAACAAATTGACATCCAAACAAGCATTTTTATGCCCCCAAAATTCCCAAAAAATGGTGTTTCTTTAACCTTTTTTTCAGGATCCAACACATGGAAGTTTAAGACTGTACACTCCTAGATTGGGGTGCGTTTGTGACTAGTAATCTATACCAAAATAATCACCCATTGGTTGATGAAAAAGATCCTGTACATGTTTACTTTTACGAATTGCACTTGTTTAAATTTGAAATGTTTCTTCAACGTCTAGGTAAAACGTAAAAATATTATACCATATTTAATATACTAAACAAATATAGAAAACGAGCTCCTGCGTATGGCTATAGCATGTGTAAAACCAAATTTTAAACCTGATGTTAGTTTTGCTTTTATTTAAAGTTATTTAATTGCTTCCATAAAGAAGAAAGTTGGCACTGCACATCCCACACAAAACCAAATTTGGAAAATGGCGCTACATTTGCTTTTATTCTAAGTGGCTATGTATCAAATTTCATTAAATTCCTCCATGAATAAGAAAGTTGGCACTGCGCATGCGCAAAACCAAATATTGAAACTGATGGTAAATTTGCTTTTATTCCAAGTGGCTATGCATCAAATTTCATTTAAATCCCTCCATAAATAAGAAAGTTGGCACTGCGCATGCGCAAAACCAAATTTTGAAACTGGCATCAAATTTGGTTTTATTCCAAGTGACCATATATCAAATTTCATTTAAATACCTTCATAAATAAAAAGTTTGCAATTCGGTTTATAAATGGTTGAGATGCGAAAAGGGCACTGTGAATGTTTATCGATTAGGCTCAATTTTTGGAATTGCGTTTTATATGGCTAAAGCTATACGCATATTGAATTTCATGCAATTCGGTTCATAACACACGGAGATGTCAAAAGGGCCTTCCTTATTTTTTGGGTTACATTGCCAATTCACAAACTCTGATCTAAAAATTTGATAAAGAATCCATCTATTAAATTTTATCGTAATCGGTCTATTCGTTATCGAGATATCGTGCTAACGTACGGACAGACACCGCAAAATTATAAACTCGCTAGGAGCTCGTTAATAAGTAGAGTACCATTAAGTAGTTTATTCAATAGAAAGAAAGTATATATACAGTGTTATTATTATAATTCTATTCATTTAGAAGTAGACATAGGGATTTCCTATGTCTACATGCGCACGCATTTTGCACTGTCATTCTAGATTTCATGGTACAATAAGACAAGGTATGCCTATAACTAAACGCAGATGACGTTTTTATCCCAATGACGTCACAAGAATCACCGCCAAGTTTGAAAATGACATAAGCTTCATACTTGAATTAGAAGTGCCATTGCAATTACTCAATTAATTTGGTTGAGTAATCATACTGAACGCATCTCGGAATGCATTTAGATATAAATATAAGGCAACAGAGAAGCTAAACGTACCACTTACTCTTATTTCAGAAATTTAATCAGCCTTTTAAGTTTTTTTATTGCCGCTAGAGGTCTCGTCCTTATTTGAAAACGCTAATATAATTTTTACTTTTTTTACTTACATATTTTATTGTAACTTTAAATATTTGTATTGATAACATGCAATAATTTATACTTTGTAAGTTTAATGTGAGAAACTTGACGCAGTTGACATGGATTGAAGAAATCTTATCATATCCGTAAAGGCGATACACTTTTATTAACTGGTAGGACTACACAAACCCCATTACTTTATTGAACGGTAGAGCCAAGTTATCCCAATGACGTCACGCATAGGCATACCTTGTCTTATTGTACCATGCTAGATTTTAATAAAAACCACAGTAAATAGTATGCTTTTAGCGAGGATTTTGGGTTATGATGAAAAGATATTAAATCCATTTTTTTGCGGAAATTCGCGTTTTGAAACAAGCAAAATCTCGATGATGTGAGTCTGTTTATCGGTCCGTCTGTACTCTCATTTCTGACTAAACGGTTGATCCGATTGGAACCACATACACATAGACATAAAAGACAGAACGCGCATGCGCAAGTGTGTGGGTGGTACCTGGGTGTACCCAAATTTTTTCAACATGGTGTCTTAATTAAGTAGATCATCTTTTTTTAAGATACAATTGGATTCGTCATAAATTCATAACTCCCCGAAATACTCTCTACTTGGGCGGATTCTTAAAAAACTACGCTATGAATTTTACAGAGTTGCATTATGACAATGTAAGCAAATGATCTCAGTGCCTCGTCATCCCTTGTCAGCCATCTTTGCAGCTGAGATAAGATTACCTCTTTTATCTCCAAAACAATGTGTCATAGAAATTTAAAAGACTTAGAAAAGACAACTGTTAATTCCACCATCTGTTTACAGGCTTGTTCTTAACCATTTCACCCATCGTAGAATTTGTTGGAAAAAATCAACACTCTGATTTTCAACCTGTAGATTCTCTATGATAAACCTGCAACAATGCTCACAATCTCCAGAAATTCAACTTTACCTATCTCTATAAAAAATGCGAAAAAATTCAATCCAAAATGAGAGCGACCGTTACAATATCGAAAAATGTCACCTTAAGGCCAACGCTCACTTAGGCGCAGCGGAGCGTTGCACGGCGAAACGTCTTTTTCGATCACATTGATTCAAATAGGCAAACGCTTTTTGAGTGAAGTCCGGAGCGGCTTATCGGCGTATGAAATGAATTCCGCCGCGCGTAAGTGATCGTCGGCCTTTAAGCGCGTTTTAGACAATCAACATGTATTTCTACTCGTACATGTAAAAAGCACTGTTGCCACAGGTTATGATATGGGCGGCCAGTCGCGCCACCGGAAGCGCGGCACCGACAATTCCTAGCCACCAGTGGTCTTCGGTCTGGTCGCATGCCAGAGACACCGGTCGGACACCAAACTCTGGAGCCGTCACCGGTGTATATAGGGTAATAGGCTGTGTAAGAACAAACGCTCAGTAACTAGTCAGGCCACCGGTGCGGTGGCATCGCCAGGTGCCCTCGTCTAATATCTAATAAGCCACTAAAGCTTTTTAGGTTAAAAAAATTGTGAAGATGGTTTGGTTTGCAGCACTATAACAATATTGGATGTGGAAATCTGACAAGACAGTTACTGTTAAAGTATCTTGACAAGTGTTAGTGTCAAAAAAAGTCCGTTAAGATCAACAGCAATTTGGTGCCATGTTGGGGAGAATCTATTGGGATATTCTATCAATATAGGGACTCTTTCTATTAAATCATCAAAAAGGGTTTGCAGTGTATACATCAAAAATATTAACTATAGCGCGTTCGCACCTCCAGATGCAGTATAGGGTCTTATGGACTAATTGCCTCTCTTACTAGTTTGCGTCATTCTTCGATAATACTATCCTTGTTTTTGACCGCATTGATGTCAAATTGACATATGATTAAATTTCAGTATTAAAACTAATCATAATCTCCTTGTGCTGTCAATTTTGACGTGGGTTTCAAGTAAATCACATCAATGTTTAGCGTATTTTCCTCAAAGTGACAAATCTCTATTGGCTGCACTTTGTCGTCCGTCTATCCCCCCGTCCGTCCGTCACACTTACTCCTACACCACTGAACCGATTTGGGCGATATAGGGCTCATTTGAAAGGGCTTGGTCCAAGGATTCCGTGCATACCGAGATTTTTTGGTTTTGCGCATGCGCAGTGCCAAAAATTTGGTTTAACGCATGTGCAATTCTAACTTTTGCGCTTTCGTCATCATGCATAAATCACATCCCATCTTAACATCTATCATGTGCCAAGACCCTGCAAAGATTTAAAATGTGACCGCTGTGATTTTGTCACCAAGTATAAATCCAAGACCAGTAATAATTTCTAATGCACTTGGTATGAACTACACCATAAATCCCTTTATGTTCTAAAGAAATTTAATTATAATACGCCACACGCCATCGAAATGCCGGGAATTTTTTTCATTTAACGGTTTGGACTGATGTTTTTTGATTCGTGTGTAGGATGGAAGTTACTTGCAGTTAAGGCATGGCAGTTCACTTGACACTTGCGGCGTTTGCTGGAACTGATAATGTAGGGTCTGTTTAATTCGGACGACTCGGCTCTGCGCAACTCAGTTCCGTACTACTCGGAACCGGAATATTCTACTTTCGGACGACTCCATAACTCGGCTTCGGGACTACTCGGGTCGGGGACTACTCGGCTCTAGGATTACTCAGACCTGCGACGACTGGGCTCTGGGACCAGGCTCGGTTGTAACTCGGCTTCAGGACTATTCGGTTCTGGCATAACTCGGTTTCAGGACTACTTTGATCTGAGACTTCCGCCAAGCGCATAGATGCATACATTACAGCCATATAATTAGGTCCATTCCTCGCGCCCCACCCTGGATGCTTCTCAGTAGTATATACAATGTATTGGTACTAATATGAAAAATATTCCTCCTTGGTGATAAAACAATTCGTAAAGTTGAGATTTGTATGTGCATAAACAAGCCATACGGATACGAACGCAGGGTTTTTTTGGAGCCGAACATTCCGATGTCGGATAATACTGAAGTAAAATAGTCCCGGAACCGAGTAGTCCCGAAGCCGATTTGTTTCGAAGTCGAGTAGTCCGGTGTTGACTTAGTCCGGTGTCGACTAGTACGGGGCCGAGTCGCGCAGAGCGGAGTTTTCCTATACCGAAATGATGGCGATGCATTCAAATGAATTTCTTTGTTTGATCTGATAACAGATTCAGATCCTCCGATTAAAAGATGCTACAGAAGGTGCTAACGGAAACCGTTCATTTCCAACTGTTTAAACTAGGGAATATGAAAACGAAATTTTTGGTTTTCCAGTGATATCTCAGTCATTTTCAAATATTTTTCAAAAATTTCGAATGCGTTTTTGTAAGTCACAAAAATGGTCAACTTTGCCCTCATTTAACCTGCACTGTATCTCTCACCGTTACGGAGATCCGAACGGTGAGCCACGAATTTGAACCTGCACCAACACGATCCAGGTTAACATTTTTGATTTTCTGTCTGAAAAAAGAGATGACAAGTAATATTAGTCCAAGAAAAATAAGCATACCAACTCACCTTCTTTTAAAAACATCTATCCCTCTTTCCTCTGTGTCTATGTAAAAATGTTTAATAGTTTTAAATATAGGTAGTCCATCATTAGGTAAACCAGAAGCGGTCGCAGCGCGGCGCCTTCTTTTCAGGGTGACATTTTTTCGTAATTTATTTAACAATTCCACAAATCTCAGGTGCTGATTGTGTGCAAATGAGATGCCACCGAGTTATATCCTTCCCAATATCGGTTTACACACATTTCATTAAAAAAACGTAATAGATAACAATAACCTCCACATAAATATGAAACGACATAACATTTATTTATGCAGATAAATATCTAATTAACAAGATTTAAAATTTTTGATGAAGCATTCGGTATCTCATAATGGTGTTGACTGGCGAATATGTACGCCTGAATGCTATAAATTAAAAACAAAAAGTAGTTTTTAATGTATCGCGTTCCGGTTCGTCCAAAAACAAAAAACAACATGCTAAAGATGATTCGAAAATTCCTGCTACAGTGAGAATCCGCCAACAAGATCGTAATTCGAAAGGTAGTTTTTACCTTGGCCGGTTATAATAAGGAGAGTAGGTACGTGTTTTCGAAGAACACGAGATACCACTTATCACTGCTACCGGCTACGGCAGTTATTACAATAAAAAGGCAACGAAAACGATTTTAAATTCCTCACGTTGCTTTAGCTTTCTGGTGTAATACTGACTTTATAATTTATTTATTTACTAAATGAGTACGATTTGTAGTTGTGAGTTTAAGATAAAAGACGTGTTTTGTTCCATGGCTGATAGATTGAAACTGCAAGAATATAATTTTACCGAGATAAGACAACTGCTGCTACCAATTCTTTTTAATTAATAGCCGATTAATTTAATACCTACTGATAAATTGCTTAAGGAATGATAAAGGTAAATCTCACTATAAAGTATCTGCCGTTTGAAATTAAAACCAGTTTTCAATTTATTAAACGCCACTTAATTCACAATTATGCACCAAGAAATAAAATAGAAACGTCTCTGTTTCAATGAGCAGCATTGCGGTTTTAATTCAGCATTTGCAATAAATCAAAAATATTTATAGGTAAGTGATCTCTCCAGCTAGATAAATAAACAATTTGTTATTTCACTACAAAATAAAACACAGGCCATTGTTTAAAAATATTCAAACAATGCATAGAGACATTTAATGAGGAAGACTCTTTTGATTTCACCCATTGCATTTAAATCACAAATTATGTAGCATACATCTAAAGCATTTTTGGGTATTCCGATTTTAAAAAAACAAGATATAGAAATTATAATCATGGACAGACATACATAGATATTGAATTTTTAGTCATACTCATTGCTGACCACAAATAAGTATCCGATGGCCACTAAAATTTGCTTCTGAATTGCAAGGCAAAGAATATAATAGTAATAATTTCGTTTTGGGCGTTACATTCAAAACAAAACATTTTGTGCTCTTGGTTTATTTTGGAAAAATAGTATATTATATTATAAGGAGTTTGAGTGATATTTTTTATAGCGACTAAATTGCTAAATACTGAGCCATAAAAATTCAATTTAGTTCCGCATAATGCTATTTTTCTTCACGTGAGAATAACGACAAAATAATGTTTTTTAAATAGGAACAAAAATTAACCCGATTATTGTCTGACGTTGCCCTAGGGTGAGGTCTAAATCGTCATCCAGTCTGTGCTAAAGTTGATATAGACGTGCACACGTATAAGTTGTAACGTGCTGTAATGGAATACAGGGTGAGTTTTTAAACTTTATAAAATTCAAGGCAAAATTACTGATCAATGGTTTTGTAATTTCTCTATCTCTATCCATAAAAATCAAACAAGTTAAAAAGTCATTATGCAAACATAAATGACGAGAGCGTATTTTCCTCCTAATAATATTAATGCTAGGAGTCTAGGACTGGAAAAAAATACCGGTAGGCAGGGATATCCTTACCCCATTCTCTTTCAAATCGTCGAAGTATATACAGTTTTATGAAAAATAGTGGAGTGTATGCAAATGCATACAAATTTTTAAATGGGCATTAGATCTCATCACCAACATCATACTCAAGAACCTCACTGGAAAATGCTTATCACATATCGCCTCGCTTTTCAATGCCAGTCTTGCTACGGGATACTTCCCTACTGCCTGGAAGCATGCCCATGTCATACATTTTAAAAAACCTGGAAAACCGGGCCACTCACCTTCGTCCTACCGTCCCATAAGTCTGTTGAGTACCATCTCTAAATTGTTAGAGAAAGTCATTCATGCCCGCATCGATGATTACCTAAGACAAAAGAATATACTTCCAGAGTTCCAATTCGGATATCGCTCCAAGTACTCTACTAGCCATCAGCTTCTTCGAATCACAGAAAGTATAGTTCAAGGCTTTGAAAGCAAGCAATATACTGCTGCAATATTTTTAGACGTCGCACAGGCATTCGACAAGGTTTGGCATGCGGGCTTATTACATAAAATGCTAGAACTTGAATTTCCAAACTACATCATCAACATTATATCTTCCTTTCTATGTGATAGAACGTACTCTACCAAAATCAATTCAACACTTTCAAACATCAAGAGTATTAGAGCAGGTGTGCCGCAGGGGTCTGTACTTGGCCCTTTACTCTTCAACATTTATACTTACGATATTCCTGTCCCAGTAAATTGTTCTCTTTCCATGTTTGCTGATGATACAGCCATAGTAACACACAGTTCTGATTTGGATACAGCCATCGGGGCTCTTCAACAAGCCGTAGATGAAATTAGTAGCTGGTATAACCGATGGAACCTACTACTCAACGAAACGAAATGTGTCACAAAAATCTTCACATTAAGAAGGTACAGCAATCCAAGATGCATTCAAATCAATGGCAGGCAAATACCGTGGAATCGCAAGGATCAAGCTGTTAAATACCTTGGCGTACACTTGGACCACAGACTAACATGGGGAATACATATAAACCTAAAGTTGAACGACGCACATCATAAATTAAGATTGCTATACCCTATACTAAATAAGAGCTCACCATTGAAAACTGAATGTGCGGTATTGATCTACAAATCAATCCTGAGATCAGCCCTGATGTATCCTTGTCCAATTTGGGGGACCGCATCAAACACTCACCTGCGTAAGTTGCAAACGTTCCAAAACAAGGTGTTAAGAATAGCTACCGATGCCCCCTGGTTTGTGCGTAATGCTCAAGTCAGCCGCGAACTCAATATTTCTCCAATTAGTGCATTCATAAAAACCACAACAACAAAATTTCTTCATGATCTGAGAAACTGTCCGGGTTCAATTTATTACGCACTTGGTCAACGATCACAAAACCTTAGACTAAAACCCAGACTTCCACAGGATATCCTACTTGATGACGGTGATTAAAAGTGTTCATAGTTAGATTACTATTACTCTTATTTATTATTTTCTTATTAACATCTTATATTATATATTTATTTATTTAGTTAAACAATAATTTTAAACTAGCTGTGTATGACCCATGTGCGCCGATCCAGTTAATATAATATATATAAAAAAAAATGGGCATTAGTTTTACTTTTATTCGAAGTATCTACATATAGAACTTTTTATAAATGCTTTCGTAAATAGCATTGCGCATTGCCTACATTAGAAATTTTATTGAATACCTTCATAAATGAAACATACAGCATGCGTAAACAGTAATTTTGAAACCGGGTATTAGTTGGGCACATGCCTGTTGAGGGCCCAAAACAAGAGAGGGATAATAAATAAATAAAAAATAAATAAATAATTCATTTAACGGCTTTCATAAATAAGAAAGTTGCAATTGCGCATGCGCAAAACCAAATTTTAGATTTGCTTGTATTCCAAGTGCCTATATGTTAAATCGCCCCCAAAGGGGCCTTGTACTTCAATATTTCCTCGCCAGTAATGTGTTTTATGTAAATAACTATTGTCGACCACCAAAACGTAATTGTTACCGTGTAAGAATTATGTTGGTATGTACCCTATTTCGGTGGGGCACAGTCTATGGGTTGACCTCTGCCCCGAAGTCATGAAATTGAGGGTATAATTACAGTGTTACGAATGAGGTGGTAATGTGCCGTCATTTTAATTTTCAGCATGAAAGATACATTTAAAATCCTATATGTAAATAACAGATAAATTGAGAGGTCACTGTAAAATGAGTACGTTGTTATGAGTTAGTTTGCTTTTAGGGAAATTTTTCGAAAGAAATTCCCCTTGTGAAGGTTTTGTCCATCCGTCTGCCCGTCTGTTCCTCGTCTAACTCGAGAACGAAGAGACAGCGATATCAAACCTTCGCCAAACGATTTCTACGTGATCAAGGATCCGCGCTATTGAGCATGAGTCCGATTAAAAGTCGTGTCAAAAAATTCCCCTACTCATATACCTATCTTTTTTATTTAGTTCATATTTAATTGCATTTGTATTTGGTATTTTGCCTGCTGTATTTTACCTGTTAAGTTCGCGCAGGTTATACACTACAGATTTCGAGTATTCCAATCATATGACTTGACAAAATTCAGATCTACCACTTGTTGTAACGTTATGACGTTTATCGTAAGATGTTGCAATATTACAAGTTTGGGATTAAACTATACCTATACTTGAAATTTGGTCAATTTTTGCTATCAACAATTCTAAAACGCATTCGTATTCGTACGCTTGGTGCGGATAAATAAAGTGTTACTAAGCCATTGATTTGAAATGTATTTAATTGCGCTTTAAGAAAATTTTATTCAAATCGAATTGTATTGAAAATTCCTATTGAGGACTAATTTTTAGAAAAAAGGTCATAGAACCGTAAGTTTTTCAATTTTTTTATTTCAAATTTGTAATATTTCACAACATTTTAGTTTTTTTCGTACCGGATTTGGGCCCCTGAAACAGAAAAAGGGAGAATTAGTTTCTGGAAAAAAAGAACCAGCTTCCGTATTTCAAAAATTCAGAAGTAGTTTGCATCAAATAGAAAAAACAACTTACTTACCAACTTCAGTAATTTTCTTCAGGAGTATTCGTCGATAGCAAATCAAAATCTGCCTCCTGCAGTCTTCAAAAGAAACATCAAACATCGAATCATTAGAGAGCGAATGTTAATGCGAACGTAATTGAAACCACTACGATGTTTCCGTTGCATCTCCAAACGATAAGCTGCCTGTCAATAATTGTTTACTTTACAAATAACTTAACTATTGCAGAACAACTTTATTTATTTGTATTTACACGAGGGGGTTTCAAGGGGAAGAACAGATGAGCATATCAACGGGTTTACCTGACCTTGTGCCCATTGGTTATGGTCTAGGAACCATTATTTAACCAATAAAAACCATTATTATTATTATGGTCGGTGTTTCTTGTGAGAACTCAGGTCTAGCCTGGTTAACTAATCGCACGGATTAAAATCAAGTGACGATTAGTGTCTGTGTCTGTCTGGTGAAGTTATGTAGGGTCCTTAAAAGAAAAAATCACACACGTACATTGGACATCTAGGGATAGTATGTAATTCGTACTTACCAACATACCTATTGATGGGCACAATAGCCAACGCTATCAGGAAAGAGGAAAACAAAACAAAACAAAAAATCATTATAATAATTCCTGTAATTTTATTAAATGGAGTTTATTGTGTAAGTGTTTCTTTGGCTTTGCGTTTGGGTTGAATACGAGTGGGTTGTGATAACGTGGTGTGCTTCTGTGAAGAAGGAGTTTTGTGTTTTTTAATTGTATTTATGGTGTTTCTTTGTTCCTGAGGTCGTATTTGTGAGGTTGCTTGGGTTTTTGGTGGAGATATTTTAGTATGTTGTGAGCCTGTAGTTCTGTTAAGGTTTTTGCGTTTCGGTTGAATACGAGTGGGTTGTGAAAATGTGGTGTGTTTCTGTGAAGAAGGAGTTATTGTGTTTTTTAACTTAATTAATTATTATTATCGGTGTTTCTTGTGAGAACTCAGGTCTAGCCTGGTTAACTAATCGCACGGATTAAAATCAAGTAACGATTAGTGTCTGTGTCTGTGTGAAGTTATGTAGAATAAAATAAATATTCACACACTCACATTGGAAATCTAGGGATAGTATGTAATTCATACTTACCAACATAGCTATTAATGGCCACAATAGTCAACGCTATCAGGAAAGAAGAAAACAAAACAGTAATATCATTATAATAATTCCTGTACTTTTATTAAATAGAGTTTATTGTGTAAGTGTTTCTTTGGCTTTGCGTTTGGGTTGTATACGAGTGGGTTGTGATAACGTGGTGTGTTTATGTGAAGAAGGAGTTTTGTGTTTTTTAACTGTGGTAGGACGTGTAACTTTATTCAGCGGACTTGTCTTTGTGGTACATGTTGCCTTACTTGTATTTATGGTGTTTCTTTGTTCTTGAGGTTGTATTTGTGTGGTTGCTTGGGTTTTTGGTGGAGATATTGCAGTATTTTGTGAGCCTCTAGTGCTGTTAAGGTTACTGCGTTTGGGTTGAGTACGAGTGGGTTGTGATAACGTGGTGTGTTTCTGAGAAGAAAGAGTATTGTGTTTTTTAGCTGTGCTAGGCCGTGTAACTTTATTGGGTGAGGGCGTCTTTGTGGTGCATGTTGCGTTACTTGTATTTATTGCGTTTGTTTGTTCAGGAAGTTGTGTATGTGTGGTTGGTTGAGTTAAGGGTGGAGATATTACAGTGTGTTGTGTGTCATGTTGTGAGCCTAAAGTGCTGTTTAGGCTTTTGCGTTTGGGTTGAATACTAATGGGTTGTGACAATGTGGTTTGCTTCAGAGGTGAATCTCTGATTGTAGTATATGTTGTATCATTTGTTGTACTTGTTTGTTCGGTAAGTTGTATTTGTGTGTTTGTTTGGGTTAGAGGTGGAGATATTACAGTGTGTTGTGTACCGTGTTGTGAGCGAGTACTGTTGTTTACATGTATACGTTGTGGATCATTTGTGTATGTAGTATCTTGTGTTATGTTTAGAAATTTACGAACAATATGGCATGTGTTGATAATGACTGCTTTTTGTAAATGTTTGTATGTGTTTTTGTCTAAACCTAATAGTTATTATTATTATTATTATTATTATTATTATTATTATTGTTATTATCTATTTGTCAAAATTTGATTGAATCTACAGACGACATCAAGAAAAAGAAATCAAACACAAGGTCAGCTACAATTTCACCATTCATTCATCATTTATTTCATTTAAATCTTCCATACATATTGTTCATATTGATACGTAATTTAGTTGAGAAGTACCTACCTGTTTTTTTGTCAATAGTCAAATGTAAAAAACTTATAATTATTTCAACGACGGCATTCATATTTTGTTCCGATAGCGCTATTCCTTCTTTATTTAATTTTTTATTCGCCGTTTAATTTTTTAATTGATGTGTTCCTTTCATTTCATTAATAACAAAAGAAAAGACCTAATTTGTAAAGGGTACTTGATACTTTGTATTAAATATAAAAAAATTCATTTTGTTTTTATTGATCGCTATTGGCGTGATATTGTTAAATATAATACCTTCATGTAGATTTTTTTATTTTACTAATCACGATAGTTGCATTAGTAACCTGCACGTTAACGTAAACACCATAATTTTATGTAGCGAGGTACTTGATGAATATGAATAAACAAGTCGCGTAATTCAAATGAATAATTCTATTCTGAACATGGTAATTTAAGTAGGTATAGTAAACGACTTGGTAATTGAAATGTAATAGCATAGAAGCATTGAAACAAATTATCTTTTACTGACTTCGAACCATTAAAACATTTAACGTTTTAACTGTTTCAAAAACGTTGTATTGTATAACCAATTAAGTAAATGCAGATTTTTTATTGCACTTGGTGTTAGATAAAAAGGTATTTATGAAAAAACAAAAGTACGAGTGCGAAAAAGTAGTAATTAGTTTGTCTCCATAATGCCGAAATATTGCCAAAGGCCCAACATCAATATTTTTCGGTTAACGTTTTCACGTGTTGTCAATACTTTACCTCCCAACGCCAAAAACTGCCCATATGACCTTATTTTGGTTGGAACTGACTGTTGCGTAACTGAAGATTGATCCGAATGAATTTATATAAAATGTTATCGTAAAAACGTGTTCGAAAATCTTAATGGTAGACTTAACGAGGGCGATTATGGCTCTAAATTTAACGGAAAGGGATCGTGCATTTCGCTAGATAAATTGGAGGAAACATAATTGCACGGCCGCAATTGTTAAAGTTGAAACGAGGACGTGAAAGTGTTACAGAATCTTTGCCGCTTAATATCGTTTGATATTCACACCGATTGTGCTTTCAGAATACATCAGCAAGGAATGCCACCTCCCACATTCGAAATAAACAACTGGTTCGAAACAAATACAGTAAACTATCGCCGTTCGTTCGCCATTCCTTGCTTATTTTATTTGATTGTTAAAACGCAGATATGTTTTCTGTTCTTCTACCTCGTTCAGGAGTGTCAGTCAAAGAAAGACCACTAATGCGCGACTATCTTTTCAAACAAGGAGACAACGAAAAAATATAAAACTAGTCATTTGTATGCCAAGTGTCGTTGATCAAGGTCTTATAACATAACACGTATTTCACCTATTCCTTCTCATCTTTACCTTTCCGTAGAAAAGCTCTTACATGTTTTTTCGTGTAAGAGTTACATTTTTTCATTCCTTGGAATTTTAATTAAACTTGAAATTTATGTTCGTCACGATTATATGATAATTTTTCCTTTTATCGAAAAGCAAAAAGAAATGTAAGCGACAGAAGCGAGCGTGAAAAATATAATTCCTAATCGATTTTAGTTTTTTTCAAAACTAAAACCTCATTCGAATTTCAATTGTATTCTAGCTTGTTTTTATTTCTTTAGTTTAAATCCGTCGCGAATTCCTATACTTTCTCGATTACAATTTTAAATATTTGGTCTTAAATTTGAAAAAATTTATAATTAAATCGAAAAACAAGTTTTGTGTTTTGAACAAACCAGAGGTGTAGATGGTTCCGTTTTTGCGAACATGCAAATTGGAAATGCATTAGATATTTTACTATCAATATAATAATTAGTAACGAATGATGTTCTTTCACATCAATTATTTGTACTGAGTGCCTAGCCAACCATGCCATGGTCACTTCCTTGAAACTACTTGCCAATTTCCAAAACTAGAAATAAGAACACTGCGACAGGCCAGTTGATGGGCATAGCACGTACATTTTGAAATCCATTTTAGATTATTTTTAGCAACCTGTCCACGAAGAAGGGTTTTTCCTTAGTAGCCTCATTGGTACTTTTTAGTACCTTTTTGACTGAATCCGTACCACTTTATGCAGTCTTGACAGTCTGGGTGATTATAACTCACCTTTCCCATTTTACATTAGTTAATAATATTACCTACATGTATAAGTAATTGACTCTGTTGTACATCTGATATGACAACTTAAGTGAAATATTCAGAGAGTTCGCGTAATATGTAATTTCCATTTGTAAAGGTTTTCCAGACGCCTAATTGAGATCCTTACTCTAAGGTAACAATTTCTCTACAACTTCTCAAAGAGGATTTGATTGGAGGCTTTGTTTAACTTATTCAGTTGATTTGGACCAGTGCGTGCGACACATTTTTATTTTTACAATTTCACGCTAAGGGCGAACTACGAAATACTTCTCTCCCTTGTAATCCAGTGAATAGAGGGGGGTTACCTTACAAACGGTCCGGTAGTTCTAAATTTTTAATCTGTTATGGATGGTTAGTAAGTGTTTTAAATGCAAAATGCACAATTCTTCTTCGGCGCCCGCCACCATGTTTAAAAAACCGAAAAAATCGACACTTTCTTCAGATTTTCGCTTATATCTTCGTTTCGGTACATTTTAGCTACAAAAGAGTTCTACTCAATGTTGAAAAGTAGGTACTAATTTTCCTATAATTTTGTTTCTAGGACTGTTAGTTACGGAGATATGCATTTAAAAAAAATTAAAAAGGTCGGTGGGCACGGAGGGGACAGAATTGTGCATATTGTACCCGACCGTTTGTAAGGTAGCCTCCTTCTTTTCGTCTCTATTCACTGGACTATTAAATCAATTACTTTAGCAGGGTGTGATTTAAATGCAGGGTTATTCTAAATAATGGACCCAATTTTAAAAAAATGTTTTTTTTTTTTAATTTGGTTTGAGTGCCTCGACAATGATATATACAAAACACAAAAATTAACAGAAAAGGAAAATTGATGAAAAATTTACATTTTACATTAGACTATATGTAATTATACAGATTAGCATC
The DNA here is from genome assembly GCF_008802855.1 of Photinus pyralis. Taxonomy (NCBI): domain Eukaryota; kingdom Metazoa; phylum Arthropoda; class Insecta; order Coleoptera; family Lampyridae; genus Photinus; species Photinus pyralis. The sequence goes on along the minus strand of NW_022170249.1, from coordinate 17,927,078 downwards.
TTTAAGGAAATTGATAACGTTCTGGAACCTATTTGTTAGAACTTCTCTAAGCTCTGGTTTTAGGTCGTGTCGTTTTCTAATGTCCGCGTATTTTGGGCAGTCTATAAGGATGTGCTTTACTGTCAGGACTGTGTTGCAATGCTCACATGCGGGTGGATCTTTAGCTTCCATGATTAAAGTACAAATTTAAAATCAGTGAAAGCAGCTTCAAAGTTTTGTTTAATAACATATGCGCTGTCGGTTGTGAGTAAGGTAGCCACTGTCGTTTTTATGTGTAACTGGCCAGGGCTGCCCTACCTACCCAACCCACTATACATTTCCAAATATCCATGCCCGAACTCAGATTCGAACCAAGAACCTTTAGGGCCCGTTTCACAAAATCGGTTTAAACCTCGTTTAGATTAACGCAATGGATTAAGACATATAATTAGTTGAAATTTGACAGGACGTCAAATATCAACCAATCGTAGACCTTAATCCACTGGTTAATTCCAAGCGAGGTTTAAACTGCCTTTGTGCAACTGGCCCTTAGTACCACAGTCGAGCTTCCACACTACTGCGTCACCCTGGATCTGAACCGTGTGTAAATTCACGGATGCAATATTAATAGCCCTATCAGTTCAACAGATGGCAGTTGCATCGTTTATTATTTCCAGAGAGAGGCGTAGTTATCCGCTGATGGTCTGTGGTAATACTTTCTCCGACTACGTGTTGATTCCTTTTTACTAAAAATTAATTTAAATTCAAATATTGACATACCAGATCTGTATATTGCAGTGATCTATTTGTAATATTTTTGAGATCATTCATTAAATCACCCTCGATTCTGATGTCAATTATTGTTGATGTTCTATCCCTATCAAGTATTTAACTTCTTTAACTTTTCAAGACCAGAACAAGGATCTCTTAGTCTGCCTTGTTTCCCCCTTTTTGGTAAATATTCTCTCCTCTCTTTTGAAAGTTACTCAAGACTATGGCGCCTATCCGGTTTACTATTATTACATTACCCTTTTTCTTTATTTTTGCTAGTGTATAAGAACCCCGATATTCACCCCGACTAACCTCTACTTTACCTGAGGTTACCGTGTGCTTATCTCAATAACTGTGACTTTTGCCCAAAGTGAAGGTAAGAGGTATATTTTTCAGTTCAAATAAAAAAATCCTTATACCTTAAAAAATGTGAAAATCTTATTTTTTACACAATCCTCTTCCATCCGTTGCAGAGAAAAAAAGACGTAATCTTAAAATGTTAAAATCCAAAATGGCGTCTATAAGAAAAGATAAAGTTGCCACTGGTTTCTCCACCATCTTCCAAATTATTAAAAACGGGATACACCTCGATGTCTATGGAAATTTTTGGAATATTCGCTACAGTGTAGTTCCGGTTGTGACTGAATTTATATTGATTTTTATATAATTTCTTGAAATTCATTTAACTAAATTCATCTGTCAGTTGTCACGAGACGATTTAAGTAATCATCTTATCCGTCACGAGACGCTATGCGGAAGGGCGATTTTTTTAAAGTACATTTGATCGTCGACGTTTTTTGAGCAATATACATATTATAAAGCTTAATTTCGTGCATTTATTATCATTGTAAAAAAGTCAAACAAATCTTCAGCAGTTTTGAAGGTAGCGAGGTGACGCGGCGCATCCAGCGAAACCGAAGCTATGTCTTCATGTTGAGTCAAATGATGCTATACGTATTTAAATACTTCATGAAAATAATTCTATGTACTTTCTACGATTGCGAGCAAAGCTAAAGAAACTCATCTAGAACTTGTAATGCAACCAGGCGTTGAATCAAATGATGCCATCAATATTTACATATTTTACAAAATAATTTTTTTGTTATTGTAGCGAGATGAGGCGGCGCAATTGTCGAAGCCGAAGATGTGCTCACGTGTTGAGTCAAACAATGCTATCAATTTCTATACAGATCCCATCGAATTGATTTTAGTCTTTTCAGCTTGTAAGCCGTAGATTTGATGATAACTATAGTTCGCTATAGGGTATATACAAAGTATTTGTCTGTAAATTCTCGAAATATGCACTATGTCGTCATCTTTGGACACGTAATCCTAACAGTCCAACTACTTTATCAATTCCTTTTCTAATTGCATTTGTGTTGTGCATTTCCTGGAATAATTTGCATCAGATTGTGTGGTATTACGTGAGATGAATAAGTATAGATTTATACACACCTAAGGTTACACATTCAGGATTACGAAAAATTACCAGAACGGTCGATTATTTCAAAATATACAGGTGTTATCAAAAAAAGTCTTATATAAAAGTTGTAGGGATGTTTAAAAATCTAGATATCTGTGATAAATTGAAATATACATGGTCGGCCACAAAGTTGTAGAAAATGATAATTTTGGTACACCCTATATATTATTACTTATCTTGATTGTCGACTCAATTTTTTATTAACCATATGTTATACCTAAATGTATTAGTTTCCTAGATATCATTGATGACATCTTGATCAGTTACAAAACACAAAATAAATTTCAATATACAATTTAATAAGTTAAACAAAAACGTATAACAAATCATGGTAAAACGGCTCTATTTTTAATAACTGTTAAAAATCACCCCCATTTACTTACTACCTGACAATGATACAAATTATCGCAAAAATGTATCTTTACGACGACACCAAGTTGAAAAGAATCGGACCAAAACTGCAGTAAAAGATAGGAAAAAACTGAGAAACATTCACGTTAGTAAACTACGCTCGAGGATGACGCCCAGGTGTCACCAACCCCACATCATGTAGCCCTGTCCCTAAGGTTGACAAATTGCACGGCCTTGTAGATACACGTACACCCGTTGCCTTTGTACAAGAGTTCTTTCTACGCGCCCACATTTGCTGCCAGCCAGCCAGCCAGCCAAAGTGAGATTAAAGCTACTTTTTTACAAATAAATTTGCAAAAATGCGCTAAAAAATCATTATTCATTCTCCACAACTTTGTGGGCGACCCTGTATATTTTAATTCAGCACAGATATATAAAATTTTAATAGCCCTACAACTTCTAAATAAGACATTTTTTAATAGCACCTGTATATTTTGAAATAATCAACCGTTCGTGTAACTTTTCCTAACCCTGTATATGAAACAGAAATCGCAATAAACTCTTTACTATTTCAAAATTCTTGCGAAAATCAGAGTAACGAAGCTGAGGCTAATGATCTGGGTAATTGGGGAAAAAGCTGATCGTTTAATAATAAAATCCCTCGACGCATCTAGAGATAAAAATTTTCTTCCCTACGTAGTGTAAAAAACTGCGCGTACGATGGTAATTGCGAAGTCAGAACGACTTTTAAGGTTTTAAGGATGATTTAACGCAAAAGATAAAAGAAGTAATTCAAGGAGTGAGAATTTCTTTCTCGAACCTCTCGCACCGATTTATCGTTAGATCAAATAAAAATACCGCGTACGCGCCCCATTAATTGTATCCATTTTTAATGTAAATTCTGAAACATGAAAAGCAGCGAAGAGATGCGAACAAGTATTGTCTTAACAAGCAGTCAAAGTGATTACCTTAGCGCGAAGGCGTGCAGCGTCTCACACTGCCACTACAGTTTGTCTTGACCCCTTCATCATCGCCAAGTCTCAACTGGTTGCCGCTTCATAACGAGACCCAAACGTATGGGCGGAAGATTCCATAGCCTAACCGCTCATACTGACAACAATGATGATTAAAGGTGCTTGTGTTCTTTACGGATTTTATAATTGATGGTAGCTCGTAATTTATTCCTTCGATTTAATTAAAAATGTGTCCTGCCAAATTAGGTGGCATTCGGTGACCGAATTTTGCCAAAAATAGCCAAAATGTTGACGGGTTTCACGTTAATTGCCTTTTACATTAAAATCCGATCGATTGTTCGAAAAGACAAAGACACAATGCTATTATTGTGAGGACAAAACGTAAAGACTTAACTATTCCCAAGGGGCTCCCATATATAACTCGACGCGTCAATTCGGAATTCTAGAGCGCTAACTCACATAGAGCGGGTTTTTAGTGGTTCGACATTTTTTCGAGTCCAATTATTTTTCGACACAAACCTTGTCTGGAAGCTATTTATTTTTCAATGCGAAAAACTGGCCTTCGCACTTGTTCTTAAACGCGCAATAGCGGCCCGAGATTTATGCAAGTGTATAAGCGATATGAGATAACTTCTTCTTACCCAATGCGAACACCATTACTGAAATTCATTAAGCATGGCGCCCGTTTACTTGACAACCACCTTAAAAGTCTGATTCGATTACACGAAATTTCAATAGAAAACGTTTCACCTTACCAAATTTGATTTTCTAATTAAATCGCTCTCCGAATCGCGTAATCTAGTTTGAACAAAGCCGAGAATTTTTCGTTTAGCTTGTTAGGAATAGTAAACATTCTTGTTTGCCAACTTAACATAATGGGCCACGAATACAGGTCAGTGTCCAAATTAAACCATCATGAGATTTAATAAATTGGTCTGATTATATTTAGTAAAATAAGACCTTCAGCTCGGTACGTTAACAGTTCCAATCATGATGCGATTATTATTAATAGACAAACCATAACTCATTTTATATAAATTACCAATTCATCACTTACTTAAATTAAATTGTTTTTTTTTATGTTGATTCTAATTATTTCTTTTACGGCTACTATATTATATACAGGTTATACAGGTCACATAAACATTTATTTAACAAAAAAAACTTTAAAATGCCGCCACCTAATTAAATTTTATTTAAATGGGAAATGGACACGCTATTAATATCGGGAAATGTAATTATTATCAATTATTATCAATTAAGTATTTTATTTGAAGATGTTCACACAGACGATTGGTAAGTATAATTCCAATAATTTCGGTAAAATTCCGCGTGAATTTAACATAGGTAGGTATATCCGAATGTGTGCGTGATTTGATTCTACCGCAAGCAGAGGTTACACATTAATATATCAAGAGAAATATTGTTACGTAAATTTAATTACATGATTTATTTATTTACAATTAATTATTAATGAATATATCACAGTCACAGTACACAAATTTACAACATGTAAATTTATCGCATATGAGCCCAAACCTCACCAATAATCATTTCGGTATTGATGTAGAAACCATTAAACCATTAAACACGACTCAATTTGCTTAAATAGCAAATGTAAAGTTTCTAGAACGATCACGAAACGTGCTCCAGAATTCCCGACTATACCTGTGAAGTCAGCGTATCACATTTGGTGGAAAGAGCGCGTCACATCCACTTTCGGTGGTGACTAATTTTTTGTCGACTTGATGGAGGCCCCGATGTCTAGGACACTTGTTACAATATGTACAGGATGTTCCATTCTTGACACTTATAGTCCTCCGTAATTGTAAGTGCTATCACAAAAGTAATATAGGCGCCGTGTCCTCTTTTTGGGTTAAACTTAAAATGGTAAAATCAAAATTTTTTTTATGTTTGATCCAAAAAGAGCACATGACCCCTATATTATCAGATCAGATCAGATCAGATCAGATGGTACCTACTAGAGAACATTCCAAACTGTAACACTCCGATTTCAATTAGACTTGCCATGTTGGTGGCTCCAAGGGAATGTGTCAACATGTTGTTAGTCGTTTGTGAGAATGACCCATTTCCTATAAAAAAAAGTCAACCCCAAAGAAAATTAGACTTCTTACTAAAAGTATATGGGATTTATCCTGCACAAAAGCGGAGATCCCTCTGTTCGCACCAACATCTTAAAATTTTAAATCTCTTTAAATGTCACCAAAACTTTTCAGAACATTTGTTTATACAGTAGGAAACAGTTTCTGTTTAATACTCGACATTACAGTTTGTTTCAGGATGTCGTAGCCCCACACTTTTAAGATTTATTATTTGCTCAAGAAAGTATCGTATTATTTTAATAGCGTTTACGAATAATGTGAATCCGACACAAATCCAAAGAATAAATCGATGAAAAACACCTGTAGTAGACTACGCCACCGGAAACTCCCGTAAGTCGCGCATTCGTAGGTATTGTTGAAAAACATACACATATTTAAATGCTTACTATTCATAAACGGTTGAGCATAAATACAGGGTGTTCCTAAATATGATGTAAATACGGAAAGGGCTAATTTTTTGGCTTATTTTACGACTAAACGTTCATATAAACAGTGACGGAAAATCAAGGGATGAGAAATGATGTGATGTGTTTTACACAAAACCTGTAAGTCATAAAAATGTTATTTTAGCGCCATCAAAAAGTTGAGAAAAAATTACTGGCGTATGTTAAAATCATTTTTTGATCTTGGACAATAGAGAGGATAGGAGACCGCCCGTCTCCTTTCTGCGTAATTAACATTTGTAATTAAATTTTATTAATTTGTTGTTGGTCGATGTAACGACATGGGGATTATTGTGTCATACGAGAAAGCAATCAAGGTTGTTTTTGTTTACATTTTATTTTACGTAGACATATCCGGAAATTTTGTTTGGTCTTTGTGTATAATGTAACTACTGAATTTAATTGACAGGTGGATGTGATTTATCGCCTTTTCTGTGTAGTTAAGGGAGATGAAATTTTATTTTTTTCTAGAATTTAAGTTTGGATTTATCTCTTAATGTCTGATAACAAATTGATTTAAAAAAATTAATCTACCTCGATTTTCTTGGTTAATAACGTACGTTGAGGGTCTTTGTTGTCAACTGTGTATGATTGGGTGTTGTAATTTTTAATATCGGAAGAAGGGTTTTGCCTTAAATAGGACGTTAACAGAAAAAGCGTCGCTTTTAGCCACAGTCCACGGTTTCGTTGAAGAATTTAATAATTATTTAAATAATTATTGTTCTACGTTTTGAAGTTAGAAGTTTTGGCCATCAACGATGCTGCAAGGAGAGGTGTTTGTCGGCGCCTACATAAGTAACTCAGTTTGAAGTTGAGTTTTTTTATTGGAACGTCCTTCTCTGCCCGAGGATACGGATACCTTTTATTTGGATATTCCAATTCCCGGACAAGTAATGTAAGTAGTTAAGTCATAATTTTAGTCCCTTTGTAACGATTGTTTGTGTTTTTGTACCATTTTCCTTTTGTGTGTTAAAATTACGTCGCACTTTTGTAATTTTCACATTAATTTCCGTGCGCTTCATTCACAACGACTTCATTTCTAATTGACCTGTGTTACTATTGCCCAAGGTCCATTTTATTTATTCAAAATTTTGCGGATCAGTTTAGAGTTTAAGGTATTTAGTTTGATCCACTATCTGTTAGAAGTTAACAGGTTAATTGAGAGCAGAGTCGAATCTCCTCCTCTGTACTGGGGAGAAGTTTTGTACCGTGATAATAAATGAAGGCTAGCTATGTTTTTGTTTTGGTGGTTTGTGTACGGTCTTTCTGGCCTAGGGATCAGTGCACACAGCAAAATGAACGCTAGCTTATTTTCTAAAATGACATTTTTCGGTTTTTTTGGCCATAGCGCTATTTGTGGAGCTACAAGAAACTATGAATGGGAAAATTCATCCGTATACAATTCTGCATAACTTTGCTATTTCATTTTACGAGATCCTCATAGTAAAAATGAAAAAAAACTCACCCTGTGTGTCGCCAAAAAAACACTGAAAACAAATTGTCTGATTTTGTGTATCGATCACAAAGTAACCAAACAGAAAGGTTACACAATTAAGTTCCTATGCGTTAACGCAATTACCGTTTTCTAGACGAAAATGGTGTACTCTACCATCTTAACCAAAAGGACAGCAAAGCAAGAACAACAACATTTCGTTTATGATCTGCATAGAGAAGATTTATTTTTGCGTACCATCGGTAAAATGATTGAATAAATGAAGACTTCGTTTACCTAATATGTGACAAAGACAGGAAGATGACAAATGTAATTCCAGTGCATTAAAGAAATGTATTTTTTCCGTTTCTTCGACGAAATGTGGGATTTTTTATCTTATAGATCCAGTTTTAACATTTTTTTGTGATTTCTTGACAAACCTGTGTGAAAATGATGATTTTACCTACAATTAACAAGAGCTGTTCGGAACAAATAAAAATGTTAGTAAAGAGATGCCTTTCTTTTAAAATGATAAATAAAAATATACAGCTACGACTTCTTGGAACACACTGTATGTAAGGTAATGTCAAAGATTAAAAGCTAGCCTGAGTGGCTCGAAACTCGACTGCGATACTAAGGGTTCCTGGCTCGAATCCGGGTTCGGGAATGGATACTGTGTAAATGGAGTGGGTTGGGTTGGTAGAGCAATCTAAAACCCCGCCTACCTAAAAATAAAATAAATTACGACTCTACTCCAACAACAACTACAACGTGAATTTAAACATATATTGAATCATTTGAAGATATTTGTGGAAACAGAAGAAGAGGAGTCCCCCTATGCTAAATCTCATACACTTTTTGTGAAAACAGAGTGTAATTTCATTTGGGGTGTAACAAAGTACGCGTTTTCCGCCCTAAAAGTTCAAGTTATTATAACCACATCGTCTACTTGTGAAATCGAGTGATATATTTTTTTTACGTTCGTTACAATTTTCGTAAATACACCACTGCAAAACAGCAACAAAAGCCAATGGTTTTCTCCACGATTGTAGAAATTTTGGTAATCAAAGTGAACAATTATTGCTTGATATTAAAAGCGTGGCTGTTAGTATAGTTATCTTCACTTGGGTGGTTTGCAATATTTGAAGCTTCAATGCTTCCCAGCTCGCTTCCCAGTTAAACGTCTAATGCCGGACTTCATGAATAAGCTTGTAAAAAAGCTGATTACTTTTATTATTAGGCAGGTTAGATTTCAATATTTATTTAATATAAAATTCAATTAGTTCTCCCTCGTAAGAATTCCTATCTCGATAAAGTGTTCCATATGGCCGTGACAGCCAAGCTCTACTAAGTCTATCTGGGTTGCACAAATCTCCAAGGAACCACGTAACTAATTACGGAGTGTTAGTGCCACTGAAAATAACCGGGTGCCATTTTGAAATTAATACGTGAATGTGAATCAGGATGTGAAATGAAAAATGTGTATTATTTCTATAAAACTCTACCACAAAAAAACGGGTCAGTAACATCTGTTATTATTTCGCTATTTCTTTTTCACGTATAGTGTAAGCTATAACGAGTGCCGTTTAATGTGAAATTTATTAGGTTGGTAATTTTCTTAACCTTAGAAATGAACACACCCCTTACAATATATTGCATTATAACTAGAGTTTATGAACGCCGTAAATATCCATTTAGATGTAACGTTTGTAACGATTTATTAACGTTTGCAGCTCGAAAATAGACGTTGTGGGTGACCTTCTGAGATATTGACTAGTCGCTTATTATAAATATAATTTATAATTCAGGGGGTGTTAGGGACTCACTATATTTTCCATCGATTTATCTTGTAAAAGGCCAAGATGTAAGAGTTTCTCTGGAGATCTGAAGCTTGAGTACCTACTAAATGGAATTCAGTACGACTTGACATAAATTTATGTAAATCTCTCGACTTGAAACGATCCGTCACTTGTGACTGACATTAAAATTTATAAATTACAAAATCAAATTTTCCAATTTGTTTGATTGTAAACGGCAGGGTAACTGTTTGCTTCTTTTCCTGTAGGTACAGTTGTACGAAAATTTAATTCATAACATAGGGGCATTCATTACTTAATAGATGTCAAGTGTGTCTTATTTGGCGCTAATATCAAATATAAAGGACAGACATCGTAATGAAATTCAAACTGGTACATCGATCTAATAGAAGAGTACAAAAGCGAGACTGTCGATAAAAATCTTCGTCTCATTTAAAATAAATGGGTAATTGTCAAAGTTATTTAATGTGTAAAATGCGTGTAATTGAACTGAGTAATACAGTACAAGGTTGGCGTTGTTGCGGATTCCTGTAAATAGATCTGAAAAATCTTGGAATTCATTTGTCTCTAGAATGGATTCCTTTTAAATTATATATACCAAGTGCCGACTTAAAGCAGAAGTAGACAGAAAATACCCATTCTGAAACAAGAAGTGATCTCGCCAACACAGAATGCTATTTATGCTCTTGCTGTCGGAGGAACACGGCGTTCTCTGTTCTTATTTGTTATTGTAATGACGAGCGATGCTATCTTTTGCTATCCGTTGTCGCGTCACCCCGTCTACACGTCATGTTTTTGAGAAACACGAACATAAATTGTCTTACAGTTCAATTTAATCGAACCTAAATACAATAACAAGAGGATTGCCAGATTTAAACAGAAAATATTCCGACGCTATATTGCATATAAATCTCGGATAAAATCTTGGAATAGTCGAGAATTTTCCTTGTCTAATTTACGTGATTAAATTCGCGTTCGGACTGCCGAAGTACCTTTCGTTCGTTTTATCAATTTTTGAGATATTTTATTTATTGCTGCATCCACATAATATGGCGACGTGTTAATGTTATAGATGTAAAGAGCTTGTAAAGATTTATTACCTATAAATTTGTAGAAGATAAATGGATAGATGTAGCAGTGAGTACGTGTAATAAAAAAAGTGAACTCATGGTCCACATCTTCACAATGACCACGCAAACTACAAAACCAAAAAAATTGAATTGCATCGCCTTGCAAATTGCATTAGAATCCATGAGATAGTTCTTGGCCAAAGTAAGAGAAATAATTCGAAAACGATACTTTCTATCAAAGTGAGTGAAAATGATTTATTTCGTTCACTGGTCAAGAAATGCAACCGAAAGTAAAACAGACAGGCGCTTTTTGCTTTGGCGTAAGGTTTCCTGGATTCGTCCGCTTAGATATTAGTGTAATAATGTAATATAAACATAATGATAACTATAGCATATCTCTCATGTAATTCGCGGGACAAGAACGAATACTAAGTTTTCATGAATAAGACGCTGTTTTGTGGGGTACGGATGAATCTGGGGGAAAGTTTTGAAGGCATTATGGGTTGAGCAGCGAGAGATTGCGGGTAATTACCTAACTAAATTAACACGGTTTGTAACGATTTGGTCTTCAATTTCGAAAGAGATGGCCACCACGCGACTCATCGCGAGAAAGCTAGATAAAAAATGATCGCAAACCAAAATTGTTTGCTTTTCGGGTTAATTTACAAGAGTACAAGAGTTTTTCCAAAGATTAAAGTTACAGTTAAAAAGTGTAAAGCATGTAAAAGGGAAATCTTCAATTAAATTTAAGAGACGCCGGAGAGTAATTACCATGATTGACAATCTGCGTCATACAATGATTATTTATGCTAATAACGAATATCTCCCCCAGAAGGCTCGTGTTACGGTTTTTCCGCTCGCAAACTCTTTTTTCGCTCGCGAGCCCTATTTCCGCTCACGAGCGCTTTTTCTGCTCCTGAGCGTTTTTTTAATTCGTGAGGGCTTATAACCGCCCTCAAGCACTGAAGGATTAAGCGAAGTTTTTCCGCTCCCGAGCGCTTTTTCCGCTCTTGAGCGTTTTATCCCAGTTCTGGTGCTTATGTCTTCACATTTCCGTCCGCTGTGTGTTTTTGTTGGGAAAAAGAGCAAACTCGATGACCAAGAAATGATACATGTGTATTTTTGGTGACCAACATATTTTTTACTCAAAGGATGTCAAAATCGTTATTTATGCATCAATTTTCTTGGGAAACTCGATTGCTCAATACCCAAAAAGTGGACTCTGTATATTTTTGGTGTTTGGGCAAAAAATGTCCTCCTGGAAAGAAGGCGTCGTATCGACTTCGCGATATGAAAGCTTATGGGTTCCAGTTGTGCAACTAGCAAAAATGAATTCTGTCATCCATCACTTTATTGGCCAAAATCGATCTTTATCTATACGCCATCGCATCCACTTTAAAAATAGTCTATCCGTCGGCTTTTGTGAGTAGGTTGTGCTGGAAATTCCCACGTAGTGCTTTTGGTTTAATTGCTCTTGCAACACTTTGTAGCTCAGTGGTAGAGCGTTGGGCTACATAACCGAGAGGTCGATGTTCGAACCTGGGCTGCCGTAAGAATTTTTCATCTGTGATAGAGATGGGAATTTCCTTAGATCAGTTTCAAGCATTCTGCCGGCTACTCCGAATTAGGTTTTCCTGCAGTTTTCCAAATACGTAAGGTAAATACCGGAGTAGTATAGAACAACTTAAGACCTTCTGCAGGGGTACTTCTAAAAAGGGTCACTGTAATTGGACGAAAGCCTGTTGAGGGCCCAAAACAAGAGAGGGTAAATAAATAAATAATTTGGTAGCATAGGCAACGTTTAATTGATTTAATAAATAAAAATAACAAGCATATTTTCGAAAGCTTTTCAGCTTTTCATTTTACGCCTTAGAACACGTGCCCACTTTAGTTAATTTCGGCTTATGGCTGTTTGCACCGACAAATTTAAGTGGAGCTTAGCTTAAGCGTAGCTTAAAATCCATGGCAACGATTATTGAGACAATGCTTGCCATGGATTTTAAGATACGCTTAAGCTAAGCTCCACTTAAATTTGTCGGTGCAAACGGCCATTAGAGGTTTGGCGGAAAATAAGTGCACAAATAGGCGGATCGGGTTCCTAGGGATCCAGAACGTAGATTTCAGTCGTAAAAGTTGGAGGTATGTACCTCTCCATATCTGTACTACGTATTGCAGGTGGTCAAAAAGAAAAAAATAAAGTGATAATATATTGTAGCGAATATTCCGCACATCGAGGCGCCATAAAAGATTAGTTATCGCCGAAGAACGAAGGCGGATGGGACGCAATCGTTTATGGAAATATGACGTGTTTGTTCTAGAACATTCTGAAGCATCCTTGAACACTCCAGTACATTCCAGCAAGAATGTTGTTTGCTATATAAGCAAATCGAATTGTGGTTTGAGTTCAGTTCCAACTTCGATGCGCTTGTGTTCTGTTATGCCTTGTAAGTGATAAATAATAATTCCTGTTATAAAACACCACAATTAACGTAACTCATTTAATAATAGAAAACAAACTATTACATGCATCTTTCAACCTAAAACATTTTCTTAATTAATATCGCCACTTAAATTGGTTGGAGTTTTCTATCTCTTCTTTTGTTAATTTAAAAAAAAAGGTTTAATCATTGGTGGTGAGATGCTCTTTCTCTCCCGGACTTCTGGGTGTTTTACAATTCACTGCTTCGATAGAAAAAAAAAATAATGCAAAATGACAATACCAGTATATTTTCTTCAATGCTTTTTAAATCAAATTCTTGTTCTCTTCCCTAAACATACAACTAAATATTATTTCTACCTCGCTTAAGCTAAATAATCCAATACTCTAATACAAATAAGACCTATTTAATTCAACCATAAGAAACATGGAAAGGTTTTTTTTTCTTTTTATTCGCCCGAAATGAATGCCGAACTCGCGAGTACACAAATAAAAATTGTTAAGTACTTATCTCTTTTCCCGTCGCCCTCACATGTCGTCGTCGTCTGCCAATAGTTTACTCCTAGTGCGGCTTAGACTCCTGGGCATCGATTCCCGAAGTTAGTCGATATGATCCGTGATGTGACCGGCTGCCAAGACGTCATGATCGTATACGATAGGGATAAGTTCAAGTTTAGCTGCATACCCGAATCGTGGACAAACTTTATGCGCTAACCAATCACAGACAAGAATTGAACTGTCATTTGTCAGTTTTGTATTTTGTTTTGTTTTTGCATTATGGATACTGCTATTAATAACCAGAAAATCCTCGAACAATTCCATGTTTTATTTCACGGAAAATATGTGAATTTATAGGTTAGGGCACTGAATAATCTCTATAGCAAAACAGCTGCAAGATCCGTCCTGTAGCTGGAACTGCGCATGACTTTCACGCAACGAGTGGTCTAGACCAGCATATAAAGTACCTATAAACGGTACTCTTGTGCTGACGTTTTGTTGGCTGTCACACATAACAGGGATACCAATTCCTAAACAGAACTCAGAACAACGACATTATAAATGCGAAACATAGAAAAAACGTTCGATGCCGTGGCAGCACTGCAAATTTTTGTCAAAAACCAACTCGTTTCGTTTCCGTATGCCTAATATACCAATATCCCAAATTTGAACAAACTCCATAAAGCCGTATCTCGAAAAATTGCCAACGTATGTACTTACCTACTTACTCGTAATATACTGACGGAAAGAATTTCATTCTGTAAAAGTTCCTTAAAATGATCTAAAATGTCGAAGTTTGATGAAATTTTAGCATGTCCAAAAAACGGTGATCGCAAAAGCCACCTAGCTCGAGGTAGAATGGTAAAAGTGTTACAACCTAATGCATGCAATTAACTGATCTCGGAAAAATGCAGAAGCATAAAAATGTGTCTAGCAACAGTTGGTATATTACTGGAAAGTTAAATTTCTTACTGAAGTAATAGTTGGGTTTATAAGACCATTGTTTTTATGAAACTTATGGACATCGTGAAACGATTGATTGATATCCAGAGGGCCAGAACCCTACGATGTATAGAAAATGCCTACTTACGCATACACTCGTTACACCTTGTTCAGCATGAGTTTTTATTATACCATGGGCATGAGACTAATTAGTTGTTGCACTTTTATTGAAGTAATAAATATATATCAAAATTGTAGTAGTCCATGTATAAGTGTTGCTAAGGACTGTGTTGAAAGGTAACCCAACTTAAACCGTTTTTGAGGTCTCGTTATTATTGAATAACCGTCGTAGTTCATGCAATTAGTTTTGCTTACCGATGTTACTGAAAGTGTACATCCGCTGCCTATTCACAGACTCTTAATAACGGGATCATAGAATCTGTCACTCGTTTGTTAGAAATAATTCTTCAATTACCATAATAATGGAGTGTACATGACAGGTGCATTAAGTAGGTGTATAGTAGTAATACCATTGCACTCGTTACGATGATAATAATTAAATCCCCAGCATAATTCCAGCTTCCTTAATTTGATATTGCGATCGAGAAAAGTATTATGTTAACTTATTAATTACCGGAGCACTCATTCCTCGACTCGTCGTCACAAAATTAGTGGGCGTACTTGAATGTGTCCTTTAGGCTGTTTGCAGTTTGTTAGTCTGCTTGTCTTCGTTATAAAAAAAATCCGAGGAAAACTAATTTATACTTTTTTACAGGTAAGAAGATTACTAACCGGCCATCGGCAGGGTAAGTTTCTTATGTTTTGTTTGTTTTTTATGGCTGTTAGAAAAAGTGGATACATATTACAAATAACAAATAATTACGCATCTTCAAAAGCGGATTTTTCTTACGAATCGTATACTGTAGTTTATTACGATGTATTTAGATAAATGAGTACATAAGTGAGGTAATTAACTGCAATATAATTGTTAGCAATTGACATTATGAAAATTTTGTTTTTTGTAACTTTCTATCCATATTCAGGAACATTATTGGGAACATATTTTAATATCCGTGTGCTAATTAGCAACATTTTCAATGGATACAATATCTATTGATTTTTGCTACGAATAAGGCACATAATATGGACATACTATCATTCATCTTACAGAGGCCTTTTTTTAGCGTCTTTTCCTCAAAGTGAAAAATCGCTATTGGCTACACTTTGTCGTCCGCCCGGATTCCGTGCATACCGATATTTATTGGTTTTGCGCGTGTGCAGTGTCAAAAATTTGGTTTAATTCATGTACAATGCTAACTTTTTTATTTATGAAGATATTTAAATGAAATGGCTTGAAGTTCCTTGAACGAAATTTTTAATTTACAGTTGGATCAGCTGCTTAAAGATTAATGTTAAGGCTCTTCCCCCAGTATATCAGTTTTTTATGTTTTTAGGGTATTTTTAAAAAAACACTAATGCGGGCGTTTTTCCGTCCGTCTGTCCGCAGCAATAGAATGTTTTTTCCCCAATTACCTGGGGATGATGCCGCAATTATGGAATAATGTATCCCTAATTTCGTCGGGAAGACTGCAAAACTCATTGACTTGGTGTACTTTTTGTTCTATTTTGGTTGATACTGTGGTGTATATCAGCTGTTTTTAAAGATAGAGACTTCCGGTTTGCGCGACCCTGCGCCGCTTTTTGTGAAACTTTCAATACCATAAACAGAATCAATCTAGTTACGTTTGTTGTGATACAGGGTAAAAACGAAAAGTTTAACTTTTGGGGATGTTACCGTAGCTTGCTAACCATAAACCAAAAATTAAAACCTTATTTTTTAAGGTTTTTAAATAGTAGACCATGGACTCATGGAGATTTTGTTTTTTTTTATTGTAATCATGGCAGCCGGTACCCATCAATACAAATTGCTGACGGTAAAAACGCCATTTCAAAATTTTGAAAAATAATATAAGATAATATATTATATAAAAAATATAGGTTGTGATGATACATCAATCTAATCAGGAAAACGAATGCAAATAATTGACCTTAAGATATACACTGTGTCCAAGATAAAGGATATCTATCATGGGGATCTCCGAAATACGACGATGGTCAAATTAGAGAAAAGATGCGCAATTAAAGTTAGTTTTAAAGAAATCGAAAAGATTCCGATTATTTTCGAAGATATGCCAGGAACACCGAAATTTGACGATTTGGACAGATACAAAGAAATAAAACAATTTACTTATTGCCACATTTTGAGCTCTGAAAGACACTGTTGAGAGATTTTCAATACAACGTGTCGTTTCGGAGCAATCATCATCAAATTATTTTTTTATATGGTCCGTAAAAAAGTACTTACGCACTGTATTGAGTAGCATTTTTATTACGAGTAGAACGATGTACGGCACGCACCCAAAAAAAAACAAAAGTTGGGACTTCTGTCGGTTTCAATAGGATGGTGCACCCGTCCACAACGCCCTAATCGTTCGAGAATACCTATCGAACAGGTTTCCTGGAAAATGGAAAATTTGTCCGATAGGTATTCTTGCATGATTCGAGCATTGTGCGCGGTTGCGCCATTCTGATGAAACCATGAATTTCCAACTTTTTTTGTATGCCGCATTTCGTTGTGTTCGTAATGAAAAATTCTGCTCAAGGCAGTATGTACCTTTTTTTGCGGGCCACATAAAAAAGTCGGCAAAGTTCGGTTTTTCTGGCGTATCTTCGGAAGTAATCGGAATTTTCTGGATTTCTTTAAAGCATGATAATAACTCTTTAATTGCTTCTCTAATTTGACCATCGTCATATATTCTACGGTTTTGAATATCTTCATGATAGACATCTGTACTGTATAGTAAAATGGAACGTTTCTCGAAGGTTTGCGAAACGTCTGGAAAGGTCTAGAACGTGGATTGTATTTCAAGGAAGGAATCTGCCGCTTCCCTATTCCTTATAGTCACGCACCGATGACGAGTCTTTCAAGACGCCTCGATGTCTATAGGGATTTTTTCGCTACAGTATTCACTTTTTGGTTAAGTTGGTACAGCAAAATCCTTATTTACTTACCAATGTCATTGCAGTACTGCAAAACATATTGACTTGATGCACAGGAGCTAAATTTGGTTATACTCTCATTTTGGTTAAGTTATTAGAGCGAAATCTTCACTAATTTTGTGACGGAAACTGCAAAATGCATTGCCTTGATTCACAATAACTTATGTCCATTTTTGCTCTTAGTCCCAAAAAAGTGATTTTTAGCTTTACGTCTGCGTGTGGGTGTGCGTGTGTATGTGTATGTGGTTCCCTGAACCGATTTGGACAAAATTGGGGTGCATATAGGGTGGTATGGGGAATCGAAAACGTCCTATTTTGGTTTTGATCCATAACCATCTTCATGGTTGTTGAGGCTGTCAAAAGTTTAAGAGCCTTAACGGCTTGAACACATTTTTAAAATTTTTTTTCGGATACACTGACCAAAATGGTTTAAAAAACTACAAAAAAATTTGTTAAAATTTTTTTCTGAGTTCCTTCTTTTTGAGAAGTTTTGGATTGAAAAGTTAAACTATTTATTTTATTTTTCTAAATCTGCATTTTTCTCTAAAAATAAGCATTAGAGTGAAAAATGTTAATTACAAAAAAGATGTGTCTTGATGAGATCTACAAAAAAGGCTTTACACTTTTTGCGTCGGGTTCAAAATAAAAGCGCTAGAGGGCATTTTGTAAATGTTATACCATGACCTATTTGCAATGATGCTATTAAAAGTAGTCGGAAAGTCAAGTCAGGAGTTTACCTGATAACTAGTTTTATTGACTAATGATTACATCGAGTGCCTTTTTTACATCAGAATAGCGAGCAGGATCCTTTACATAGAAATTTACTCCAGAAAACATTTTCAGTAAGTGATGTAAGTCGACATTTATTTCACAGTCGATATTGGCATATCTTTACCACATTTAGTGGAACCGCTTACAACTATTAAAACCGTTTTAAAAGTGGCAAATATTGTATAAGAGAAGAGAGAAATGGTATTTGTTTTGTGTAATTATTCAATCATCCATGAGTGAAGCGAACATTATGATTGTACAAACGCAAGCGCAACAATACTGTCACAACACCTTTGCAATCATGGGAAAGGCAAAACTCAAGGTCGTATTATATAGGGAATTTATTTATGTCATCATAACAATGATTTTCCAATTAATTTACCCAGCAATGATTAAACACTTTCCAAAATACCAAACTGTCAGAGAAAAAGGTTTCATAAGAAGCGCGCTTATCGCACGAGTTCGAGTTTAGAAAACGAGCCGCGTAGCGATGAGTTTTCTAATTAACAATAATATATTATTGTGGTTTATTGGAGTTTTTGTTTTATTTTTTGGAATTTCATATGTGATGTGAAATTGAATCGTGTCAGTGACCCACGTCTAACGTACGGATACAGGTTTCGCACTGAGACAACTTGGTGACTAGCATAAATACAAATTTTTCTTTTCGTGCTAACGGATCGTTTTCAGATCTTAGGTATGCCATATGCATTCGAGTTCAGATTCCCCCTGAACAAGGTAGCGTGAATTCTAGTGTTCAATTATGAAATTACCGAGCAGTGAATTTACATTTTCCTCTTTAATACCGACTTCAAAACGCTGTAAAAATGAGTCAAAAAAAGTTCGGTAATTGGATCACTATGCAAAAAAAGTATAGTACGCAACTCGAGAGTAAGTAGCCGATTAAGAAAGAGTCAAACATTGTACACGAGGCGAAGTCGAGTGTCATAATTGCTCTAGTTTGTAGTCGGCTATTTACCCTCGAGTTGGACTAATTCTTGTTTCATAACAGATCATTAACGTTTGTATTAAAAGTAAAGGGTTATGCATTGCACTAATTTCATCTCACGGTTGATGTGGGAAAGCTATTGGATAAGGGTTTGGTCTTGTAAAAGTTTGCAATTCACAGTATAGTTTATTCACCAAGAGTCAATGTCAGGTATTCAATGAAGTAGTTCATAAGTGCTCTTTTGGAGCGCCAACAATTGATTCATAATCGAGGACAAATCTTAATTTATAATTAAATGTCACAATACCAATACAATGTGTAAATGCAATCATCTTATATCTAAGATCTTACATCATGCACTTATGTAACAATAGACCTACCATTCATTGTGGGTTTTGAAGTCTTTGTGACCTATTGGTAGACGTGACACGGCTACTACCGGACATAAGATAAGATCATACCACTGTGTGTGTGGCAAAATCCTGCATACGCACACACCTAACCTGTAGCTTACTCCCATGCCTCAAGCACAAATTTATTTTAATAAAATATGATTAGTCAACTACATTGTCCTCTAACTTAGTAATAATATATTGTTGACCGAGGTCAATGAAAATAGACAACTAGAAAACCAATCACAATCAAAACACAATAAAATATAAGTGAAAATGAATTACGGAGAATGACAAGCACAAATCACCTACATACTCAAATAACTACGTAAGATTAATGTGAATATCAAATTGTTTGATATTTGAATTGATGCTGTCTGCCATCTCACCTTTGCATCTTGCCGCAATAAAAAAAAACGTCAGCGGTATTTGTTAGCCGCTGTCGGTTGGCAATGACGAGAAATACCGAAAATATCTATAGAAATGGTTACAATCTTAGATTCGTATCTACGTAAAGCCGTAACTACAACTCAGAAACAATTTCAAAGGGTAAATCGATAAATAAACGAATACCAAATTTAATTTTGATGAATGAGGGTATAGCTTCGTTTTAGATAATTTACATAGATGCTTCGTGTTTGGTTTTAAGACCACACAAACTGGCAATGTAGCTTTTATGGGAAAGATGGAAAGATTTAATCAGATCTCTGGTCATCTGATTAATTAGCCTTAAACGCATTTTAATAGTTGTAACTTGGGGGATTTCTTGAAGAAGTATTTAAAAACTTCATGATACAATTTAAATCACTAATTTAATTTAAATTTATTCCCGAACTATAATTTTTAGGTAAGAAATAAATCGTATGCCTGTTCATTAAGTGTTATTATAATTATCATAATTAAACAGAAATTTAAATTAAAAGAAAGCCGATGATAGATGACAAAACTGATCTGTCTATGACCAGTGAAAGAGCTGTGTTTAGTTATCGCGTGCCTTTAATTACACGGTTTCGTATTTACCTTTGTGTTTAATACCAAAGTAGCATCAAATGAGTAACATCAATATTTGCTCATAATGGATAATTTACGCAGGCGCTTATATGAGAATAAACCGATAGAACGGAGTATTGACATGACACGACATGAAACTTTATTTTGGTGACATTTGACTTTTTCACCCCAACCTCGATAAGGTTGTTACTTTTGAATCAAATAAAGACTATGTTACCATATGCTCTATTTTCGCCATTTTTTTTCCAAATTTATAATTGAACAGATTTCTTTAACAGAATTGCCAGATTTTGCTATGGTTGCCACAGTTGTTTCCAGCAGGGTGACTTTAGCACCTTGATTCTCTGGTTACTTTTCCAATCCGGTGTACTTGGTTAAAACATGGCGGATCTCACAACTGAAAAAAACATCACTGTAGGACCACACTACATCACATAGGTAGATTTTTGAAAGGTCCTTGGTATATAAGAAAAAAATAAAAAATAAACATATGTCATTGACTTATAATAATTCACAATAATAAATACTTAGAATGATGGTCTGCATTTTTGAGTTTCACCGTAGACATTTCCATCGGCTACCGTTGCAAATTCCGCGCTCCAAAAAAAGACTAAAATGTTATTCGGACACACTTTAACACTTTTTAGGACCCCTAATTCGCAGAAAAAGAAACTATTATAGGACAAATTAATTGGCCAGGTTTGATAAAAGAACACCTGTACTGATAAGCGCCACGCAGATGGGCATTAATTTGGCGACATAATTAGTTGTTCGTTTTTCCTCGATCAATAACGAAGAATTTTTTTTACGCATTTTGTCTCAAGTTAAGCTGATAGTTTTAGTCAGCCTGTTTACGTCAGAGTTAAGTTTTAGGAAGTGACCGTCTCCGTTTAGAAGGATTGCGTTACGTTCACTTTGGGAAAATGTAAGCTCAGGGAAAGTAGAGGTGGGTCGGGGTGAATATTGGGGTTCTTATATGCTAGCAAAACTATACAAAAAGGAATATAGTAATAGTAAACCGGGTAGGCGCCACTTAGTCTTTAGTCACTTTCAAAAGAGAGGAGAGAATACTTACCACAAGCGGGAAACAAGGTAGACTAAGAAATCCTTGTTCTGGTTTTGAAAAGCTAAAGAAATAAGATACTTGATAGGGATAGAACTTAAACAATAATTGACGTTACAATCGAGAGTAATAAAATAATGATCTCCAAAATATCACTGCAATGTATAGATCTGATATAAGTATCTGTGATGCAATTATTATCGATTTTGTTTCATTTACACTGAAATGTTTTGAAAATGGCGAATTCTCAATGTCCACATTCTGTGACTTAAGCAAAGCATTCGATTGCATTTCTCATTACGCATTAATAGCAAAACTTCGAACTCTGTATTTCTCTAACGACAGTATATAGATCTACTCAAATCGTATTGTGTGTGCAGTGGAATAACAGTCTCTCTAATAAATGCCTCATTACACTTGGTGTGCCGCAGGGATCGCTATTGGGGCCTTTGCTGTGTTTGATTTATGCGAATGATCTTGAGATAATTCTCAATTCACAAACTTTTAATTCAAATTTGGTGTTTGCGGATGACACGACATTCAGCATTGGAGATAAGTTACTCAATAATGCATTTGATAAATCTAATTATCTACGTTCGTGTGCATTTGATTGGTTTTAACGCTATAGCTTATCGGTGAGACACCAACATTCGACAAGTTCTCTTCTACGCTTAAATCAATTAAACTTCCAAAATCCTTTAATGGTCCTAACTATTGGGGTGTAAAATTTTACAATTAGAGTTATCCCAATAATCACGAACGCATTTTATTCATTTGAGGAAAATGTACTGTTCATGCAAAAACTTAAATAGATTTTGTTGTCATGTCAACCTTTTCCTATATGCTTTGTGTTATTTTCTTATCTTTTTGACGTGTAAATAACGTTTGATATACGAGCACCAATTATTTATTATGCTTATTATTATTCTATTATTATTCAGTGTCTAATTTAAATTGATTTTTAGGAAAAGGCGATCAACATCAACACGTAATCAGAGAAAATATTAATAATAAAACAAGCTCCGCTGAAAATAACGGAGCTAATCGTAAATATCAAGCAAATGTAATAATTACAATTCGATTATATCGAAAACCAGTATGTAATTATACGTTAATCAAGGAGCCGATGAAAAAAAAATTACCTTTGAATTCTGGTCGTAGCGGCTGTCTAAATTCAGAAGGGCACATTCTGCAAATCTGTAACAGATCACAACACAAACAAATAAATTAAAGGGGTAGTGAATCGCGGTGCAGATAAAATATTGCGAAATAGCTATTCTAACGTCTGACATGTAGGCAATCGGATATACAAAGAAAGAATTAATAATAATCGAATGACTGTACACTAGCAAAAGCAGCGAAATTTTGATCGACCATTATTGTCCTTACAATCATGTATAAAAGCATACAATTGATTGAAAAATACTTTACTATGCACAAATAACTAATTTCTATTGATCTAATCAATGCAAAACATAAACAAGACAATATGAGCCAGTAAACAAATATCGTAACAAAAAAATTGTAGATATCGGCCTTGGACAAAGTATCCGTAGCTTCAAAACTAATTCACACAGCAACGGTAGCTAATATCTGTATAACACAGCTAATATGAAGGACACAATGTAATCAAACTAACAGAAATCGATCTTCGTAGCAATCAGCAAGTAACGTAAACAAAATCAGGTCTTGTTTATGTTTCTTGAAATCTCCTCATTTATATGTTTTTTTTTATGTCCGCTCCGTGAGCAGGTTGTGTACAGAAAGAAAGGCTTTATTATGTTCGCCTTACAATTTTTATTACAGGGATTTGTAATTATTGTATTAATTGCCGTTGTTTGATAATAACTGTTTGTAATCTTAGGTTGTCATTGAATTATGTGCCAATTTGAAGTGGCTCTTGAACTAGGTTCCTATTCAATTATTATTAGTCTAGGCTAAATTGCTCTATAATAATTTATTTTCAAAAAAAATTAGTTACCGGGCGAAACCGAATTTTTCAGGCAGAAAAACCGGAAAAACTTTTTTTCATTCTTATTTTTGCGAAAAAATGTCGTAGGAGTTTGAAATTTGGGGGAAACATAGCTTGTTTTATGATGAAAAAGGGGATAATTTTTTGGGCCCGTAAAGTTAAACCGTTTCCAAGGTCTCACGATTTCTGAAAAAAACCACCTCTTTTTCAAGGAGATGAAAAATCTATTTTTTTCATCGTACAGAGGTGCGCGGGGTAGCAAAATTTTCGTAACTCCAAAAGCTATAATGTGCTCAGCAGATTTTTGGCAGAACACAAATCGTTTCAATTGTACGTAGTACCTGTAAAATCAATATGGTGGTGTTAGAAAAACAACGCATAGATTCATAGAAGTATCTTTATTCACATCGCTATATGCATTGTTAAGGATTAATGATCTCGTTCGTACATTATTTGCGAATATACGAATTGGAAAATATCCAATCTTTCACCATTGAGAGCAATTAATAGCAGACCACCTTGTATTTCAAATACCATTAGATTGGCATTATTACGAAATTGAAGGAAATTCATTCTCTTTTTTATACATTTATTCAATTGGTTCTAATTTACTTTTCAAAAAGGTTACGGTTTGGGATTTGATACGGAGCAAGCAAGCTAAGCACTTAATTAAAACTTAACTGTTCCGTTACGGTATTTTGCTACTTTATGTTGCACGAATGAAGCGATTTTTTACGGGATATTACACTATTCTGCTACCTGAAAACCGATCGTTGTCGATGCACCTTGAAGTTCCGACAGAGATCTATGCTGTATACAATACCACGACTGACAGTTAATTAAAACAGCTCATTTTCTAGTTTGCCCATAGCTGTAGGTGAAACATTTGTTAGTGGAATCTGCATTTTTGTATATAACTTCAAAAGTGGCTTCAGCTGGACGAGCAATTATTTAAGACAAAGCAATGAATAGCGAAAACAATTATCAAAGGCAATTAGTCGATTAGTCCGTATTCACAAATAACCTGAACGCGTGTCGTACCGGGAGGGCGGTCATTTGCATATCGAGATATGTGACTGCGCTGCCGCCGGTTCAATTACGACCAACACTTTTACAAAATAAATTAACTTCCTTTTATCACGACACCATTAGTAATAATAATAATAAGCCGACAAGAAAATTTATAATTAGGACTCTAAACATAAGTTCCATTTTTTACCAGAAGTTTCTGTTTTACAATATCGATGCCATGGAGTTTTGGTATTTGAGTACAATTTTAGGCATATGGTGGGTCGTTGTATTTGCGCCTTGAAGATGTAACCGTAAATCGAAGCCTAATATCTGCTATTGTAATCCTTATATAAAAGTGTTGACCTTTATGCTAAATCTTATCGGCTCTTCCCATACAACAGCTCTAATTAACGCCTTCCTGCTGAGTAAAAAATGGAATGACACCGCTGTTTCGCATCAGGAGTTCTGTAATAGAATTAGAATTAGAATTAATTACAAAATATTTAATCGTTCAACTTTTGATTATGATGATGTTGTCTATATGAAATGAGTCTGTTATTTATAAAACCGTTTATAACATTATTCTATTATCTTTGCATATTAAGCTTCTGGTTGAGTTACGCCATGCTTTTAATCGAATTTAGTTACATGCTGATCCGAAAGCTTAAAATGTTTGTATTTATGCCATCTGCTCAGAACATCGCATAAGGACCGTTAGGAAATCAGAAAATACGTTACTTCATCAACTATGCATACTTACAGCACACACAAGAAGTGTAATGTGTGTAATTTTTATTACACATCTATCAAAAATTAGCTTTTACCCCCGCGACTTCGTACGCGCATAAGCATCACCCTCTGTTAGTTTTTCCTCGTTCCATTGGGAATTTCGGGAAGTGTTTTCGGAGTATCACATCTTTAAAGAAGTCTACTTTTTAAACATAAAACGTAAAATCCCGTTTTTCTCGTTCCCGATGAAATTTCGGAAAATACTTTCTTTGTGCTCCCCTACAATCTCCAAGGACCCTAGGTATATGCTACATTTCATCTTTCTAGGCCCAGTAGTTTCGGCTTTGCAGACCTTCAGAAGATTATTGAGTGCTTTCAATGTCATGATTCTTTCCCTGTTACTAATTTTGTTATGCCTATCAGCACAAGAGTACCCGGAGATGACTCTTATCAACTGCCATATGTCTTTTAAAATTGGCAATTCTTCAATGTTCACCATGGTTAATCAAACCTTTGACAAAGTCAAATTTTTCCGCAAACATAGAGTAATACACGGATTCAAATCTAAGGTGACCATTGGTGGTGAGAATGTGCCAGTGAACTCTGAAACCACATTCTACCGGATAGCACTCCTCAAGAAATCCGATGAACAGCTTAAAGAATTCTCCGTTATGAGCTGGCATCGGGTCGGTTAAGTTAGCCCCCCCCATTAAACATTTCATTATGATATTACCATGTAATAATGCGCTCGATATGCGCTCAAACGCGCCGCTGAAAGTAATTTTTGCGCTGTTAAAGTTTTTGAGATATTTTGAAAAACATTTGGGGGGTTCAAGTTCACGCAGCCCCCCCATTATGCAATTTGGTACATCTTATGATTCCAAATTGTGCCTGTAGTTATGCGCTAAACTGCGCCACTGGATTAACATTTTGCGCCACTACCGTATGACCATAACGAAAGACAGAAGGTGGGTGGGGCTAAATTGATGGTTTTAAAAAAGTGCACTTTCTTAAACATTCTTAGTGCTATACGTTCCCTTTAGTTATGCGCTCAAATGCGCCGCTGAAACTAACTTTTGCGCTGTTATAGTTTTTGAGATATTTTGAAATATGTGTCTATTATAGTTACCAACCCTTAATTTTTTGTGCGAGAAATTCAAAATGTCATCACTCATCAGCATTAATAAATCGCGCGGGATTGTAATTAGTATGCACTTTAACCTGATTGATTATTTGAAAGTACGGTTGATGGAGATCATATACAGTGAATTTTTTGTTAATGCGAACATAGGATTTTGTATGCAATATACTTCTCCTATGTTCGAAGTAGTAGGTAGATAAAATTGACAGCTGCTACATTTTTAAGATAATCGACGTCCAATTTAATTTAAACAAAACTTTAGAAATCAAGGTCGAAATTGTAAATACGAAAGTGAGAACAGTTTGGGAGAGTTCGGGACAAGGTGCTATAAGTTAAAAAGTAATCGTAAACGATTTACATAAAGCGCATTTCCACTTGCATTCATTTCCCATTATTGTAAGATGCAACTTCTATTAAAATCGTAAAAATCCGGCCACAAATATGAAAGATAGCGTTGCACATGGGCAATCCATTTTTGACGTGCTACTTCAATTTCAGTTTATGAGAAGAATTTCATTTCAATGCTTTTCTAAATAGGAAAGTTGGAACTGCGCATGCGCAAACCTAAATTTTGAAACTAATGTTAGATTTTCCTTTGTTCCAAGCGCCTAAGTATCAAATTTCATTTGATTTTCCTTTATCCCAAGTGCCTATGTATCAAATTTCGTTTAAATTCTTCCATAAATAAAAAAAGTTGGCACTGCGCATGCGCAAAACCAAATTTTGAAATTGGCGTTTGATTTTCTTTTATCCCAAGTGCCTATGTATCAAATTTCATTCAAATACTTTTATAAGTAAAAAAGTTTGCAATTCGGTTTATAAATGGTCGAGATGCGAAAAGGGCACTATAATTTTCAACTTTTGGCGTTGCGTATTATATGGCTAAAGCTATGCCCATATTGAATTTAATGCAATTCAGTTCATAACTAACAGAGATGTAAAAGCGATCGAACATTTCTAAACATTATCGTTCATACGGACAGATAGATGGACAGACAGACAAAGGAACAGACGGACAGACCAACAGGCAGACGACAGATAGCAATGCAAAATTATAAACGATCTCTAGGATCGTTAATAAACGGCAAAAGTGTAAAATTATGGAACATGTAAAAAACGGTTTTTTGTTTTTTTTACAATAACTTTTTTTGTAAGCGGTACAGAAAAAATTCCTTCCTTGGTACAAGACTCGACACCATAACGAACCAAATAGCGAAAAAAGTAGAACAATAGCTCTTAAGATAAAGAACTAGTAGCGTCGCAAAACGAGCGGACGGACGGACGGACAGCCGGACGGACGGACGGACGGACAAAGTGGCCACAATAGCGCATTTTTTTTTATTTTTGTGGAAATGCGCAGTGCCAACTTTTTTTCTATGGAAGCATTTAAGTGAAATTTGATATTTAGGCGCTTGGACAAAGGAAAATCTAACATTAGTTTCAAAATTTAGGTTTGCGCATGCGCAGTTCCAACTTTCTTATTTAGAAAAGCATTGAAATGAAATTCTTCTCATAAACTGACATTGAAGTAGCACGACAAAAATGGATTGCCCATGTGCAACGCTATCTTTCATATTTGTGGCTGGATTTTTACGATTTTATAGAAGTTGCATCTTACAAATGGGAAATGAATGCAAGTGGAAATGCGCTTCATGTAAATCGTTTACGATTACTTTTTAACTTGTTTAGCTTAAACGGCGCAAAGGTTACTTTCAGCGGCGCATTTGAGCGCATAACTAAAGGGAACATATAGCACTAAGAATGTTTAAGAAAGTGCACTTTTTTAAAACCATCAATTTAGCCCCACCCACCTTCTGTCTTTCGTTATGGCCATACGGGAGTGGCGCAAAATGTTAATCCAGTGGCGCAGTTTAGCGCATAACTACAGGCATAAGTTGGCATCACCAGTAATACCGAATTGCTTAATGGGGGGGCTGCGTGAACTTGAACCCCCCCAAATGTTTTTCAAAATATCTCAAAAACTATAACAGCGCAAAAGTTAGTTTCAGCGGCGCATTTGAGCGCATAAGTAAAGGGAACATATAGCACTAAGAATCTTTAAGAAAGTGCACTTTTTTAAAACCATCAATTTAGCCCCACCCACCTTCTGTCTTTCGTTATGGCCATACGGTAGTGGCACAAAATGTTAATCCAGTGGCGCAGTTTAGCGCATAACTACAGGCACAATTTGGAATCATAAGATGTACCAAATTGCATAATGGGGGGGCTGCGTGAACTTGAACCCCCCCAAATGTTTTTCAAAATATCTCAAAAACTTTAACAGCGCAAAAATTACTTTCAGCGGCGCGTTTGAGCGCATATCGAGCGCATTATTACATAGTAATATCATAACGAAATGTTTAATGGGGGGGACCAACTTAACCGACCCGCTGGCACCCTATCCTCTCCCGCTGTTCGATGCAGTCACCCAAGCCATTGTTATATGAGCTATGTTTCAAAGAAGCTTTAGTTATAATTCTGTGACACTTTATAACTCTCTTCCCCGATACATCACGGAATATCGCGGAAATAATTATAAAAAACATTTAAAAGCATATCTTCTCAATCATTATCATAATTTGGGATAGTTCTTGCAGATGTACGAGTATAATGCTGTGGTTTTTTTTTTTTTTTTGTATTCTATTATCATTTGATTATCTTGTGTTGTGCATATTTAATTTGTGTACTTATTTCCATGCTTTCTATATAGTTAAATAGAATAGCCTTGAGCTAGATTTCGCCAGAGAACATGTTCAATGAAGACGATTTATTATTATATGACCCTAAACTTACAGAATGATTGGTTCACAAATATCGAATGTGGGTTTGGGCATGCGCATCACTTGTTTTACGTGTTTTTAGCCGGATCGGATTGCGCATGCGTAATAGCTATTTATATACCAAGCGAGCAAAGTATGTAATTTCCCCCCGCGGTTAAGTTTGCGACCCGACGCCAAGGGGAGGATCGTAATTGGCCAGGAGAGGAAATTATATTTTGTTCTCGTGGTATATATCTGGCTTAATCTTCGCGACCATTAAATCCTTTTCGTTATTAAAAAAAAAACAGAGAAGCTATGTTAACGACACAATGCTTGGAGATAATTAAATGATATCAATTTACCCGCGATCACTCATTGTCATCTGGAAACCGGCTATCAATCCATGGACATTACGTTTCCTCCCGTAGGGAGTTTTTGATTACCTACTCTACCTCCTGCAAAAGCAAACGCACAGTTTGCTCCCGTAAATGAAGGAGTAAAACCTGGTTTTCGGCAGAGCGCGTAGTTAAAACAAATTATTTGATTTGGCATTAGTTTCACCTTTATGCGAGGTGCCTACATACAAAATTTCATTGTAATATCTAAACAAATAAACAAAGTCAGATTGCGCATGCGCACATTATATTTTTTGACTTGATACCAGTTTTACTGTTATTCGAGGTCTACATCTACATCTAAGGCCTACATACAAAATGTCATTGAGGTATTTTAGCAAATAAAAAATTGGATTTCGCAAATACAAAAGTTATCGTGCGCACGGACAGACAGACAGACCGATAGACAGACAGCAATACAATATAAGCTTTAGGATCGTTCATAAACGGTGTAAAATTATGGTACATACTGTATATATGAAAAAAAATTATTGTTGATCATCACTTTTTTCTTAACCGGTACAGAAATTCCTTCCGTGGTACAAACCTCGACACCATAACGAATGAAATAGCGAAACAAGTAGAACAATAACTTAAGGTAAAGATCTAGTGGCCGTAGATGGACGTACAAAGTGGCAACAATATGCATGTGCATAGAGAAGGGGATAATTACACATACATAGGTCCGCAAACGGGTCGTTACTGATTTACAAGGTGTTATGTTAATTTCACGATTTGTTATGGTTGGTTTTCCTGCAGTTTTTGAGGTATTTAGAATTTAGAATATAAGTTATGCTATAGGGGTTGCATCATTGGTCAATGGTAGTAGGAATCTACAGGATGGTGGTTTTTTCAATGGTTTCTACCCCTGAACTTTTTTCGGTGCTCCACTGCTAGATTGCAAAATAAGAAACTAATTTTCTATCTAGAAACATTTTTGTCTCGTAATTTTTTCATATTTCCTACCGTTATGGAGAAAGAAAATAAATCAATTTTGTGTAGTTGGCTAAATGAAAGTAAAATTTTTAAAATGCTCCAGTAAACCCTGGCTTCATTGGAATAATTTTTTTAAAATTAGTTTTGACAGTTCGCATTTAAAATTGTATCTTGTGCTTGCGGAATATAACGAAAAAACTTAAAAATCGTGAAATTATAACACCCTGTAGATCGGCAACGCAGCGTTTGCGGACCTATGTTTATGAGAATTTTAGTCATAAAATAAGCCAAAGAATTCGCTCCTCCCATATGTCTAAGAATATTGATTATAAATTGCCCAATAAGTAGATATTTTTGTTATTATAGAAGATGTAAGTATGTAAACGCTGTAAGAGTGACCAGACGTCTTGATCTCAAAAAACACAGAGGCGTGCTATAACACACCCTGTATTTTATTTAATCTTCGCAATGCCCATACCTTTCTAAATTCAAAAATATACCACATTATACCTCTAGCTTAATTAATTGTTGAGTTATTAAACAATTAACATGCTGGCTTTTGGAAAATTATTACAGTCAAAGCCATCCATGAAATATTATATGTTATATATTAATACTGAAAATAAAATAAAGTACAATGTATATAAAAAACAAAAAAAAATAAAATTATTTGTTTACTAATTTCATTTGAAAAACGTCGAAATATGTTATCTAGATGTACAGCCCCTCACTATAATGCATTATGTGATTACATGCATTTTATAAACATATATCAAAAGCATTATCACTCAATTTGATTGGGAAAACGTTCATACGCGTTAATTGATGTCCAAGAATTGAATTTCATGGCTTTTCCGATGCTTTGTGGAATAAATCTCACTAGGAAAACGATCTTTATGCCACTGTGACAAAATTTACTATTTTTCTTTAATAAAATCAAGAAAACAAAATTTACACCCGCTGTCAAGTTTCCTAAATAGGGCGAAAAATATATGCATTGACGTTTTTGATTTTTGGATTAAAAATCGTTATTTGTGGAGGTATTTAAAAACCAGGTCATCTAAAAGGCACTGTCGATATCGCCCGCGTGTTTATAGTTCAAGTTTGTGCCAACAAGGAGAAATCCGGGAAGTACTTTTGAAAATTATTAATATTAAAATTTGAATTAATATAAACGTCCTATCTGCTATAGAGTGTAGACCGTGTTTGTTTTTTTTAGTGCCCTCACAGCTGATCAGCTGGTGGGTACATTCGCGATAATATTGGCATTATCTATCGAATATCGGCATGCACGGACTATTCAATAACATCAATAATCTGCATATAAATAACAATTTATTTGTAAGAGATATCCAAATACAGAATCTCTTAAAACCACATCAACAATGAATCAAATCCAAACAATGTCAATCAATCCAGTAAACCCAAATATATCCCAATCAAACAGTTACATCAACAGCTATGCGAATGCAATAAAAACTTCATTGTACCCCAAGAAGGAACAAGCGGTGGTAATGGACGTGGTGGACGACCTGAAAATTAGCGATTATGTGATTGCCATCGGAAAAATAGTCGAACCAAAAAATATTTCATTTGCGTCGCGCATTTCAAAAAACAGAATATGTATTTACTTAGCATCCACACAGATGGTCGATAATGTCATTCGCGACCATGAAAGAATTGTCATGGAGGGAAAGAACGTTTCAATACGCCGATTAATTACCCCAGCCACCAGACTGATTTTGTCTAACGTGTGCCCATCGATACCGAATGATTTGCTCGAGAATATGTTGAGTGATCTTGGCCTCATAACTGTCTCCAAAATGTCGTTTCTCAGACTTGGTATTCCTGGTGACGAGTATAATTATATACTAAGCTTTCGACGTCAGATATATGTCAAACCAGACGAAAATATATCGATTCCTCCATCCTTCACAGTCGAACATGAAAGCACTGAGTACAGAATTTTTATCAGTTCAGGTGAGCTGACATGCTTTTCATGTAAACTGACAGGGCACCGAGCTGACCAATGTCCAGATAAAAATACGTCTAATACCAATGAATTGATAGAATCTTTACCCCAAAGAGTTGAGCAAGACTCTTTACCCCAAAGAGTTGAGCAAGACGAACCACTACAACCTAATGAAACTCTGTCTCTTGAACCACAAATTGGACAGCCGTCACTCAGTGCTGAAAATCCAATAATCCAATCTAAAAAGAGACCATTATCAGTATCAACACTAATAACCCAACATCAACTACATCACTTTCACCACTCAGCACCCCTGACTCTCCACAAAATACAAATAAAACACAAGAATTTGTTATTCCAAAAAATCAAGCCCTGAAGTCAAAAAAGCAGCTATCTAAGAAAATTAGGAAAAGTTCATCGACCGAGAGCTTACCCTCCCTACCCATCACCGAGATATTATCACCTGTCAAGCAAATACTAGAACAAGCATCCTCGACTCCTACAATCTCATACGAGCAACTTGTGGACTTTATGCAAAACGTTACAGGATGTCCTGACCCGCTGAACACTGCTCTGAAATACACCGATGACATAAACCAGCTTCTAGACACTCTCAACTTAATTTACCCTCACCTTACAAACAGAAATATGAAAACTAAAATCACAAAATTAAAAAAGAAAATCCGCAAGCAATTGAGTATAAACGAAAATGAGGAATACTACGAGGAATCCTCCGAAAATGACACTGATCTGTCTCAAGAAACTAACTAAACAACTTAACACCTATTTTATCGTATCTGTCCTTCTCTTTCCTTTTGAACTATATCTATATATCAAAACACTCAAAAATACATACTTAATGGCTATGGAAAAATTTATATTGCAATGGAATTGCAATGGAATATATACACGATTACCAGCCCTACAAAACCTTATATGTCAACATCAACCCTGGATTCTTGCCCTGCAAGAAACACATTTAAAAGCAAACAACTATATCAAAATAAGCAACTATACGTCATTTCGCAAAGATCGGAATAATGACGGGAGAGCCAGCGGAGGGGTAGCTATCTTTGTAAAACAAGAAAATGTAGCGGAGGAAATTTTTTTGAACACCAATCTTGAAGCAGTTGCGGTAAAGATACTCAATAAAAACTCCATCACAATTTGCAATGTCTATATTCCCCCTAATAGAAACTTTGACTATGCAGAAATAGAAGGCTTGTTGAACCAACTAAGAACTCCTTTCATAATAATTGGGGATTTCAACGCACACAACACTCTGTGGGGATCGCAACATACCGAAGCCAGAGGCGGTATCATTGAGAGAATCATTGAATTGAATTCCATTTCTCTTTTAAATACTATGGAACCGACACACATTAACTACTCCACCGGAAATTTCTCAAATATCAACTTATCACTAAGCGATCCGCGAACAGCGATATCTCTTGAATGGGAGGTCCTGCAAGACCCCAACACCTCAGATCATCTTCCTATTTTTATAAAAATCTATCATAAACAGGCAACTGTAGATCCACTAGACCTAGTTCCCTTACGCAACTTCAAAGGGGCCGATTGGATAAAATACAGAACCTTGACGTCATCTAGTATGCTCCCGGACATAGACGCGGCAGATGCGGATGTTGACCAAATAGTGACAAGTTTAACGGAGTTAATAATGAAGGCAGTTAGTAAAAGTGTTCCTGAACGGATGATAAACAAAAAGGCGCAAACAGTCCCATGGTGGACCCCCCAGTGTAAAACTGCAATAAAAGAACACAAGAAAGCCTACAATCGATATAAAAACAATCCCAATCAAGACAACTTCATAAATTATAAACAATGCAAAGCAATTGCACAAAGAACAATAAAAAGCAGCAAAAGAAAATCCTGGCAGCAGTATGTATCTGAAATTAATACGGATACGAGCACAACTGATATGTGGAAAAAAATTAAAAGAATTCAGGGCAAATACTCCCACAATAAAATCACTGCATTGGAGCACGACAATAATATGATAACTGATCCACAAGACATAGTGAATATTTTGGCAGAAAACTTCCAGCAAAACTCTAGTAATCTACAATACACGCAAGAATTCATTGACAACAGAGCGAAAATTGAAGCGACCGGTATGGATATTAAAAAGAATTTTCCACACCCCATTAATATCCCTTTCTCCAAATGGGAGTTCGATTCTGCTCTAGGTGAATCCAAAAATAAAGCACCTGGCCCAGATAATATCTCCTACGAAATGATCAAGCAATTACCTGATGATACCCTCAATTACTTACTCAAGTTGTTAAATTATATTTGGTCGGGTAATGTTTTCCCTCATAAATGGAAGGAAGCCCATATAATTCCTATTTTGAAACCCAACAAGCCCAGAACAAGCCCAACAAACTATAGGCCCATCTCTTTGACATGCTGTTTGTGTAAATTTTTAGAAAGGATGATTTGTAGGCGATTGATGTGGTTTCTTGAAAGTAATGAGCTAATAAATCAAGATCAGAGTGATTTTAGAAAAGGACGATCAACAGTGGACCAACTGATTGCCATTGAATCAGAAATTCTACAAGCCTTTAACTGCAATGAGCAAGTAACAGCAGTGTTCTTTGACTTGGAGAAGGTTTACGACACAACCTGGAAATTTAACATATTAAGACTTTTAAAGGAATTTGGACTTGATGGAAACATTCTACACTTTGTACAAAATTTCCTGAAAAATAGAACCTTTCGAGTCAAACACAACAGTTTCTTATCATCTCAATACAGGCAGGAAAACGGAGTACCGCAGGGATCCACTCTCAGTGTTATATTATTTATGATTTCGATAAATAAAATAACCACCTCGATATCACCCCTAATAAAAACATCTCTCTATGTAGATGATCTCGCCATATATTACCGCGGAAAAAACCCAGACAATGCCAAACAATTGCTACAGAGTGCAATAGGAAAACTTGAGAACTGGTCCGAGAATACAGGGTATAAATTTTCACCCCATAAAACCAAGACAATTATGTTCAGTCGACGTCACAAAAAAAATTCTCATCCGCCGGTTCTTAAACTTTATAATATAGAAATTGAATGCGTGAACCAAGTGAGATTTCTAGGTATGACCCTGGATCAAAGACTAAGTTGGGTCCCACACATTAAACTACTCAAGAATGATTGTACCACCAAGGTGAGAATCCTAAAAACACTCTCAAATTTCGAATGGGGAGCGGATAGAGAAACTATGATGCGAATATATAGGACACTTATAAGATCAAAGATCGACTATGGCAGTATTATATATTCATCAGCCAAGGAAAAAGTCTTAAAAATCCTGGACCCGATCCAAAATCATGCAATCCGATTATCAACAGGCGCCTTCAGAACAAGTCCCATAATAAGCTTCCTATGTGAAGCGGGAGAACCACCACTGTCTAGCAACTTCTTTTAAATTACAGCGTGAACGTGAAAAATGCTGATAATCACCCGACAAAAAAATATCTCTTCCCAGCTATTCAATTGACATCCAGACTAAGAAATCTGCCTCAAGTTGTCCACCAACGGCTGAGAAAAGCATACAACGACTTTAACCTTGAACAGTTACCTGTATCTACACTAAAAATAAATAAGACGATACCTCCATGGACTCTATCACAACCAAGAATAAATCTGCAACTCTCTAACACCTCCAACAAAGATGAAACACATCCCAACATTTTCAAAAATACCTTGAAGGAAATACAGGACCGTCAGCTGGGAAGTCATATCTACACTGATGCATCAAAAACGGACGACGGAAAGGTGGGGGCTGCAGTTGTCGCCAATGAAATTCACCTCGGTTTTTCCCTACCAAGGATGTGTAGTATTCATACAGCCGAACAGTTCGCTATATGGCAGGCTCTTAAGCATATTAATGAAGGTAATAACAATAAAGATAGTCTCATTCACACAGATTCCATTAGTGCAATTATGAGTATAAAACAGTTTAACCCAAGAAATCTACTTAGCTCGGAAATCCAACAAGAATTATCTAAGAGTCACCGCAAAGTCACATTTATATGGGTCCCTTCCCATATAGGTATAGAGGGAAATGAAAGCGCTGACTCTGTCGCTAGGGACGCGACAACTTCTGGAGAGTCCCACAACATGATCCTAGCCGAGGATATCAAAATAAAAGTTCGAAGGTCCATGTGGGAGAGATTCCAAAGAGTATGGGATCAACAAAATAACAACAAACTCCGACGCGTAAAAGCAAAAATCGATCCATGGCCTGCTATCGGAACAAGACGAGAGGAGATTTTTCTTACCAGAGCGCGAATTGGCCACTCTAGAGTCACTCACTCCCACCTGTTCCAAAAAGCCGCACCAGATATCTGTGACCTATGCGACACTGAAATCACCGTTTCTCATTTATTGTTAGAATGCACGAGGTACCAGAATGTAAGAAGAGCGTTACGGGTGCCACTCACACTGGAAGAAGCACTGTCTCCAAATAACCAGAAAACTATCCTCCTGTTCGCTAGGATTACTAGATTGGACAAAGAATTCTGATGAACGTCGTTTATTTGTGGTTTTTCAAAACTGAAATAGTACATGTATTTCTTTCCTAGGTTTTTTCCTCTGTTTCTTACCTTTTGTTACTACCTGTTTTCCTTCTATCCGAGGTCTTATCTTGTGTGTGTTCAAGTAAGTCGTCTTCACAGACCCGAAGACGTGAATATATGTATAACTTGTTCTTACCTTATTTCTTCTTACTGTAATTCCGAAGTAGTACACTCGTTTTGCGATTAACGATCAAAGGAGGGTGTAGCACTAATAACCCAGTAGTTGATGAGCTGCACCTTTAAAAAAAAAAAAAAAATGCTACGATAAAGATTGAAATCGGAAAAGTAACGAATGAACGGTTAAAACGGAACATAAAAGAGGTGAGTAAGAATGGAAGATCGAAAATCAAAGATGGGTTTGGTTTTGAGACTGCAGGTCAATGCCAGTTCGTATGGTCGGGGTGACCAAACTGTTTGGATCCAGGACCAGTCAAATTAGTAAAAGGATGTGATGTAATCTAAGGGCTTGCGTGCCCTTGTCACAGGGTTAAACAAATTAACCAGACAAATACAGAGCAATTTTGCTAATAGAAAATTGAAGCTCCACAGAAATTTTAAACTTGTAGTCGCACTGCACTACAAGCCAATAACATTTCCAATGCATTGCCGTATACCACATCTCTAAAACTTAATTAAATTGGGATCAAATCAATTTAATTATGTAATGGTTGGTGATGGCGTTTTCCATTAGCATCTAAACCTGTAAACAAATGTTAATGCATACGCAGTCCGCGATTTATAGGGTAATGAAGTAACGGAATCCCCTAAATGATTGTATAATAATTTAATTGAAAATCGATTGCGACACACAACAACCCTAATGTAAATCAATTTTAAATTAACCGCCATATAATTAATCTGCGCATGCGTAACGATGACTCTGTAATTAATCCATTCCTTCTAAAAGCACAAGATTAGTAATTAGCTGAAGAATATCAAACCTCTTTACCGCGTTCTTGCAACGAGTAAAAATCTATTAAATCTGTACCGGCCGTCGACGGCGTGTCCGCCGAGACCGTATCGTCAAATTTGGAATAGTCGACGTGATACTTTCGCCTTTTGGCGTTGTAGGTGACGATCGGTACGAACTGCTGGCCCCACAGGATCTCGCTGAGGAGGTAGCTGGTGCGGGACTGCGTCGAACGTCCGGTGCTCTCGATGGTACCCTCGACCATCACGACGATTTCGCACAGGTCCTGCCGCACCTCGCTGGCGGTCAGGCCGAGTAGCGGCGAGTTTTCGTCGATCTTGTGCGCGATGAGCAGCGGCCAGATTAGGAAGAGGTGGTCGGTCCGGTCGTCCGTTGCTATCGGTAGTTCCGTCTGGTACTGGTGGAGCTTTTCGCCTTCGTTTGTGATCTTCGTGCGGATTAGTTGGGCTTTCATTTTCGCGCCGACTATGTGACTTTTGCGCATGTTGCCGATGCGGAACATCAGGTAAAGGTAGCCGTCGCGGTGGCAGATCACGGCGCTGTTGGAGAAGATGATGGAGTGGGCGTTTTCGCTTGGTCTGACCGTCTTCGCGAAGATTATCCCGACCATTAAAGCTTGAATGGCTACGCCGGCGATGCACTGAAGGTAGAGCAACACCATCGCCTGGGGGCACTCCTCGGTGATGGTCCGCGAACCGTAACCTATCGTTTGCTGGGTTTCGATGCTGAACAGAAAACAGGACGCGAACGAATTGATTTGCGTGACGCACGGGGACCATCCCGTCTTTTGTTGGTTTTTCGGCAGATTCTCCTCGTAGAGATCGCCGTGAGTAAACGCTATGATCCACCATAAGAGACCAAAACCCAACCACGACAGAAGAAAACTCAGCGCAAACACTAACAGCATCCACGTCCATTTCACGTCAACCAACGTCGTGAAGAAATCTTGCACGAACTTCTTGCGGTGCTCCGCGATTCTCGTGTAGCTAACGTTACAGTCGCCATTTTTCGCAACCGCCCTCCTTTTTGGACCATCGCCGGTTTCCTTTCGGAAAAACGCAAACGTATTATACATGAACGCAACGCGTCGGATACTTTAATTAACGAACACACTCATGTTATTATTGTGACGAGCAAAATACAAATTATCGTTCTGAAACAGGATGCGGTAGTTAGTAACCTGCTACGTCATATCATTGGATTAAAAATAAAAATCTGGCAAATGTCGATAATGTTGTGGGTCAGACTCTAATTAAAACGTAGTGTTAATGTAGACCAAGGCTTGTGCTCTTTGGAATTACTTTCCAAAATCCCACAATGTAAGAAAAATGCCATCAAACCATGGTGGATACTCAATCGTAATTCTTATATAAGTTTGGTGCTTCAGGAACCATAAAAAGAACCACTCTAAATGAAGTTATCAAGACGTAACATCTGATTTTGTGTTTCAAATTCAGTACATACCAAGAGAAGCGCTTACAATAATGGATCAGATAATGGTAATTCTAAAATGAGGTGCGCTAAATTTATGGTGTATCATGTCTGGTTTGCAACCCCCATAAGTAACAACAGCTACTGGCGCTGGTAATTCTTCACGTTGATTAACAATACTACTCTGTTAAATTTGTAGTAAGCTAGAAAATTCTGGAAAACCGCATTTAAGTATTTTCTTCAACCTGTTCTACATTACATTACAAAATCTTCCCGGGTTCTTTAGGAGCTTTCTTGTGCACTGGCAAAAGTCAAGCATTTTGGAAAGAAAAAGCAGGTTAAATTACCCTGGAACCTTATGAGCGTTATTCAGGATAATCATATGCTTTTCAGAGCTTTTCATCGTCATTTTCAGCGAGCTTTTAACATCACCTGGGAGTATTGAATAGGCCGAGAAGCCGATTCCTGTCCAGGAACCATATACCAATATCGCTACTCATTTTCTTTGTGAGGCCGAAGTCAGATCTGGTCACTTTTCCTCCTACAGTACTCGTTCATAATATACTTACCTTACTCTAAGTATTTTTTTTATAGAGACAACTAGATCACAGCCGTTGTGTTAGCAAATGCCGTTTGTTATTGTTTTCCGTTTGTCAATTTTTCGTTTTTTTGCTTGATTGTTGCGAGAATGTACTTGGGGTTGTTTTTAAGTAACGTTGGAATTTTATAAAATGCCAAAAGCAAAGGAAAAGAATGTTGATTCGGCTCAAAAATGCACCAATACATAGACAGTATCTTTTTTAGTCACACTTAGCGTATAGGTTGGTAAAAATGCGTAGCATTTTAAGACTTCGCATGCGTGAGTTGATTTCACACATGTTCCGCCGGAAATTGGGGTATTTTTTACGCTTGTTTCTTCATTTCTTCGGTGTAATATAAACCTATTCGGTTTTGGATACTGTGTGCTATCTGCTTTCGTTACGTGCTATAGATGAGATACGCTTCTGATTTAATTGTACACCCATTCTTTGACATAAATTAGAAAGTTGAGTTTTGCGCATGCGCAGTAGGTACGATTGGTTACGCATTTGGTGTGCTTTTATTAAAGGAACGTATCATAGAAATTTTGATTCAATTGCTCCATATATAAGAAAGTTGCGCTATGCGTACGCGCAGTACGATTTGTTTACTTTTATTAGGGGGACATACTATTAAAATTTCTACCAAATTGCTCTATACACAAAAAAGTTGCGTTTTGCGCATGCACATAGGCTATTGGTAGGGTGCGGAGTTATGTGTATAATGTAACCCGTATGTAGATAACGCCCAATCGCCACTTATGTAGGACCGCTGACACATTACTCGACTTCGCCTCGCACATATTGGAATCCAACGTAAAAACGACATGATTCCAGCCCCCGTCGTTTCCGAACAAACGCCAAAACTGACAGTTATAAGCAATGTGGGGGGTGGTCGGGGGTGCAACCTGGCGCCTAGGAAGCGCAATCGAACTGCGAGGTCAACGCACAAAACCGCGACTCGATACGTCCACCG
Source organism: Photinus pyralis (assembly GCF_008802855.1). Taxonomy (NCBI): domain Eukaryota; kingdom Metazoa; phylum Arthropoda; class Insecta; order Coleoptera; family Lampyridae; genus Photinus; species Photinus pyralis. Next base: position 17,886,077 of record NW_022170249.1, on the reverse strand, counting down.
ATCCTCTCGCAACGGCGTGTTAACTTTACCCATACGCGTGAAGGAGGGGGGGGGGGCATGTAACCAGAATTTAGACGGACACTCAGTCTTACGATGGTACAAGATCGCTGGCACATTGCTCGGCTTCGCCTCGCACATTAAAACACACAAAGAAACATATTTCGGGCTTCGGCGGCTGCGCCCCCTCGCCTCGCGCATTTACACAAATCGACCTCGATTGTACAACTCGACCGAGCGATATTGGAATCCAACGTAATAAATGGAATGATGCAATTCCCCGTAGTGTCCGAATAAACGCCAAAATTGTCATTTATAACAAATGTGGGAGGTGAGAGGAGGTGCGTCCTCGCGTTCTCCCGTTAAGGCGTCAACACTTTGCCTCTACGCAGTGGACGTGGGGGGGGGGATGTTAAATATCGCCGTCAATTCTAAAACGCGACCAATCGATATAAAAATTCAACGTAAGACACAGCATCGTCGTCTTCGAGTAAACGCCAAAATATGAGGGAAGTGCGATTTACGAGAAAATTGAGGGGGGGGGGCAGGGCGGTGCATCTCAAAGCTTGTGACATGCAGCCTAACTGCGAAGCCAACTCTCAAAGCCGCAATTAGTTACTTCCTCCGTTCGCCCGCTTTCTTGTTGACCCCCTTCCCCTCCCCCAATGTAGGTAATATTTTCTGAAACACTATTACAGACAGCGTGTCGGCCGATGCTCTCGACTTGATAAAAGTTTAAGCAATTTCTTCAAGTTTTCGAGTGATTCGCGAAAAATTGCCTAAAAAACCTCACTCGCGCCTTCTCGTCTTCCCCCACATCTCCGCCTCTTCGCGATCGAACCAAGACTCGTCACCTCGGGAGCACCCTCGAACTACGAAGCCAACTCAAAAAACCGCAGCTCGATACGGCCCCTCGTTACCTCGCTACGGAGGGGGGGGAGCTTCGCCACCTCAGCCTTTACGTAATGCCATTTCCTATTTTTCCCAGGGGAAAATCCGTTTTACCCCCAAAAAAGCGCACTTTCTCTCGAAAATTTCCCACGCGCTCCGCTACGCGTCGCGCGCCCCGGGGACCTCACCGTTCCTTCCCGTCACCGAGCGCCAAGCCGGAGTTTTTTCGCCTCTTACGGCAGCCCTCAGCCGCAGCGCCGCACTTTTAACTCTTACCGTTTGCCCCCCGACGTGGGTTCTATGGGGAGAAACACGAAAACGAGGTAGGCGTGGGCGGAAAAGGCCTCATACATTTCTTTCTTCTTCGCTTATTTGCATTCCCTCGAGGTTTCCGACGTTTGTACAAATTTTCTTAAAAACGCCGCGTCTTGGGGTCCGTCAACTTGGCCCCCCCCCCCCACTGAGAGATTTCATAGTCGTATTATTTTGAAATGAATGCGCTCGTTATGCGCTCATATGCGCCACCGATAATAACTCTTGCGCCATTATCGTTTTTTAGAAATCCGAAAAAACATTTGGGGGGGGCCAAGTGAACGTAGCCCCCCCCAGTACGTATTTTGTCCCTTGTAACTAGGTCACCTGATACATTTGGTTATGCGCTCAATTGCGCCACTTGAATTAAAGCTAGCGCCATTACGGTTAAGCCGTGACAAATTTTCAAAAAGTGGGGGGGCCAACTTAACGTTTTTAAAAGTTACTTTTTTTTAACATCTTTTCATACGAAATTGTACTCTCAGGTATGCGCTGAAATGCGCCGTAAAAAGATATCATTGCGCCATTATTGTTTTTTGGTTATCCTTAAATATATTTGGGGGGGGCCAAGTGAACGGAATCCCCCATAACGCATTTTGCTACCGGTATTTGTGCCACTTGATACATCTGGTTATGAGCTCAATTGCGCCACTTGAATTAAAGCTAGCGCCATTAGGTTAAGCCATAAAAAAATTTTTAAAAGTGGAGGGTCTAACTTAGCGTTTTCAAAAGTTATTTCCGGAAGTGCGTCCATTTTGAAAATATTTTACATCGATTCGGCCTTCGGAGTAACTCCTAAATACAAATTTTTAAAAACCTACCTATTTTACTTTCTCAGAATCGTTTAACTAAAGCTCCCAAAAAAACACCCTGTATAGTGTTTCTGAAACACTATAATGGCGCCAAGTTTTTTGTTTACGGCGCATTTTAGCGCATGATGAAAGGTACGATGTAGTAGAAAAAACATGTTAAAAAACGTAACTTTTGAAAACGTTAAGTTAGCCCCCCCCCACTTTTTAAAAATTTTTTATGGCTTAATCGTAATGGCGCCAGCTTTAATTCAAGTGGCGCAATTGAGCTCATAACCAGATGTATCAAGTGGCACAAATACCGGTAGCAAAATGCGTTATGGGGGATTCCGTTCACTTGGACCCCCCAAATATATTTAAGGATAGCCAAAAAACAATAATGGCGCAAAGATATCTTTTTACGGCGCATTTCAGCGCATACCTGAGAGTACAATTTCGTATGAAAAGATGTTAAAAAAAAGTAACTTTTTAAAAACGTTAAGTTGGCCCCCCCACTCTTTGAAAATTTGTCACGGCTTAACCGTAATGGCGCTAGCTTTAATTCAAGTGGCGCAATTGAGCGCATAACCAAATGTATCAGGTGACCTAGTTATAAGGGACAAAATACGTACTGGGGGGGGGGCTACGTTTACTTGGCCCCCCCAAATGTTTTTTCGGATTTCTAAAAAACGATAATGGCGCAAGAGTTATTATCGGTGGCGCATATGAGCGCATAACGAGCGCATTCATTTCAAAATAATACTACTATGAAATCTCTCAGTGGGGGGGCCAAGTTAACGGACCCAACAAACTGAATTGTGGTAAACAATTAGAGAGTATGTAGATAAAACTGTAGGGAGAAAGCTTGGGTTAAGGTAGAAATCTAATATTGACGATCTATCTGCTTTCGCAGTAACTCCTCTGCTTCAAGCGCGGAAACCATACTTAACAATTGCGCCTCAGTTTAAACTGTAAATAGCAAAAATAAGTGTGATGCATCCCGTTAGACCGGAACAGTGTGACAGGTAGAGGTAGAGGTAGTCCTGTCAAACCGAATCCGATTTAATCAGGGTTTTAACAGGAGCGGAAAAAACGCATAGTGTGACAGCGCACATAGGTACCTATGCGTTTAAATGTAGGGTAATTTGCCTACATTAGTTTATAATCGCGGTTAAATTATTTACTTGATCAGTTGTAATTCTTCTCTGCTGACGGTAATTATATTATAAGTATAGGTATGCACATTGCGAATGAACATTTTTTTAAATAAAAAGGTATGACAGCTGTAGAATATTACTTCCAAAGTAGATGTCAATTACCAACAAACGTTTTTGTTTACGTTGGGACAAAGGACATAAATGTGTATGCCAAATATAAAACCGTGAAATGTAGGGCGCACATTGCCCAGTTTAAAAGCGCAATTATGTTTAATAATTCCGGCCTTTTTTATTCAATCATCCAATATTTTGCGCTTGACGATATATACGTTCGTGTATAATTTAAAGTATTATGTAAATAAAACACATTGCACATTCCCTCAGCATATGTTTGCCTAAACTTCTTGCATATTGATCTACTTTGTCATGTTTAAGGATAAACCTTGTCATTTTAATGGGTACCTATATATACCTACCTACATAAGCTATCATAATATGCAGGATTTGCGTGAAGTGCGTAAAATTTAACTCTGGATATACAAACATACAAATCTCCTATGGCATTGAGTAATCAAATAACGCCTATATGGTCAATTCTTAAATATACAAGTCACATACCCCTTAAGATATGCAACCAATCGTGAAAGTAAATATCAGGTTGTTCGGAAAGTCATTTCGTTTTTCTTCAACAGAGAACCTAATTGTATTGTTTCACAGCCAACTTTACACTTAAGCCGCATAAACATTAAAATTTTGACAGCTGACATAGTAATGCTTGTATGTTAAAAGTTTTGTTTGATTCTTTGCAATAGTTTTTGTTTGGTGCCCTATCAAAGATGGAAAATCAAAATCAGCATTTTCGACATATTTTACTCTTTTACTATCGAAAAGGTAAAAATGCAGTTCAGGCAAGGCGGAAATTATGCGATGTGTATGGAGAAGATGTACTGACTGAACGATAATGCCAAAATTGGTTTGCAAAATTTCGTTCCGGCAATTTCGATCTTGAAGATGCACCACGTTCTGGAAGACCCGTTGAAACCGATGGAGACGAAATAAAGGCATTGGTAGATGCAAACCGTCAAATAACAACTCGTGAGATTGCTGAGAGGTTACATTTATCGAATTCGACCGTTCATCATCACGTGAAACGTCTTGGTTTTATTTCAGAACTTAACATATGGGTTCCACATGTTCTTACAGAGCGAAATTTGCTTCGGCGCATTAACGACTGTGATTTGCTTCTCAAACGTCAAGAAAATGATCCATTTTTGAAGCGTATCATTACTGGCGACGAGAAATGGGTTGTTTACAAAAATGTTAAGCGGAAGAGATCATGGAGTAAAAAAGGTGAACCAGCTCAAACCACTGCGAAGGCCGATATTCACCAAAAAAAGGTTATGCTATATGTTTGGTGGGATTTCAAAGGGATAGTTTTTTTTGAGCTTCTACCGGACAATACCACGATTAATTCTGAAGTGTATTGTGGTCATTGAACGATTCACTTAAACAGAAAAGGCCAGAATTGGTCAATAGAAAACGTGTAGTGTTCCACCACGATAATGCGAGACCTCCCACAAGTTTGGTAACCCGCCAAAAGCTTTTACAGCTTGAATGGGATGTACTACCACACCCACCATATTCTCCAGATTTGGCACCTTCAGACTACTACTTGTTCCGGTCTCTGCAAAATTTTTTGGACGGGAAGACCTTCACCTCAAATGAAGACGTCAAATTTCACTTGGACCAGTATTTTGCCAGCAAAGACCAGAAGTTTTATGAACGTGGAATCAATCTCCTGCCCGAAAGATGGCAAAAGGTATTGGACCAAAATGGAGAATATATAATTTAATAAAATGTTTATACACTTTAAAAAATTCGTCTTTCATTTTCACCACACAAAACGAAATGACTTTCCGAACAACCCCAATAATTAGTTTTATCTTTTACAAATGTTTTTCAATGAAGGGTAATATCTAAATTATTTATTAATTTAAGATTATTAATTATATTCTTAATAAAATATATACAAAGGGAGCAAAAATGTAAATGATACAGATGTATTTCAATAAACACAGGATTCATTTGCTGCTAAATAGGTATCCAGATCGTCGTTTTCCCAGTCCGCGTCCACAAATCCGTGAATTGGTTCCAACAAATCGGTGCAATAGACCAGGAGAAATTCAATAGTGCCCTTGACGTAGCGCACGTTGCGCTTTACAGCAGTAAAATGAGATTCGTTGTGCTTATCGTCGAATCGACTTATGTTGCTGACGGCAAAAGCCAAATCGGGCCCCGTCCTTTGTACCAGAAACAACAAGCTTCCTACAGCTTCGCTATATAGCACGTCAGAATTGAATTGGTGATATCCTTGACACTGACTGAATTTGTGTATCAAATTGAATGGACTCGTCCTAAGCCGTCTTCGAAACCATCGGGCTGAAGAGTATAAATATCTTCATCCTAGTCTTCATTCAACATAGCTAATCAAACCTCGTTGTGCAGTCAATGCGATCAACAGTCGCATCGAACTGTATCGTACAACAGGTGAAAATATCTGTAATCAATGCCATACTTTTGTGAGCATCCCTTCTTCAGTAGGTGAGCCTTGTGTCGCACAACAGTACCATCATCGGCTCGTTTTCGTTTAAAGACCCATTTGGTTTTTACGGGTTTTCTTCCCAGTGGGAAATTTATATTTATTTAGTTATTCATTGTCCCTTTTGTTCTGGGCCCTCAACAGGATTGCGACCAATTACAGAGTACATAATGCGTTCTAGAGGTGTCCCTGCAGAAGGTTTTAAGCTGGTCTATACTAGCCCGGTATTTACCTTACGAATTAGGAAAACTGCAGGAAAACCTAATTCGGAGTAGTAGGTAGATCCACCAGCATGCAATTCCCGTTCATCGCGAATGACTCCTGCTTCATCATCTCCAACCATTGTTGACTATCGTGCGCACGAAGACCTTCGTCACGAGTAAAGGGATCTTCCATATCGCGGTGACTTCTAAAGTACGACATGAAACCTTTCCGAACAACGGGACTTTGTCGATTCGAACGTCGCAATTCATCGCCCTCTGGATAGTGATAATTCACGGTAATTACGAGTAGCATCATCGGATGCTTCATTAATCTGGTTTTCGATTAGTTGATTTTTCTTTATAGCGTCAACATAGCGACTATCGATGAACTTTCTTCAACTTCTGTTAATTTCGATGCCCCAACTGAACTTACAGGCTCGTGATCATCATTGTAGTCAACAACAAATGATGAACCTATTCTAATTGTTCTTGGGATAGGATGAGAAACGTCGAATCTCGGTTGACGATGATCTCTTCTTGATCAGGAAAGATGCATGATATGTAGCTTCAGCCCAAAGTTCTTTGCCGAGTTCGCTGTCCCACCGCATATAACGCGCACGGTGCGGTTCATCCTTTCAGAAACGCGGAGTGTAGGTATGGCACGGTAGTTTCAATGATGATACCATCCTTGGTGCAGATGTCTTCCATTTCCTTGTTGACGAATTCCGATCCATTGTCGGAACGTATTCGCCTGATCTTTCGCCTGGTCAGGTTTTCAATCAAAGCGTTGATGCTCCGAAAAACAGCGCAGAACCCAACTCGCGATCACATTACGTTACGGAACTGGAGCACGACGTGGAATGTTAAAGTGCCGTCTAACGATACGCCGAGTGATAATGAAAGAACGACCACTTTCAAAAAAATTATCAAAGTCCTCGTTTGAGATCGAAGGGACTTCAGCGCATTTTTGTGTGGCAGATCAGTATTCTATTAGCCACTTTCGATTCAACCATCAATAACAGATCTTGTCGAAGGCTACTACATTCACTAACCGCTTCCCACTTTCCTCGTGCACCCGCAATTCGCTTTTAAAGATTTGACTCCACCATCAGTGAGATCGTGTCGCGGGCTACCACATTCCCTTTTACGGTACCCACTTCCGACGTCCCGTTCACCCGCAATTCGCGTTTGAAGATTTGACTCCACCATCAGGAAGATCGTGGCGGGGGCTACCACATTTCCTTTGACGGTACCCCCTTCCGACGTCCCGTTCACCCGCAATTCGCGATTGAAGATTTGACTCCACCATCAGTGAGATCGTGTCGCGGGCTACCACATTCCCTTTTACGGTACCCACTTCCGACGTCCCGTTCACCCGCAATTCGCGTTTGAAGATTTGACTCCACCATCAGGAAGATCGTGTCGGGGGCTACCACATTTCCTTTGACGGTACCCCCTTCCGACGTCCCGTTCACCCGCAATTCGCGATTGAAGATTTGACTCCACCATCAGTGAGATCGTGTCGCGGGCTACCACATTCCCTTTTACGGTACCCACTTCCGACGTCCCGTTCACCCGCAATTCGCGTTTGAAGATTTGACTCCACCATCAGGAAGATCGTGTCGGGGGCTACCACATTCCCTTTGACGGTACCCCCTTCCGACGTCCCGTTCACCAGCAATTCGCGTTTGAAGATTTGACTCCACCATCAGGAAGATCGTGTCGGGGGCTACCACATTTCCTTTGACGGTACCCCCTTCCGACGTCCCGTTCACCCGCAATTCGCGATTGAAGATTTGACTCCACCATCAGTGAGATCGTGTCGCGGGCTACCACATTCCCTTTTACGGTACCAACTTCCGACGTCCCGTTCACCCGCAATTCGCGTTTGAAGATTTGACTCCACCATCAGGAAGATCGTGTCGGGGGCTACCACATTCCCTTTGACGGTACTCCTTCCGACGTCCCGTTCACCAGCAATTCGCGTTTGAAGATTTGACTCCACCATCAGGAAAATCGTGTCGGGGGCTACCACATTTCCTTTGACGGTACCCCCTTCCGACGTCCCGTTCACCCGCAATTCGCGATTGAAGATTTGACTCCACCATCAGGAGATCGTGTCGGGGGCTACCACATTCCCTTTGACGGTACCCCTTCCGACGTCCCGTTCACCCGCAATTCGCGTTTGAAGATTTGACTCCACCATCAGGAAGATCGTGTCGGGGGCTACCACATTTCCTTTGACGGTACCCCCTTCCGACGTCCCGTTCACCCGCAATTCGCGATTGAAGATTTGACTCCACCATCAGTGAGATCGTGTCGCGGGCTACCACATTCCCTTTTACGGTACCCACTTCCGACGTCCCGTTCACCCGCAATTCGCGTTTGAAGATTTGACTCCACCATCAGGAAGATCGTGTCGGGGGCTACCACATTCCCTTTGACGGTACCTCCTTCCGACGTCCCGTTCACCAGCAATTCGCGTTTGAAGATTTGACTCCACCATCAGGAAAATCGTGTCGGGGGCTACCACATTTCCTTTGACGGTACCCCCTTCCGACGTCCCGTTCACCCGCAATTCGCGTTTGAAGATTTGACTCCACCATCAGGAAGATCGTGTCGGGGGCTACCACATTTCCTTTGACGGTACCCCCTTCCGACGTCCCGTTCACCCGCAATTCGCGATTGAAGATTTGACTCCACCATCAGTGAGATCGTGTCGCGGGCTACCACATTCCCTTTTACGGTACCCACTTCCGACGTCCCGTTCACCCGCAATTCGCGTTTGAAGATTTGACTCCACCATCAGGAAGATCGTGTCGGGGGCTACCACATTCCCTTTGACGGTACCTCCTTCCGACGTCCCGTTCACCAGCAATTCGCGTTTGAAGATTTGACTCCACCATCAGGAAAATCGTGTCGGGGGCTACCACATTTCCTTTGACGGTACCCCCTTCCGACGTCCCGTTCACCCGCAATTCGCGTTTGAAGATTTGACTCCACCATCAGGAAGATCGTGTCGGGGGCTACCACATTTCCTTTGACGGTACCCCCTTCCGACGTCCCGTTCACCCGCAATTCGCGATTGAAGATTTGACTCCACCATCAGTGAGATCGTGTCGCGGGCTAACACATTCTCTTTTACGGTACCCACTTCCGACGTCCGGTTCACTCGCAATTCACTTCTATTGGCGACACGAGAAAGAGAGACAGCGATTCGAGATTTACGAAACGTTAAACCGCGTGAGTTCGCAACGGAAGGTAAAAGGCGCCTGACTACTTCTCGAAGACGCGCGCGCCGCCTCGCAAAAGGTCGTTAATTTCGCCCCTATGACAAAAAACAAAATTCCGCCACGCAGGAGTTGTGCGCGTTTACAACATCTTTCCGACGACACCAATTTCAAAAGAATCGGACCAAAACTGTAGTAGAAGATAGGAAAAAACTGAAAAACCTTCACGTTAGTTTACTACGCTCGAGGATGACGCCCAGATGTCGCCAACCCCACATCATGTAGCCATGTCCCTAAGGTTGACAAATTTCACGGCCCTGTAGATACACGTACACCCGTTGCCTTTCTACAAGAGTTCTTCTACGCGCCCACATTTGCTGCCAGCCAGCCAGCCAGCCAGCCAGCCAGCCAGCCAGCCAGCCAGCCAGCCAAAAGTGAGATTAAAAGCTACTTTTTACAAAAAAAAATTTTTGCAAAAATGCGCTAAAAATGAGTGTTACATATTAAAAAAATGCAGTTTTGCTGAAACTCTTAATTTAAATCATAAATTCAATCGAACTAAAAGGGATTGCTGGATTCGATTGACTTTTTAAAAAGAAATATAGGGAATATAGAAAATCTGAAAATGACTCTATATGGTTCAGGGAATGAATTGTGAGGAAATATCCAATCATTTTAAACTCCCAAAAGTGACGTTAAAGGAAAATGAACTTTGTAATGAACCAGGCTCCATTTCTAATGTTGATGAGTAGGACTGCAATTAAACAACCGGGCAGGTTATGTGGTTACTGAAGAAGGATCTAAAGATGTTGCCGCGCTGACATCCTGCATTGTTTGCTGATGTAATGGCAAGAGAATGTTTTTGCCACCAATTTATTGTGTATTCAAGGCTAAAAATAAGAAGGCTTACCGCCTGGATCAGATAATGTATGTCTGAAAAATCGGCTTACGTAGGTAAATACAGTTTGTTTGGTAATGGTTCGTAAGCCACTTTCTTCCTCGCACACCATGAAGGGAAGGTGTTATTAATTTTGGTCAGCCTGGCGTCGCACTACCGTTCATCTGTTAAACTATTGGAAACTCCCGAGGAACGCAGTGTTATTTTGCTGTATCTACCATACCAAGTCACGCTACACACTATTTGCAACCCCTAGATAGAGCCGTCTTTAAACCTTTAATTATTATAGTGCTTTTAAAGAGAGGCATCAAACTCATCCAAGAAGAAACCTAACAAGACTACATTTTAGTGAACTATTATCCAAAAGTTGGGGAAAATCTGCTAGTGTTGGAAACGTTGTATCGGCATTTAAAGCCACAGGCAATATTTAGATAGAACCCTGATTGTGTACCTGATCGCGCCTATGCAATATCCGATGACAGTCGCTCACAAGAATGAACCATTCGTTAGCATTGCTTCAACATTAGAAAAATCTAGCCATCCTGGGGTTCCTAGAAGTACCACCCCACAACAAGGAACTTTGGTCTCAAACATCACTCCTGAAGAAATATTAGATCAAATCGGACCCGCTCCCGCCATTCCTTGCTGCAATGTTACTAAACAAGCTAGAAACCTTGGTGTCGTATGGACTAGGCCGAAAAATATTGCACAAGGCAAAGACCCTTAAAAGAAATGAAGCGCAAAACAAAAAGGAAACGAGAAGAAAATACGAAACGGAAAAGAAGAAACAAATCTAAACGAAGAAAGAAATGAGAAAGCAGGAAGAAGTAAAAAGAAAGTGCATGTTTCGACTACTTCAGGGAACTCAGACGAGTCTGTGGGATTTGCGGAAGACAGTGACGTAAATATTCGCGTATATGAGGACATGGACAATATGTGTCTTTGATGTGGAGAGGATTATTCGGTAACTGGACTGGTGTCATGAAAACGGAACCTCTTTTGGAAATATGTGTCAAACGTGTGACAAGATAGCAGCGAAGAAGAAAAAATAAAGTTAATTTTGCGAAGCACAACGAAAATTTATTTCAACTCATTTTTTTAAACCTGTGAGAAGTTAGCAGCCAGTTTTCAGCAGCCAAATTGCCGAACACGCCCGAACGTCCACTGGCGGAGGACAATTGAAACAGCTTAAAAGTGGCTGCTGTGGCAGCCATATAATATAATATACTGGAAGGATATAAAGCTATATAGATTTAGCGACCGATCGAGGGAGTGAAACTTGCCCCTTTTTTTTAACAATGACCATCTGTCCTATATGTAATCGACTGGCCAATTCACCCAGATTACTGAGATGGCTAATGTACAATACCTGAGTTTTTTGTATTAACTTGCCATTATTTGATCTTTTTACGCTTTACCAAAGCATTATAGTTAAGTATACAGTGTGTCCCAAGTAGAACGCACCATAGAGAAACGACAATGAATTTTCTCGCGAAGGATCCACGAGGCCTTTGAAATTAGCGTTTAACGTACTATACTCCAATCCCTTTCTATCATCAGGCAGTGCAATAACGTACGTTGAACGCTAACTTCAAATACATATAAAAAGCCTCTTGGATCCTTCTCGAAAAAATACATTAATCCTGTTTCCATATGGTGCGTTCTCCCTGGGACTCACGGTATATGTAACCAGTATACGAGTACCTATATTCTGATAAACGACATTAATAAAGTTGTTTCATAAAAGTTTTCCAAAACGGTGGCCATCTCACCCCTACAAACGCATAGCAAGGGCACATCCAGACATTTTTCTTAAGGAGGAGGGCAGAAAGAAATTTTTCAGTTTCGGCTCTGTATATAGAAACTATTTAATAACATAAAGTTAATAGTACCACATTGCACGGGCATTTTCATAAGTTGCTTTTTTCAATAAATAATGTCAATGTCAAAGTTATTTAAGATTTTATAATGCTAAAATATATGTTTAATAAACTAAAGGGAAATATATTGAATATCCATTTGAAAGCTTCACAAATACTTAGAACTACTCTGAATTATTGCGATTGTATATATATATGTGTAGTACCTAATGATGCAATTGTCTGTAGGTACAACTACTAATACACCAATAGCAATAATGTGGAAGTGTATCACTAGAGTCAGTAGTGATCTCCTGATATAGGTATGCAATATTAAAGGATATAGGTACAAACTAGCGTAAATTTGCCAGCACATACCTGTACCTAGTCTAAAATAGGCTTTGGGTTAAAACTATGCACATAAGTTCCATCTATTTACAGAAATAGTGAAAAATAAGGCAATGGAATGGGGGTTTAATCGCGCAAGAATGACCAAGTATCTGAAAATAATTAAAAATTGTCTACGTATTCTAAGCAATTCGATTTGGAATATGGTTTTTTAAGTATAATCTAATTTATGTGCTTAGAGCCGTTTAACACTATCTTGCTGCTACTTTATGCGCTACCTAAATAGTTTTTTTTATTCCATTTCGTGTTTTCAATAAATTTTGATTACATCCGCTTTCCCAATATAAGTTCTATAGCCTGACATTTCCGCAAGTTCATTGACTGAAACCAATTTGTTTCAGAATTTTACACTAAATAGTGCCAACAGATAAAAATGTGAAAATTATTCAGTACTAGGTACCTATAGTAGGTATATTTAATCATACAATTGGGCATCATATTCCAACAAATACACATAGTTCATTAGAAAAAAAGGAAAATTGTGTACCTACTAGATACCTAGGTATATAGTACTAAGTAGATTATAGTAGAAGTACTTAATTTTGTGTACCTATACTTATACACCCACTCTGATCTTGTATAGGTATAGGTACCACGGTGGGTAGGTACTTATAGAGATGCAAGTATACCTAGGTAGGTATATGAAAAAATTCCCTTTTTTAATTGCCTGCATTTTTATTTTATACTTACAATTTACAGAAATTTGCGACTTATAATTGGAATTAGATCGCTTACCTATAAGAAACTTATTAATTTGGATCTTCGCTTCTTTCTGCACATACAAAACTAATCTAATTAAGTTTATATATATAACCAAATCGAACATAAAAAGCGCTATATAGATACCTAAAGACGTATCCTGACGATTAGTGAAGTAACAAATTAAATCCTTATAAGACATTCGACTAATATAATTTGAGAGTAATTGCCCGTTACAGAGTTTTAATTAAATTTTTTATCGGCCTGGGCGGTATTTTTATTTGGGTTCATTAAGAAACTCTATTAAAATAAATATTTAAAAAAGTCCAATGCCCTTGATTGTATAATGTATCTACAAGTATTAAATTTCTCAATTTAAGATTTGATGTCGACAGATACCTATTATATCATACATAAATTTGACAAAGAAACGCTTCCAATGACTACTAACTAATTTGATGGTACGGTCCTCTCTTCCTTACCCTTGGGTTATTAATATCCCGGCTTTTAGTGAATCTTTATTTAATTTACATTTTTTATTAGTATACTTAGCTTCTCTCCAGGTGAACCGGGACTACTAGGAATAGGTATGACCGAAAATTGAAAACGTTGTCCATCTATAGACCAACTTAATCTTACCATACAAGGTTCTGTCATTGATAACTTGTTAGATATGTAATAATAATTAGGAGTTTATGGGTTTATAATTTTAAATTGATTCGAAGAAATTATTAAAAATTAATTATCGAAGAGGTACCTATACGTAAATCCTTAATGACATTTATTAATACCTACTCTTGAATAATGCGCTTATGGTCGGTATATTCCGTTTCGGAACTTTCCATTTAAAAATGCGTGTGGCATTTAAATTTTGCCCATCTTTTTTTGGAGGAAAATAAACAACTCATTCCAACAAATAGTCTGCAAACTGCATTCATGCATCTGGTACAAGCAACGCGGTAACGAAGGTCGCCTATTTTAAGGAAATTCGACTCAAGGTTGTCAAACACTGAGCAATTAAACTAAAATTCCATCCCTCAACATTACAGAGCAATGATTACTCAAAATCGGTCATTTAAGCTAGAGCGCTAACGAGCATGATGCAAGGAAGCGTAGCACGTGGGTATTTTACAACCGGCTATCATGCGTTCCCATCTCTTTAACAGAACTGACTCGTGCAACCTTATCATTAACTACATAATAAACACAAGAAACTCACTACCGGACTATCCTCCATGTCAGTATCCCTTTCATGTGGATCCATTTCCATCGCGTAGACAGGTACGGGTTCTCTGTTTTTGACGCGAATTTTGGAAACGTCTACTGCAGAATGCTCGAGCACTCCGCATGCAACACAAAGCAACGATGTAATATTTATTTTGTAGTGAAAAACTTTCGCGACACGCACATAGAGAAAACTAGAGCACAATTGAACAACTGCAACATCACATGAATTTCAGTTCTTTTTGCTAATGTTCCAACATGTGTTTCTAAACTGAAAACGGTAAGCTACGTTGGGACGTGTCTGCATGCCAACTATGTTAAAACTTGCCCTGAAAAAACGGGAACCCCTCCATTCATTTTCCCGCCAATAGAAATTTCAGGTGGAGCTTAACTGAATGGTGGGGATTATTGTTTTGTCCTGTAATGATATGTTTTTATTACAGGTGTTATCCAATCACACATGTGATTGCCATACATTGTAAGATTTGTTCACATCGATTTACGTTTGTTTATGTTGATTTTTTACTTACACAATGTTTGCGCAGTTTTGCAATGCAATTTTATTTCAATTAATTTCGTTTGTTACATTCTTGAAATATTTGGGTATCTAGCTAATTAAACAACTTTAAAAACAAATATTGACATTTGGTGGACTCTCTTGAAAGCTTCATGGTTTTCTATTCTTTCGTTTTTACTTATAATCATTAGATAGGGATGGACTTTTACGTACTGTACAACGTATAATTACCTAGTATAATTTAGCAGGTAATTTTGTAATTGTTTGAAAATTTACCACTTTCGTATACAGTTGTTAGTCACACTACCTGCATCTGAGTAAGAGTTGTAGTTCGTTCAAACAATAGGCACCGGTAAGGCATTTTCCTCCCTGTTATGCATAAATAGGTATTAGTACTTACGGCATGACAGACATAACGTAGAGTATTTTAGTGACTCTAAATTTATGTGTGTGTCATTATCATTTAATATTGGAATTATATTTTATTGTTTGGTTTCGTTGCAAAATGCCAGTTTGCCAAATATACCTCCTAATACAAAACTGTTCGAAGAAGTTCATCTTCATATAGCTATCCACAGATCAGGTTCTATACACATAAAAAAAACCATAGGTTGTCATTGAAATAGTTCCGCGAAAAAAATTAATACAAAAGACCTCGTCAAATTTTCTGAAATAAACACTTCCAATTTTGACTTACAGCAAAATCTTAGGCATATAATGAACTTGTGTAGGGTGATCCGGGACTGTAACCAAAAAATGTTCTCAACTAATAGGTATTTCTTATGGAAACGTTAAAGAAAACGCGTGAAATATTAGGTAGGTATAGATAGGTAAATAACATGAACCTAATCATATTTTAGTGTTAAACGCAAAACTTCATTATAAACAGTTTCAGTGGCTTTAAAGGGCTATCCGACACTTCAAACCGAACTTTAAAATTGTACCAAAAATACTAAATCGGTATAACAAAATAAGGAGTTGCACGTTGCACATCAGAACTCAAAATTTGCGTAAAATTGGAAATAGGTAATTCATGTTCTTCTTACAACCTATACCTAGGTAAGTATGTGGCATCTTATAGTTATATGAGGAGTCTTTTTACCTTAATTATAATTTTAGGATTCGTTTTTACTTTTGAATGTATAAGGTTTACCACCAAATTCCGTTACGGGGTTTCAGAACTATTCAGTCTCCGCAGAATGACCAGAATTCGAATCCGCTATATAGGTATACACAGGATCAACATCTATACTTATAGTTTTATTATACTATTATAGGTACTACTGTTATAGGGTCCAGCCAAAACCATCATAACGAAAAAATTCTAACCATCAGAAACAGTCCCGAATGTTCCTTTAGCACTTGAAATACGAAAAAAAGTTTTATTATCCTACCTAATTCGTCACAAATCTTCATTTGAAAAGGTTTTAGCACTGTTGGCGGGCTGTCCAGAATTTTGTTCGCACCCCCAAGTAGGGGTGCGCCCTTTCAAGGTAGGAATTTTGAAAATTTTTTTTCAAAATCGGATGGGGCATACCCGACAACCAACTCAAAGACGTGCCACCCAGCTTGGTAACTCTTATGGTTGCCGAGAAAAAAATTAAAGAAGAAATCCAAATTTCAATACTTCTTTAGCTCCCAAACGAATTAAACACGTTGAACCCTCGGTTTATTTGGAAAAAGTGCTTGTCTTGATCCCCTCTATCATACAATCTTTTTTACATGCGGTCATGTAACACCCTGTATAAAGTTTGCCATAAAACTCCATTAAGGAAAGTTTGAGAAATGATGAGGGGCTGCACAGAACTCTGGACAGAATTCAAATTACTGTTCCCACACAAATTTGTATTTCTCTAACTAAACCAACCTCCATAATTTTTATATTAGACGATAACATTCAAAACTTTATCGGAAAAATGACAAGAAATGTCCCAAGTACTTCGTTGGAATTTGGAATAAAAAACCTCTTAAAAATAAACAAGTAAAAAAAGGGATGCTTTGTTTTTCAAACTGAGAGACTACCAGAGCCTTCCCAATTTTTTTATACATAGTTTAACCCTAAAACAATCTTTTCCAAGAATTGTCCCGATGATTCTTGCAAATCGACGGACTGTAGAATTTTTTTTCGGAATTCGAAGAATTTTCCTTGTTGACAAATGGAATAACTCCCGCAATATAACAAAGAATATAACTCTATAATAGGCGAATGGAAAGCTCTCGGAAAGAAAGACGTACTTTAAAAAAAATACGACCAAATCCGATTGATAGTTCACGAGAAATCAGCTTTTGACTATGAAGCCAGTTTTCGAAACAACCAAAAATGCTTTTGCAAATCGGGTCGCACCGATCGATTCTTTAAAGCGTGAACTTTTTTATGCTTCTATTTCACCAAAATGAATGATTTTTATTAATTCGAGTGCCAAGGCCCGATTACACAGTTAAATTTCTTGTTATAGGTACCTTGGAAGCTATTCCATTTGTTAGTTAACTAAAAAAATTCCACAGTGCGTTGATTTACAAAAATTATCGTAAGTAATTGCACAAGTGCATCAAAATTACCGATAATTTTTTTGAAAGCATGTTGACTAAAAACTGCATGAGTTTATTTTCATATTTTGGCTCTTTTAACAAAATATGAAAATGACCGAATGCAGTTTTTTCCTGACAACATGCTTGAATAAAAAATTATCAGGTGCCAGTTGCCATGGATATATGGACAGTGCAATTATCGCAGGGCTCTTTCGCTTTCTACAGGGCAATTACCTACCGCTGTAATTGAGCGATAATTGCACACCTCATATGGGATTTATTACATATGAGGGAAATATTCGGGATAATTATTGAAAAAGATTATTTTAGGGTTAAACTATGTATAAACAAATTGGGAACGCTTTTGTAGTTCCCCAGTTTGAAAAACAAAGCAACCCTTTTTATACTTGTCATATTTAATTAATCAATTACTATGAAACCTACGGTGATCGGGTTTGTCATATTGTCTTGTTATCGAAAGAAGTTACTAAATACGGATTTTTAAAAAAATCGGATGAATTTTACTTGGTAATAACAAACTGTTAATTTTCGAGATTACTTTTTTACATGTTTCCATAAAAAACAATAACAGTTGAAAATTAGCGTTCCAGACCAACTGTATAAAATTTTATTCTAGACAAGTTCATTTCTATTCATTCTTTCCCTCAGAGTAATAGTTAACGAGATATTCGAATTTAAATGCGAAAAAACACGACATTTACTCTTTTTTACTTCGTTTTTTGTTAATAACAATATGTTCCGGCCACTTCCGGTCAAGGGGACTATGATTTTCGGATTCAGCGGATTTTTTTTACATGGGATACGCTTGGTTTCATTGAGTGAAATGACAACATCCAGCCCAAACCGTAATTTGACTGGACTATGTATACGGACAGTTTTAAACCTGTGAGAAGCTGTCCAGAATGTAAGTCAAAACACCAACCCTTTCTTTAGTGCGAAAAGCAAAAATCTTTCTTATAGTTTTCTTTATAAGTCGCCAGTCAAAACTTTATTACTTAAAGAAAGTTTCAAACCTCTTGAGGAGCTATCTGGAACTCTAGTCAGAAGCAAAATCTGCACCATGAGGTTTTCCATTAAACGCTTTTACTTTGGGCTTTGCGAAATCATACTTTTCTTGGAAAGTGTTAAAAGTTCTGGATGGACCCTCATCAGTTTGAAAACTTTCCGTAGTAAAGTTTTAGGGCAGACTTAAAAAAGGAATATTCTTCACCGTTTGTGGTAGATTTTTTTAGTTATGGTTGGGGTTCCCGGTATCCCCTTAAGGGTACTGGAAATTTCTCTAAGAAAGTTTTTGATGGCTTCTAAGAAGATGACTTTTGCTACTAAAAAATACAAAACAGATTTTCTTGTGCATTGTTGGAATTTTTAGTAGATTTCTCAATTTCGGAACAATTCTACAACTTTCTCTACTTAATGAAAATTTGTAGTGAACCTCGTAATAAACAAGTTAATAAGTCCTTATGCAAACATAAATGACGAGAGCGTATTTTCCTCCTAATAGTTAATGCTGTCCCATTCTCTTCATGAAACGCTTTTAAATGCTTTCGTAAATAGCATTGCTCATTGTCTACATTAGAAATTTTATTGAATACCTTCATAAATAAAACATACCAGCATGCGTTAACAGTAATTTTGAAACCGGTATTAGATTTAGTTTCATTCAAGGTGCCTACATATTATGATATTCCGTTTGCCTGCTTTCATAAATAAGAAAGTTGCCATTGCGCATGCGCAAAAGCAAATTTTAAAACTGGTGTTAGATTTGGTTGTATTCCAAGTGCCTATGTATTAAATTTCATTTAAATGCTTCAGTAAATAAGGAAGTTGCCATTGCGCATGCGCAAAACTAAATTTTGCAACTGGTGTTAAATTTGTCTTTATTCCTATGTATAAAATTTTATTTAAATCCCTCCATAAATAAGAAAAGTGGCATTGCGCAAGCGCAAAACCACATTTTGAAAGTGTCGTAAATTTTACTTATATTCGTAGTGTTTACATATAAAGTTTCACTTAAATATCTTCATAGGGAAAAAAGTTAGCATTGTACATGCGTTAAACCAAATTTTTGACACTGCGCATGCGCAAAACCAAAAAATATGGGTATGCACGGAATCCTTGGACCAAGCCCTTTCAAATGAGTCCTATATCGCCAAAATCGGTTCAGTGGTTTAGAAGGAGTACGTGTGACGGACAGACGGACGGACGGACGGACGGAGGTCAAAGTGCAACCAACAGCGATTTTTCACTTTGAGGAAAATACGCTAAAAAATGTAGTTGGTGATGGTTCGCAAAGACGAAATGTTGGATAAAAAAATTAACAATTCCACCTAAAAGAGCATTAAAAGTTGAGGTGGTGAAAAATCCAGAAAGAAATAGTTCGTAAATCGAAAAATCCGATTTTTTCAAAATATGCAAAAACCAAAAACATTTTCAGAGATTTCTACAAGCGATTTTCTTAGACCTTTAGCTCCACAACTGTTCTCCTATATTTAAACAAATTTAACATTTGCCCATAGTGGCCCTTCTTGTCTCGGATACGGTTCATGAATCATCGAAATATCTCAAGCGGTTCCTGACATACCTATTCATAAATTATCTTTACATTATTAGCCAGGTAAGTGAGTTTTTACTGGCGATAGGAGAAGTTGACTAGCGAGCCGTTAGGCGAGCTTGTCATCTCCTAGAGCCAGTAAAAACTATTACCTGGCGTATAATGTACAATATTTTATTTGTTACTCATTTGTAAACAATAGTAAACGTAAATAATTAGTTCTTAAATTGATCTTGAAGAAATGTCTAAAATATCATGTTATCCATGTAACAGAGACTTCGCATTAATTCTGGCCAATGAAATTACTAGATTACTAACTTGTAAAATTTTTACAGGTCTGCTGTCAGTTTTACAAGTCTGCTGTCAGTTTTACAAGTTTTACAAGTCAGTAGCGTTTAAACATGACGTTTACCCGTTTGCGTTTTGTCTTGTTAATCAACGTTTACAACTGAGTAACAAATAAAATGTTTTACATTATTTGTATGTCAAATCATCTTACGTTACTCGTTTCGAAATTCCTGCCTCAGCTACGCTTCGGCAGTAAACATCTCACTCGTTAAGGTAAACCTTGATTTACCATACTCATATGTAAATAACTATTTTCTGCTTAAAGTAAAACATCCTATATTTTAACATGTCCAAAAAACGGTGATCGTTATTAGCTCCGCTCGAGCTATATGAAGCTAAAAAAGCGAAGTGTTCAGCGAGAACATTGATTGTCACGACGGTTGTCTAGGTTTATGAAGGGATTCTGTTAATTGAATACCTATATGAAAAAGGTGATCTATGAAACCTATACCATTCGAGAGAAAAGACCTCATAATTTTACCGATAAGATCATATACTGCACAACAATTGCAGGGCGCACATCAAGGCTCAAAAAGCTCGACAAATTGCAGAGATCGATGAATGTTTTCCCCAAGCCGAAAAAACATTTATGTACGAGGCCTGATGATGATCTCAAAGCTGCTGTTAGTGGCTATTTTGCGAAGTTCTATAACAAAAGAGTTTTTAAAGATATTTGTTTATTGCAGAAACGGCGGAATAAGTTATGTGAAATAGTATATTAAGATACAAGTGTATAATCAAGTCTTTAAAGCACGCGCAACGAGTTTAAGGGCACGACGCAAAGCGGAGTGCCTTTAACGTTGCAAGTGCTTTAAACAAAGACCAATTATACACGTGTATCTTATAGTATTTTTTATTATACCTGCAGTATAATTTAAAAATAGGAAATACAGTGAAGTCATATTGACGTTATACTCAAATATACATGTCTAATTAAGTGGGCTGGGTGTTCGTAATTTCACGATTGCCATGGAAATGTCACTTGACGTTGCTTATAAAAATCATCGTCTTTGTGAATTAAACGATTTCCGTTGAAAAAGATAATACACCGTCCATTAAATCGATTGTTGTAAAATCTAAACAAACGTTGGTAGGTGTAAAATCCAACTCCAGTAAATCCTATTATAAAGAATATGAAAAGTTGTTTCCATGGACGAATAGGAAGTTACTTACGAATACAGTCTTAAATGCATCCATAATGCTGGCATATATGAAGGAAATGTCAAAGGTATTTAAATCTTCTATCTTTTGGAGCATTCATTCAAAACTTTAAAGAAATGCTGCGATTAAAAAGTGGAACAGATTTGGAAGCATACCCTAAATTACGCGCGTTTGTGAAAGCTTCAACCAAAGGATAGGTACAAAAGCCAAAGAAATGTTCTGCATTTACAGAAAGCGACCTAAGAGGATTTTTTATTTCATCCAGATGACAGTTTCAAAAGTCATACTTGAAGCATCGTTACTTAGCAACTTTAAAGCACGTGTGTTTTAAAGGCCCTTTTTCGCACGCATTTGAGTGTTTAAAACGGAGATTGTGATTCAGGTATAATAAAAAAATTAGTTTTGTTTTGCCTTAAATTTCTTTTTTTTTCATATCTAGGTAGATTGCATAAAAAATGTCCCCTCGTAATTTATGTCGTCTATATTACTATACATATAGGTGCTGTCCATATGTGAAAACAAAAGGTTGTGAATTATTTATAAATTATAACTTTACATCATATTTTACAACATTCTCAATTGAAAAAGACCGAATGAACACAGTAGATCTAATTATTTACGCTTCTCGTCATTTGAAGAGGGCATTTAGATAATTGTAATTAAATAATTAACTAGGACAATCAAGGTTTGGCAGCTATAATCGTCTTTCGATTCCAAGACAAATTCATTAATTAGGTATTTTAGGTAAAAACACCAACGTAAATATCCATAATGCGTAGTTATATCGTCGTCATAAAAAGATCGGTTTTAAAAAATTCCAAATTTGAAGACAACAAGAAAAAAATAAGTTGTAGGTACTGTACCTACGCCATTTTGCCATCGAATCAAAAACTACGTTAGTCCAATTTGAACCCACATCATATCTATCGGGTATATTGTATAGGTAATCAAGGGGTCACTGAAAATTCCGGTACTTTACTATCTTAACCGGCGGCAGGCATACATTTTGTTTGGCATTTTAATGTAATATACTTGTCTTGCTGTAACTGGGTAACATACAATATTCGGTCGAGTCTCATTGTTTGATAACATTTGTCACTCACAATAGATTGATTTAATTCTCCTATTTTGCAAAGCATTCCAGTGTATTAGGTATTCAGTAATTGTGCTTCTTATCTGAATATACAGGTAAATCTGGTCATTAAATATAACAATGCGCGTTATTGTATAAATTTCCCCATTATGCTAATAAGGCGGTCCATAGAAATAAAGGGTTAACAGAGTCATGCTAATTGCTCTTACGAAAAGAATTTATTTAAATATATCTAACAGTCAATTTTATGTAACGCGTATATTACAAAAAAATTTACCTTAGAAATACAAACCCTAAAGCGAATGGTTAAAAATTAAAATTGGGCTGAGTCAAAAGTCAATTTTTTTAATTAGGTTTTTTATATGAAAGCCATCAACTGTATGAGATGTTGCGAGTTAATGATCGTTATGTGTATTTATTTATAAAGCGCAGTACAGAGTGTTTCGTAACTCGTATACTTATAAAGTGGAGGATATCAAGAGCCATTAGCACCGTCTTCTTCATCTATTAATCATGGGATACTGACCCAGGTCCGCCTCTGTTATAAATGATGTGTAATTTACAAAAGATTACACGCTTTATAACGAATATATACTACATATTAAATCACTCACTAATCGCTTTTCCTTTCTTTATTCGATCGTATTAAAATTGTTAAAGGGGGTACGAGGCGCATAAAATCGAAAATAGCTAATTTTGTTAATGGGCGCCTATTCTGTATGATGAAGACAGAGCGTTACTATGAGAGTTCAAATGTTGTGTTAGCTATAATTTCTGTATTAGTTAGGGTTACAATATTAGTTTCTCTATTTATAAACTTAATTCTATAGTAGGTTTTATTAGGTATATGAAATGTAAATGATTTTTATTTAAAAAACTTATGTATAGACGAAGTTAGTGGTAGAAACATCAAACTACTATAACCACAGTAAGATAATAAACAGACGATTCAAAAACGTTACGGATAATCTGAATTCATGATTGCTTTAAGAGTTTTGAATTTCGCTGGAGGTTAGATCAAAAATCTTAATCTCGATTAGGATAAAATTTTAGCTGAATTTTCTTTAATCCAATGTAAGTATAAAAACAAACCATGGTATATACAAGACATCACATCTCTATACTCATAGTCTACAGAAAACTATATTTTTCCATATCTCGCTGCTGATATAAAAAATACCGTGCTTCCCAATTAAAGGAGTCAATTTATTTACAATTCCGGTTTTAAGTTCTAGAAAAATCCACGGCCACGTCAATTATTGCAACTTTCGCGTTTTTTTGCGACGTCGGCATTATTTTTTTTTTAATGGAACTTCCTCTAAATTATTGTAATTTTCAATTCTGCGATGCATTCTGAATACTTTTTGTGTAACATTTTATGCGGTTTTCCACAGATGATGGAAAGTCACATAAACCTTAGGTTTCAAATGCAACCCCATGGGGCTACATCCAGTGAACTTGGCGACCTCTCTTCGGAAAAGTGGCGCTAAAAAATTGCGGTTGCAAAGTGAGAGGTATCACCAGGGGCGGACTGGGTATAACTTACGGGCCAGGTGGAATTGCATAGGTTACGGGCCAATAAAGTATTCGTATAAAGTATTTTGCTCGTGCATTTTTTTCAATATCTTTTATGGTAAAGGAATTTATGATCTGAAGGGCCTTAGATGCTACATCCTCTACATTTAGAAGAATAAAATACAAGTACCTATTGAAGGGGGAATGTGGATTTATTAACAATAATAGAACTCTCATTAGTCAATTGTCATTAGTCCAATTTGTGATAAATTCCATTATTCCAAATAAAGAGACAAGGGAAAATATAAGTAATGGAATGGAATAGGTCAAATTTCTTTTCAATGTAAACCTGTAAGTCTTTGAGTGCAAACATTTCTGTTTTAAACTCGTAATTTTACTATATCAACTCAACTCAATTTGGAGCTTTCCATTTTTATTTGCAACGCAATGTTAAGACTATCCTGAATATGGATGGACACCCTGTAGCTATGACACTGGTGACTGGAACATAAGTATTTCCAGTTCAGACTAGGAATTTCCTAGTTACACTCAGAATCCTGGCCTCAATTTCAATTTGATTTGCAACATACGTTAAGAGGACAACTAAGAAATTCTGGAGTTTTCATTACATATTATTAAAGTATACACTTTTTTGGATTTAGAATTAAGAAAAATAGTTGTGTTAATTATTTTTATAATTTTATGAGTTCATGATCGTGTTGTCATATTAAAAAAAGATTCATTCGTAGACGCACGGCACGGAAAAAAAGGAAGGTTATACACTGCCTTTTTTTGAGCCCCAAAAAAAAATTGTCTCAGATGGACCCGGAAAAAAACATTTTCTTATAGAATGTGGCCTGTAGAATCCATAATTTCAAACAGTTCCAAGATTGGGCTACTAGTTCAAAAGTTACAGCCCTTTGAATTTTCTTTCGAAATTGTTTTCTAGTCTATAACTTTTGATTGAGAAGTCTGATCGAAAAAGTACGAATTGATTTGGATTCTACGCACCAAAATTAATAAGAAAAAGTGTTTCCCGAGAAATTTTGGTGCAGTCGATTTTTGGTAAAAAAGGAAGGTTATACACTGCCTTTTTTTGAGCCCCGAAAAAAAATTGTCTCAGATCGACCCGAAAAAAAAATTTTCTTATAGAATGTGGCCTGTAGAATCCATAATTTCAAACAGTTCCAAGATTGGGCTACTAGTTCAAAAGTTACAGCCCTTTGAATTTTCTTTCGAAATTGGTTTCTAGTCTATAACTTTTGATTGAGAAGTCTGATCGAAAAAGTACGAATTGTTTTGGATTCTACGCACCAAAATTAATAAGAAAAAGTGTTTTCCCGAGAAATTTTGGTGCAGTCGATTTTTGGTAAAAAAGGAAGGTTATACACTGCCTTTTTTTGAGCCCCAAAAAAAATTGTCTCAGATCGACCCGGAAAAAAATGTTTCTTATAGAATGTGGCCTGTAGAATCCATAATTTCAAACAGTTCCAAGATTGGGCTACTAGTTCAAAAGGTACAGCCCTTTGAATTTTCTTTCGAAATTGGTTTCTAGTCTATAACTTTTGATTGAGAAGTCTAATCGAAAAAGTCGTCCGTAGATCGTAATTACGAGAGGGGAGCGGGGGAGGGGACAATTCTTTTGTCAATTTTGATCGCGATTCGGGATCGTTGTTTAACCCTAATAACCGAAAATTACGGTTCGCCGTGAGTTTTGAGGCACAAAACGTGGGGGCTAGCGCAAAAGTGAGCACAAAACGAGCACAACTCAGATGCAACTTTGGTAGCTATTAGAAACCCTCGTTTTTAGCATAAATTTGTAACCCATAAATGAGAAATTCCATATCAAGGTAAATTTTGACGCAAAAAAACCTGAAACATGGCGCACAAACTAGTAGAAAACGAGCATAACTCCCCGTGTATTGTAGATTTGGTATGCAGATTAAAATTTTCGTATCTCCGTTAATATTGACGCACAAGGCACCAAGCCTTTGCACATTCTTTAAAATTCAACAGCGTTTATCTAAAAAAACAGTGAAAGGTAACAAGTAGGTACCTATTGACGCCCAAAACGTGGGAGTTGGCGCAAAAGGTCGCGCAAAATAACTCAGATGCAACTTTGGTAGCTACTGGAAACCATCGTCCCAGAAGGTTATACAATTCACTTGCTTCATTTGCAAAAAGCTCTATTTTTTAAAACCAAGGTTCAGTTAATTTTTCTACTATTTGTGTAGTATAAATTTACATTACTTACAGGTGGTGATATTGGCAAATCTAATAAAATAATTCATATTTTCTGCAGTCAAGGTTAATAATGAATAATGAAGTATTTATAAATCTAATAATACACTCCCATTATTAGAAGATAACACTGACAAAAGGTAACATAAATGATTTGAAATTACTTATTAATTACCCGTATGTTTATTATGTGGTAAGTCTTGGAAATATTTCAACAGAGAGGAGAGAATCTCTAATGAAACTACACCTTAAATTAAATCAATAGCACAACCCATCCGCTGGGTCGTGATAACACTGTCAATATTTACCCAGGTTTAGGTCGAATATTAATTTCGTTTCGTTTTTTTAACTTTGTTAATTAAGAAAATGCCGATACGCGTGTATAAATTGTATGGCCTTTGTGATTATTTTATTGTTTTTACATATCACGAACGATGACAACAACTCATAATGAATTATTAATCATTTGCAGGGTATAAAATGCTAATTACGCGCGACACGGCAATTAAAACTTTGTAAAAAAACGTTTATAGTCACTAAATAATACAATTTAAAAATTGTCGAAGGTTATCTGTTGGTTTTATAGATAGTACAACTACAATAGTTACAAGAGAAATATGGCTGAATTCTTAAGATATCGGAATGGTCGTTTTGAGATAATGTTCCCTAAAGTGTGATCGAAACTACCCCATTAGTAAATTCTTTACTACTTTGCCAGATAGGTTTTTAATAGGTTCACCAACACAAATTCACATTCGAAAACGTTAAACTTGTCAATATTAACTTTAGACATACAGGATCGTTTAATCGTCAAATTGGAAAAATATTTAATGACGATAACATTAATTATCTTTAAATCAATATTAGACCATTGTGTTAAAAATTACTAAGAATTCAAGCGTTAGCTTAAAAAAATGAGTCAGTCACCTGCATGCCATTGCACTTTCTAGCGCATTTTCCAACATGCGCTATTGCAGTCACTTTTTCTGTCCGTCCGTCCGTACGAGACCTATATAGTTTTCAATATATTTAGTTCACTCTTGACGATTAATATGGGCATGCAGAGGCCGCGCAATATCAACTTTGTTATTTATTACATAATATATTTTATTGAAATTTTAACCACAGGATCCTCTAATAAAGGCGAACATCTCATATAGTCAAAATCAGATGTGGGCATTATGGGCATGCAACTTTTCGGGAGGTACTGATCTGTGCATGGAAAATGCGCTAAAGTTACTCGCCTTAGGGCGATAATCTTTTTACTTGAAATAATTTAGTTCATATGTGAGGAATTTTGATCGGAAGTAATTGATACCGTCTACAAAGAAAGTTTAACCAGTAAACTTCTCACTTTGTCTTAGTGAATGCAATTCTTCCCAGTTCAGTGTTAAGTATGTCTTGAAGGCTACTGTAACTTTTCCACCCACTGATCTTATTACAATCATTATTAAATATTTAGGGGTAAAGCCCTTGGGGCCATTGCCACTCGCAGCCTCACGTTCTGAGTAGAAGTAACGTTAACTTGTGGCAATCGGATAGAAGGATGAAGGGATGAACCACCACAGGAAGCAGCCTCGCAACTCGTAACGAAGAAAGGCTTAACTTACAGTAATTCTGGTAAAGGGTAGGTCTACTTGTCGAAAAATTTCTTTTGATTATTGTAATGTACCTATTATATCTATACAATTTGATTTTAATGAATTTTAAAGCAGTTCAAAAACGTTAATTATCCTGACCTAGAGGTTTATGGCAATAAAATTAATTGTTTACGGCCACTGTCATAATTGTAACTTGCTTGGTCAAAATGTTACCACTGACATACATCTGTATATGCAGTTTTGCAAAAGGAATTTGTATACAACGAGCGTTGCAAACTGTTACAATTGCTTCATGACCTATACACGCAAATCAATTACGAAATATTAGTGTGAACACCTATGTCGTAGCTACTGTAAATTTGGACATTAAATGTTGTTGTTGTACAATTATAGTAAACACGTAACTCGATGTATCATTATAGTAGCAAAAACTTGTAGTGAATATTCCAGAAATCCCGATAGACATCGAAGTGCCATTAGATTAGTCAACGATGATAAAAAACGAAAGCGGATGCGACGCAATCTTTCCGGGAACTATGGCTTGTTTATTCGAGAACATTCAACAGCGTTCGTGAAAGACCGCCGCTTGCTATATAATAAGTGAACTGAATCGTGTGTTGGGAGTTAGTGATTAATAATAATTAGTTTCACTCTTGTGTTACATTATGTATGCCCAGTAGTTTCTAGAGTAATGTTTTTTCTCAATTTCTTTTGTAGATGCCATAGTGCTAAGGTAATCATACTGTAGACAAGCACTCGTGGCTACCCCAAATCATTTAGGTACCCTCGGTTGCTCCACCTTGCACAAGACAATTTTATTTATTTATTGCAAAACAGTGTCATTGATTTTGTGATTATTTCTAAAGGTTTTTGTCTTCACTCAAATAAACAGAATCAAGGAAAGAACACTAGGTTCGGAGAAGTTTTTCGAATATTATAGAGTGATTTTAATTACAGTAACTTCAATTGAAGCTTAGGCATGGCTGTTTGATCTCAAGGGTTGATAACAAATACCTTCCTAACGCCAATCAGTAATTTATCACAGCATAAATTGAATTTGTAATACGTAAATAGTCATTCCTCTGCTCAGTAACAAACAGCAGGATATAACAGATAGTAGATGTAACACTCAAATTTTAACGGGCAACCAACCATTCAGAAACGAGTATAGTTGGAAGGCGCTCTACTTTGATATCTGTTGTATTATTCATTCGCCTCCCAGAATCACAGAATGACCACTGCATTGACCACTCCTGATTACAGGAGTAGCAAAGATTTACAAGTAAGTTCCTTGACTACCACAAAAATGCGACACATCCATCGAGAGTAACAATCGCGTGTGCCTGTATCGGAAAACTACTAACACTGTGGATAACTCTTATTGAATGGTCGAGATTGCATTTAAATAGGAAACACACTGACAGGTCATCATCAAATGTTTCTCCCACTATCATACTATCCAAATGGACACATCCAAATACAGAAACGGGCACAACAACAAATCGGACTGAACGAGATGAAATATAAAAAAAAACAAGAAGAGAAAAAAAATCAATGTTTCTTCTGAGGAGATTTTCACAGCTGAAACCACCCTAGCCATCAGAGATCTTATTACTGAGGAACCGGAAAAGTACCCAACCAGATTAGATGAATTGAGAGGTCCTTTAAAATAAAATTGGTAGTAATGACAATTGACATTCCATTCGAAACCCAACCGTTGCATATACCTAGTGATCGTAACATGGGAAATTAGCACATTTCCTTTATATTATAAATTATAAAGATAATCTATAATTTGTAATTAATGTAGGGGCCATCAAAGCTTTAAAAAATAGTACAATGGCCCGTATGAATAAAAATAAGCAAATGCTTATACTTGCAAAATTCAAAGTAAATACTCGTAACTGCCCCTTCATACTGGTCTGCTTAGCAGCGCTGCATTGCGTCCTGTCCTGCTTAGAATCGCTGCTAAGTCGCCCAGTGCGAAGGAGCACTTACGAGTATTTACTTTGAATTTTGCCAGTATAAGCATTTGCTTATTTTTATTCATACGGGCCAATGATTTATATTCATTATTAAAGTATCATACATTTTATCCATTGAATGAGCTGTGTGCCTTTTAGGCAAGCTATTCAATCCAGTCAATTTTATATAACACTACACATATACCATTTTTTTCTGAATATAAATAAATTATGCCGATAGTCTATACTACTTGAATAGTTCGTAAAAGGAAAACAGGTCATAATGTGTCTACTTGTACCTAATGAAATAAATAATTATATCGAGCAGTATCCCTTCAAGAAGGACTTTTTTAATTAACCCATAACCGACTTTATATTTATCCCGCTTTCTCCAGAAATAATGATCGAAAACAGACTTGAAAAACAGTGTGCGTTTTTTTGCAATCGAACAGAGGACGGTTACATCAGATTGAAATCAAAACTCATACTACGCATAGGCCCACACAAACTTGTAATTTTACGTTTTAATGTCGAAACTTTTTTTAAGACTCAAAAAATCCGACTTGGATTATTCATCGGCGGTCGAAGATTATAGAAACATTTGCAAAGATCAAAAGTATAACACATGCGCCTTGGTACTCACCAATGGATGAAATATCAGCCCCTCGCCCATTATGGTTCTTTTGCAAAAATAATTTCTTACATATTTTGCAATTTAGGTTATCCATGACTCGATTTTCATGTCTGCGCACAATTACACACTGAACTTGCATGTACTTGGCGCGATTTCTTGCAGGTGAGATTGACGTAGTTACTCTTATCATTTCCAGACCTGTTTATTGTAGTTGGAAATTCGTCTAATCGTATTTACAAATTTTGACCGGCGTATCTACATTTTGCACATTTTACGCTCTTCAAAGAATGACGCTTGTTAGTTCATTATCCGAAACAAATTTGGCGATCTTTCAGAAAAAAGAAGTCACATAGTACTAAATCTGTAGGGTGGATGGGGTAGTTCTGAGAACTAATGGTTTGCGGTAATGGATTGAACAGGGTTGGATCTGTGTGGATCCTCCTGTGTGGAACTCACAATTAATCGTCGTACTTTTTGCCATATATTCAATTGGCGAAACTCCCTCACAGTCCCAAAAAATGGTCCCCTTCAATTTTACAGATAAAGCATGCGTTTTTACCTTTTATCGGGGTGTAGAGCCCTTATGGATCCACTGCATTGCTTCCATTTTTGTGGGAGGGTCCCATCCACGTCTTTATAAGGGTGCGCTCCACCATATGTCCGAACTCCATCACTGATAAGTACTTATCATTTTATTACAACTTTCTCAAGTATAAAAGAATAGACTTACCAAAATGTTTTAGTGATCGTCATAATTTCTGTCATGGAATTCAAAAGCGATGCATAAATAAAATAACACACATAAATACAACCCTCGAACAAGGTTTTTTTGGAAAAATTTAAATTAAAATCAAATTTGGGAACTTTTAGGGACGTAGCTCTTAAATAAATCATGTTGAACACTTGATTCATGTTGTTCTCTATACTACCATCCCATTTTTTAGGCAATATTTATATGATCGACGTTATTGAGTTATAGATACTTTCGACTTTTTAATATTTTTTTCAAAAAATCAAAAATGTATGTATTTGATTGACAACTTGTTATATTTCGTGGCTTGGGTTTCGTCAATCAATCAGAATTCGAATGCAGTAATAGTTATCGACTTTGGGTCCTTGATAATATATGATTCACATGAATGTTTTTTTCCTTCAAAAGTTTTCCAAATATCCGCCGCCGCGCCGGTCTAGTCGTCACTGGAAACATTTTCATGCGATTATATTACTACTACTACTATGATTATCTTTACCTATAAGCTCAGCCCTTGATAGTGATACGATTTTTCGCTAGATAGTTTTAGCAACATTTGTCTCAGTATAAGTTTTGCATGAAAATCGTTTTTGCAGCTCAGCCATTCATTATGTAGCACAGAATTTGAAAAATGTCTTATTGCCTAAATTGTCATACACTTTAAAAAAGAACGTCATTAGATACCTATTTATGAAAAAATCAGTTTAATCGCAAAATTGTCAGCTTTGAGTCAAAGTAGAAAGATTATCTTAAGCATTATGCGGGTCACTCTGTAATTGGGCGCAAGCCTGTTGAGGGCCCAGAACCAGAGAGGGATGATAAATAAAATAAAATAAAATAAAATAATCCGCATGATGTTAAATATCCCCACAGTGTCGTTGCGATGAGCTTTCAATTAAATTAAATGAAATGAAATCAGCTATCCCATACGTATAACTAATTACAACGATTTTAACAATGAAAGGATGTCTGGTGGTAAAACAAAGTTAATATTGATAATATGAGGTTGTTTGAGTGATTCTTAGGAACGCAAGAATCAATATTGATTTAACATTTATAGGCTGGGCGTTGGAAGTACGTAAATACCTTTATAGGAACCTGTTAATTACTGACATATGCTGAATGTTTTATAGTAATTTTTCTATTGCGCTTAATGTGAGATTTAATTATGTAGCTAAATAAAATTTGCGGCACGGTCAAGGTTTCGTGTTTGTAGCTTGCAAATTGTTCGTTATTACGCTGTTAAATAAGCACCGATCTATATTAATCACCCGATCACATATCATATGAAAAAAATAAGTGACCACTTTTCACAACACTTACTTTTACTTTTTAGACAGAAGAACAATGCCCCCTGCATTCAGTCAGTAACGTATACCTACAAACGACTTCTGAAAATTTATTCTAGCTGCGCTCTTTCGTGCACTGGCGATCTGTTAGATTCTCTTCTCCACAAATATTAAACTTTTTTGAAATATCATGAGAAGTAAAGATTTTGATACAGTTGATTATTACTACTTAAAGAAATTCAAATAATAATAAAACGGATCGTTTTTATGTACATCGGCATTTTTAAATTAATTTTTCCATTATCTAAAGTAACAGACTGCTGGATCAGTAGTTCGATCATTTGAGTATAAACTCGAAAGTTTTCACAAGTTTTGAAACGTATTTAAAATATCTCCCTAAAGTTTTTCTAATTTTGTTCTAAAACTTATCTTTTTGTAAAAATGTTTTTCTGAATTTTTTCAATTATTTTTTTCAAAAATTTGTTCTACGATTTTTTCCTAAATAAATATTTTGTAAAATATTTTTGTAAAATTTGTTCTAAAATTTTGTTCTTAAATAAATATTTTGGAATTTTTTTCTAAAATATTTCTCAAACGCTGAGGAAATGGTAAAACAGCCTGCCTTAATAAACTGTGATGAACAACCAACCTTATTACAAAATGAAGACTCAACATTAATAATTAGTTTAATTTCATCAAAATTAAAATCTTCCAGTTTTTCTTACCTATTCTAATATGTTTCTGGGTGAGTTTCACAGTTGCAATCGCAGTGTAAGGTAATTTTGTTGCATTTGCCCAAAGTGTACGTAACAAACTGCAATTACAACTAGAATGAATTTTTTAAAGTTCAAAAACTAAGTTTAGATTCAAAATTTTTATGTACAATGATCCTCCTGAGGTATTATAATGCTCTAATGCGCTAACATCGGAGAAGGGTTCTAAAAAAAACATTTTTTAGTCACTATATCTTTTTAGCGCTTAATACTTGATAACAGGCCCTTATCAAAAGCAGAATAGACAAGTATCAGCTCGTTGGAGGGATCACCTGAATAGGACATCTTTTTAACGGAAAAATACATACTGTTCAAAATTCCGTGGAACTTGGAACGGTAGCTCGAAATTTGCATTTAACTTTATTTTCGAAATTTCGTTTCGAAATTAAAACTTTTGAGAATTATAAGAATAAAACAGCTATGCAGTACATATCAAAGAAAGTTTACAGTTTGTATTTCGGAAGTGATTTTAATTACGTTGGACAACATTGAAAATAAATTTAAAAAACAAACTAGGCTTTTTTATTAAAATTTTTCTTGAGGCGATCGATTTCGGGTGATGAATATTCCCATCATCAGGCCGTGCTGAAATATGCATACATCGTGATTAGGTGAGTATAGACTAACATTTTTTATATAATTACCGTCCGATTTTTTGCAGGGACATACATAAGTTAACATTGAACATTTTAAAAACGAGGGTTGTTGAATTAAAACATCTGGAGATTCAAATTGGCAAATCAGGTTAACGAAATTAGAAAATTATATAGCCTACGTTTTCAGATTTTCAACTTTAACTTACAAAATGATCACCTATATAATTTTCTAATTTCATTAACCTGATTTGCCAATTTGGATCTCCAGATGTTTTAATTCAACAACCCTCGTTTTTTAAATGTTCTTTAACTTATGTATGTCCCTGCAAAAAACCACTAGACGGTAATTATATAAAAAATGTTAGTCCATACTCACCTAATCACGATGTATGCATATTTCAGCACGGCCTGATGATGGAAATATTTATCACCCGAAATCGATCGCCTAAAGAAAAACTAGCCTAGTTTGTGTTTTTTAAATTTATTTTCAATGTTCAACGTAATTAGTTACAATCTACAATGGAGGACTTCATAAAACGAATGATTCTAATTAGTTACAAATGCACATTCGATATGATGCCATTTTGGCTTGAGATTTACATAACCAAAAATATGTGGAGATGATTTATCACCCTAATTTTTATTGGATCCTTAGGGCGGAATTTAACGAATTAACAATTAACGATGCCCAACTTCGTAGATGGTTATTAATTAATTACAAAATGAAGGAGGGGGGGGGCGGGTAATTCCGGGAGATTTGGGATGATTCGCGTTTTAGCAGCCGAGGTGACTAGTGTTAGTCCATAAAATTCACGTGTAAACGCCCGACGTGCCACGCGGCCAGAGTGTTACCCATCAGCTTCGGGTTTTTACTAGCAGTATAATCAGTGTCAAGTCTGAAAATTAAAGTTGGTAATTAATTCGCGTTTTGAGGACAGTACAGTAAACCGTACCGCGTAGTCTCTGAGAAAATTGTGCGTATTTGGGTTTTCGTTTGCGACCAGTATTCGTGTTTGGAATAAAAAGTTATCCAATTTTTATTTTATTTTATTTTTTTTATTTTAAATTTTATCTGTGTGTACTTTTTGAAATGTTAGCTATCTACATTATGGTTCTATATTGTTTATTACCCCATTAAAGACTCGCACACATGTACTGCAAATGTAATATATGTTTGACGTTGCTAAGTTTACTTTTTGTATTTAAACGTAGAGGTTAAGTGAAAGAGCAGCATTCGCTGAACTTCGCCTCTACATATTTGTGTACTACAAAGAACTCTTTTCACTGCAATAAAGGCACTATTATTATTATTATTAAGCGAAACTTTGTTATTAAATTCAATATTCGGTTAAGGATATTTCGTAAGGACTGCGGCCACCAAAAATCAATACAGTTTTGTGAGCGTATATCTCTGTGGTTTTACTAAATTTATAGAGAACTTTACCGTAATTTTATGTGATTGTTTAGGAGCAAGTGATTCCGGAAGAAAAAACCAATTTTCAGAGGAAGAGAAAAAAGGAGGAATTTTCAGTAATATGTCACCGTAAAAATTTTTGTTAGGGACTAGCCGTTGGCCAGTTAATTAACTCTGAAGGATTTTCGAAACTCTGTTTAAAGAAGGGAGGTTCAATCCCTTTTTTTCAAAAGCCTGTTGCAACTTCAACTATCCTTATCATTTCATTCAAAATTCGAAACGTGGATGGTTATAGTTTTTTTTGTCAAATTTTCCCTTTCAACTACTCAGAGCTGGGCAGAATACTTTAAAAAAGTATTTGAATACTAAATAGTAAATACTTTACACAAATGAAAGGTATTTGAATACTAAATACGTTCACGTCCAGCACAAGCGAATACTAGATACAGATACATTGAAAAGTATTCAAATACTTTAAAAATAAACCGATACAACGAAATATCGAAGGATCCTCAGTATTACAATCACTTTTAACGACAATTTATTTTAATCTTACAAAATACATTTTATAGTTAACAAAAATGCATCAAATTCATGTCTTGGGCTTTGAGATAATGCTCTTGGTTTTTTCCCAACGATCTTGGTGCATAAATAACGATTTTGACATGTTTTGATCAAAATCTATGTGGTCCATAAAAATACATAGATCAAATTCATGTTTAGATCATTGAGATAATGCTCTTGATCTTTTTCCCAACGATCTTGGTGCATAAATAACGATTTTGACATGTTTTGATCAAAATCCGCGTTTTCGCCAAAAATTCATCAAATTCATGTCTTGGGCATTGAGATAATGCGCTTAGTCTTTTTCCCAACGCTCTTGGTGCATAAATAACGATTTTGACACGTTTTGATCAAAATCCACGTGGTCGCCAAAAATGCATCAAATTCATGTCTTGGGCATTGAGATAATGCGCCTAGTCTTTTCCCAACGATCTTGGTGCATAAAATAACGATTTTGACATGTTTTGATCAAAATCCACGTGGTCGCCAAAAATGCATCAAATTTATGTCTTGGGCATTGAGATAATGCGCGTAGTCTTTTTCCCAACGATCTTGGTGCATAATTAACGATTTTGACATATTTTGATCAAAATCCATGTGGCCTCAGAAAAATAATTTAACATTTTTGAATCACACACATGCGGTTATCAAACGTGCACGTTATCAACTCTTTCAGCATCAAGATAATGCGCTTGAAAGCTTTTACAACTCTAAATTCATGTGTAAAGAATAATTTTGGGTACATTTTGCTCTAAAACTTTTGACCGAGACCACAGAGAAGAGTTATATTGAATTGTTACCCATCTAAGAGTCATAGGGAATAATCTAGCGAAAGTCCGAACTCGATACATGACCTAGGGAATGAAATATGTTAATTTTTATTATATTGAGTTCGCAGTTTTTCGTGTTCCCGATTCACTCGAAGTCGTATAACTTTTGTTCCTGTTGAACCAGCTTCCTGAAAATCAATAGCGTCCGTTCTTAATGTCCAACGTACCCGTATACCAAATTTCAACACAATCGGCCACTTTTAAAAAGAGTTAGAGCGCACACGGACGGACGGACGGACGACAATACAAAACTATAAAGGATCTGAGGATCCTTAATAAGTAAGTATTCAAATACTTTAGAATGTATTCGAATACTTTCAAAAGTATTCTAATACTATCAAAGGTATTCGAATACTATAAAAAGTATTCGAATACAGTAAAAAGTATTCAAATACTTGTCACTCAAATATATTAAAAATTTAAAAATAAAGTTTCTTATAGAATGTGGCCTGTAGAATCCATAATTTCAAACAGTTCCAAGATTGGGCTACTGATTCGAAAGTTACAGCCCTTTGAATTTTCTTTCGAAATTGGTTTCTAGTCTATAACTTTTGATTGAGAAGTCTGATCGAAAAAGTACGAATTGTTTTTGATTCTACGCACCAAAATTAATAAGAAAAAGTGTTTTCCCGAGAAATTTTGGTGCAGTCGATTTTTGGTAAAAAAGGAAGGTTATACACTGCCTTTTTTTGAGGCCCGAAAAAAAATTGTCTCAGATCGACCCGGAAAAAAAATTTTCTTATAGAATGTGGCCTGTAGAATCCATAATTTCAAACAGTTCCAAGATTGGGCTACTAGATCAAAAGTTACAGCCTTTTGAATTTTCTTTCGAAATTGGTTTCTAGTCCATAACTTTTGATTAAGAAGTCTAATCGAATCGTTTTGGATTATATGCACCAAAATTAATAAGAAAAATTGTTTTCCCGAGAAATGTTGGAGTAGTCAATTTTTGGTAAAAAAAGGAAGGTTAAGTATTCAAATACTATGCGAAGTATTCGAATACTAAATATTCGTGAAAGTATTTGAGATACAAATACAAATACTGCTTCCATAAAAGTATTTAATTACAAAGTATTTGAATACTTTAAAGGATTTGAATACTAAAAAGTATTTACAAAATCGAATACTGCCCAGCTCTGAATAATGACTATTTCGTACTTTTGTCTGCATGAATCACGTTGGCGACAACGTCTGATAATGTATTTACCAACTTACTTGTCGGCTGATTTCAGAACAATTCAAACGTTTTAGCCTTTTCTTAGATTAAATTATTGTGTTATCAGTAACCATTGTTGATATTTTAAAGCTGCATGGAAAAATTATATAATGGCCTTCTTAGTTTTGAAATCTCTTAGCAAAACAACAACAAAAAAGTATAGTGGATATAAAATTAACCCTCTTTTAAATTAGATGATTTAACACTCTCATTTATACATCTGCGTGTAGTAGGTAGGTATATAAGTAAAGTTGTACGAATGTAGCAATTCTACATCGCCGATAATTACATTCTATATAGGCAGAACAAGATTAACGATGTTTCCCGGCGCTGATATTAAGTACACTTCATCCCCTAAAAGCGCAAAGCGTCAATACTGCTATCCCTTACAATATAATTGTCGCGTCGTATTCTAAGAAGGACAAAGTACACGAAGATTGTTAAAATACGAAGTTAAAAGTTTTACAGACGTCTGTCAGAATCTGGGGAAACGCCATCGAAGCCCAAAACAGTTGAGCTGTTTTTGCATGCGGAATTCTGCAATTTGTGCGTGGTTTGTGCTGCTGATTGATAGTTTTGCTTGTCACCGTGAAAACGATATAGAGAAATTTCCATTAATTTCCGTCCAAACTTTGTTTTATTAACGTTTCGATGTTTTTCAACGACTTCAATTATTTTAACTCAAGTTGATAGAATATACCTGTAACGCTTACTTTATTATAATTGTACGTATACTAATGCATTGTACAAAATGCATACACGTGTACATACTACGTATTAACCCACTTAATTAAATTAAATTAAACAATTTGCTAGAAATCGATTGTTGAAGGTTTGAAATTGCAGTAGATCTATCAAAAAGACGTGATACAACCTCTAATAACTATGGAATTCCGTTATATCTTTTAATAACTGATCCATTTCAGTGAAAAAAGTTAAATTGTATACAATTAAGTAGTATAGATGAACTAAAATTGGGTTTTCGTTAACAATAACGATATTGTTGAAATAGGTAGATAATTATTGTATACACCGTGTCCAAGATAAGGATGTCTGTCATGGCGATCTCCGAAACTATACAAGATACGACGATGGCCAAATTAGAGAAAAGATACGCAATTAAGAAGTTAATCAGCCTTCTGATATATCAGAAAAGTCAAACTTAACGTACAGGTCTGCCGAAAATTTTGCGTTATTTAGTATGGACAAACTGACGTTTTCTACAAATAGCCGCGTTAACTTTAACGTTAGTGATATATTACAGGGCTGCATGCTTTAAAGAAAACCAAACAAATCCAAATACTGCCAAATATCCCAGAAAAACCGAAGTTTGCCGTTTCGATTTTATTTTTTTTCTGATGTTTTTTGAACAGATACAACAACAACAAAAAGGCAGACTTATCAATTCAATATATTTAGTTTGCATCCTAATGTTGGATTCAGGTAGAGTTATATTTTTCTGTTAGGTTTTTCCCTGGGTTTTTCTAACTTCTTTTTATCCTAATGTTAATTTCAATTCACAATTTGAGTATTGATTTCATTGGTTTGCGGCCTTTGGATCGTTCAAGTTTATAAGAGTTTTAAGCCATGTTAGGATTTTTCATTCATGCCTTCAGAAAATTTTAAACATTTCAAAAAGCTAGGTAGGTGGTTGAGTTGACCGCATATCATTGCACAGGGGTGTTTTTTTTAGGACCCTACATAACACTTCACCAGACACAGACACAGATACTAATCGTTACTTGATTTTAATCCGTGCGATTAGTTAACCAGGCTAGACCTGAGTTCAAGAAACACCGACCATAATAATAAATGACTTTAATAGACAATTTCTATACAGAGCCTGTCTAAATGGCGGAGTTCAGACAGGGATATCATCCGTGTCTGCTGTTCCTATATAATACAAGAATATTTTAATAGCGACCTCAGTCAATAATATTATAACTTGTGTATGTATATATGCGAGAACGTTGTAAAATTTGACACTCCTATGCTCGTGTTTAAGAATCTAAAGGAATAAAAAATTATTATTATTATTAATAGTATGTAAACAATGTCGGGTTGGACGCTGAGGTTTAGGTCCAGTCGCCTAAAGTGAATACGGGCCGTTCAATTACTAATCAAATGTTCATATCAATTCGTTTAATTAATCTTGTTGTATTCCATACGGTTAAACATAAAACTATTTTGCGTATCTATCCTGTATCCACGGTGTTTGTTTAGTTTGAAAAAAAGATTAGTTCCTAGAATTATTAAGGATAGGAAAATGCAATCGCATTTTTCCTTATCAATTTGTTTTGTTAATTCATGTATGTGACAATTTAGATTTAATTTATTTGGTATTTCGTTTATGGATGTAATTACTTATCAAGAGATAATGATGCCTTTTAATCGGAAAAAAAACGTTGTTTTCGTAGAAAATGTATTTTAGATAAGATAATTCCTGGCAAAGTTTACCTACACCCCACAAGTATTCCTGAAAATATTTTTAGGTTTTGCGGTTTCTAGTAGGTACCACAAAATTCTACTATAATACATTATCTCTACCATTCTCAGCCATTTGGGCACTATCTCCCGCCTATAGAAGATTACCTCACTTTGTATATTACCATAGAGTAATCTATTATATTACTTAGGTAGAGTAATAAAGCACTTTCTATTAGCGAATGTTGCAAACCCGTGTTGCATACGTTTGCTTTGCTGTACTTATTAAAAACAAAGATAAATGGGTTCCTCATTTCTCATGTGAATGCTAGACTTAGTCGGACATGGATTAGTTGGGCAATGGACAACAAGGAAAAAACATCACTGTAACTAACATTCCACCGCAACGAAGAATATGAAATTATAAAAGACACTTTTTGAGGTTTCAACATTATCACAGGGAAGATTTTAAAATTATACTGTAGCCAATACCCCAGGAATTCCGATGGATATCGAGGCGCCATGAAAGATTAGTCATCGGCGATAAGGAACAAGGCGGTTGTGATGCAATCTTTCTGGGAATTATGACGTGTTTTCGTTTAGAATGTTCGAGAACATTAGCAAGCACTCGAGAACACTCAAATTTGTTATTTAAGCAAATCGAATAATTGCGTTTCAGTTCAGTTCCAATTTCAATGCCGAAATAATAAATCGTTCGCGTTTAGCGTACGTAGAAGAAAATCCAACTAAATCATTTAAAAAATATTTAAAAAAATGTTTTAAAATAATCTTTTTTTTAAGGGTAACGCCGAGGTCTGTTAGGGTGCCATATTTTAGAAAAGAAAAAAGGAAATAAATTTTCCTCGCGTAATTGCCTAGATATTAAGTTTACGAACTTCTCTCAATTTTGGAAATTGTTCCAACTTCATTTATAGATAAGTTATCTTGGAAAAACAACTTAAAAGTTTTCCTCAAAAGCGCGAAAAGATAGCTTCCGCCGCGTGGCTGGTTTTATACAGATATAAAATGTGCATTATCTTTCTGCCATCGAACACAAATTAATATTATAAATAACCAAATTTGGGGATTGACTATAGGCAACTTTACATACTCCGTTCTGTATGTACTGTCTAGCCTTACGAACGGAACATGGAGATTTTGTAACTAAAACTTCTCACAGACGCTTTAAATCTCGGAAAAAAATTAATCAACTTTAGTTATATCAAAGAATAATTATTAGTTACTTTTTGCTTACCTATATTTAAATATGTACTTGATTTTCATATATGGTATTTACACAACTATTACAAAGTTCATCAGCCAGACAAATTGGAAGGACTGTCCAGACATAAAATAGTCAGCCAACAGTATGAACACGAGAGATTAATTATGTATACGTTTTAGAGCTAAATACCAACCGACTTCGATTTTCATTCTAACCAGGTCCCGCATAGATTACTGTGAAACACCATGTATATAAAATCATAGATTATATAACTTACATCGCCATCTATTAGGTGTTTGTTTAGTATCATGATATTTGTATGAAATCTAACCTTAATTTTTAATCAAAACTGCAAAGCATACGTTAAATTTTTGATTTTAGAATGACGACCCTATTGGAGTTTTGTCAAAGATTACCAAAAATTGTGAGTGGTCTCTCCAAAGAACCCATTTAATTTCATAACTTTTAGGAGCTGCACGCTCATTTAAATGGTTCTTTAAGTGAACGAACTTTGAGGATTTTAAACGTTTCCGAACATAACATAAATTTATATCAATTGTTACATAAACAGAGCAACGCCGAGGAAAGATTACGTTTGGCGTTCTCTCTGTTTAAAGTAGCTCACGATGCAACCAATACAATTGACGCAGTATGCACCGCAACTAAACATGTAATTGAAGAATATTACCGAGACAATGTTATTTATCTAGAACTACGTACAACACCTAGAGAAGAAAGTGCTATGAGTCGAAAAGAGTACATAGAAGCCGTTATTAAAGCTATCACCGACCAAAATTTAGTTGTTGTCAAATTATTGTTGTCAATTAACCGTACGCACAGCCTGGACGAATCAAATGAAAGCTTGGAGACCATTCTAGAAATGCACAAACTGTACCCTAATATCATAAAGGGACTCGATCTGAGTGGCAGTCCGTACTCGGGTCACTTTTATAAAGACATGTTTGAAAGAGCTCGCCAGCAGAAGTTAAAAATTACTTTACACTGTGCCGAAATTGTCAATAACGAAGAAGTGAATACAATTTTGCAGTTTAAACCTGATCGCATTGGACATGGCACCACTTTACATACGAAATATGGAGGCTCGCAGACAAATTGGGAGTTGTACAATAACTTAAAAATTCCATTAGGTTTGTAATGT
The DNA here is from genome assembly GCF_008802855.1 of Photinus pyralis. NCBI lineage: Eukaryota > Metazoa > Arthropoda > Insecta > Coleoptera > Lampyridae > Photinus > Photinus pyralis. Next base: position 17,843,396 of record NW_022170249.1, on the reverse strand, counting down.
GTCTTTTTACAAGATGATAGATGACATTGTTATAGAATGCTGCCTCACCTCCAATGTTCTCTCTGGTACAGTGAAAAGTTTTAAAGAGCACCATGTAGCGGAGTGGATTAAGCACGAGTTGCCTTTCAGTATTAATGTAACAAACTGTTAATTAAGTTCCTTTGTAATTGAATTGCCTTTCAGACTGATGATAAAGGAATATTTTCTACAAATTTATCGAATGAGTATTATCTAATGGGAGAAGCGTTTAATCTTTCAAAAGAGTATATATTCAATTGTAATTACAAAGCGATTGATTATTCGTTTGCAAGCGACGAGGAGAAGGAGCAAATAAAGGGAATACTAACACAATGGAAAAGCGCTCAGTATACATTGTTTTAGTTAGAACTTGTAAAATAAATGTTAAAAAATTTATGTTTATCTCTTTTTTATTGTATTTACATATTTGCATGAATGTGTTTAGATTCTGCACGAGCTTGCGCTACTATCCAACAATGTAAAGAGGATGCGAGTGACCTTTTATTTAAAATTAATGTAGACAAACAAACAAATTGCCTTTTTTTTGATTGAGAAGTATAATCGAAAAAGTACAAATTGTTTTGGATTCTACGCACCAAAATTAATAAGAAAAAGTGTTTTCCCGAGAAATTTTGGTGTAGTAGATTTTTGGTAAAAAAGGAAGGTTACCTATACACTGCTTTTTTTTGAGGCCCGAAAAAAAATTGTCTCAGATCGACCCGTAAAAATTTTCTTATAGAATGTGGCCTGTAGATCCCATAATTTCAAACAGTTCCAAGATTGGGCTACTAGTTCAAAAGTTACAGCCCTTTGAATTTTCTTTCGAAATTGGTTTAGACTCTATACAGTCAAATAAATCCCTAAATCCTTTACTGAAAATGACAACGTCTGAAAATGTTGATTTTTTATTACATAAAATTATAAAAATATCACTTTAAATCACATGAACTTTTGGTAACATATTTTACAGGTACACCCAATAATATAAAACAACATACAGTAAATTTTTAACAGATCACAGTTGCAATAAATATATCAAACATCAACTTCTATATCCCTTCTTCCACACTGTATCTTTCAAATAGGCCAACTGATTGCTGAAAAGTAATTCTTCTACTAAATCAGTAAAACCTAGTTCGCTAGCAATTCGATATTTGACCCGGACGGAAGAACAACGATTTATCATTTCTCTCATATTTCTAATAGCTGATCCATTTGGTTTAGTTAGGGCGAGAAATTTTCTTGAAATATCATGAAGGAGTGCGTCGGAAAGGGGAAATGACAACAGAAAACTATCCAAGTAGGCGATGTTGTTTCGCATAATATATTGCTCAAATATCACTGATGACCAGTCGGGTTTATAGTTATTTGAGTCAATGAGGATCAGCGATTGGTCAAAGCTGCAATTTTACTTTGTTATTGATTATATCATGTAACGATACAAACCTTAGCTCTGTGGAAATCAAGTTCAAAATTTGGTCATCTCCAATATTGAGAATGCAAATTGCAGTACTGTTGGCAGGTAATCCTTTCAGCATGGACATTTGCAAAGCTAATAGTTCGGCCACTTTCGCCGCTTGCATGGCTTTTGTAAGTTTTTCACCTTGTAGATGATATTCGGCAGCGTGCGTGTAATTCACCATGGCTTTGTTTAAACAAATTTTCGTGCCGTCTGTATTTGTTAAAAGTACGAAAGGTACAGCTTCAATGTTAATTCCATTGTTTTGCATTTCCAATTTCGATATTGCGATCAAATTTCGCGTAATACTTCTCGCTTCCTCCTGCCACAGTTGAGCAATTTCGGAGAACAAAGTGAAGTGTAAGGCAACCATTCGATACAGCTCGCGATCTTCGGGGCAATACTTCTTCAAATATCTTAAAAGAGCAACTTTGAGGCTGTTGTCTTTATTGTTACCTTTGCGCAGTAAAAATTCAAACTGGTCATTTTCGCGTAGGATGTGAAAGACGTAATTCATTTCGGTATATCTCGCCACCCCCGTCAGTAACCGAACAATGCATTTCCAATTTTTCAATTGCAAAGACAACAGAATTATAGTTTGACATTTTCGTAAGATAATCGAGATTCCTTCCATGTTGCAATCTGCTGTAAAGCAATCGTGGGCTCGAATCAATAACTCAATTATTACATTAAGCTCTAGGTAGTCAAGCGGCTTTAATTCTGATCTGTGTAGGGCACTAGCGTACGAATAAAGTTTGAGTCCAAGTGCAGAGCAATTTTCAATTAAAAGTTGGAGTATTACACTAAAATCGGTGTCAAGAGTGAGATTCCATAATATCACAGTGTCGCTATTTAACTTTATATGTTCGGTGATGGCATCAATTAGTTGCTCACTTATAAAATCGGCCACCTACAATAATTAAAAAATACACCACTGTAGGCCCAAAAAATATGTTTAATTTTTGTTTATATCCGCATTGTAATTTGTTTATTTTGTCTATTGTAAAGAAATTACGTGTTATGAGATGAGGAACATTTGGAAATTATTTGCGTAATATTTGAAAAGTTTATCTCATGTTTTTCTCTGGTCATGGATAAGAGATGCGCTTATCGTTAAGTTAATTAATTTTTAAACAATATTTTCACAACGGTTAAACAAATACAACGAAATTTCATCCAACGAGAAAATAAAAAAGGTCTATCTAGATTTAAGTAAGAAATAATAGATACTTTGGATTCTAGGTTGTATCAATTTTTGGGGATGGTGGTGCTTCGAGATAAGATGAGTTTCGTAGAACGTGTCTAGGAGAGTTACTGGTAGTAAGAATATGAAGGAAAACATGTCTGCGTATTCCAACGTGAACATAAAAAAGGGATATTTATAAACTTGCAACATCAACACCGAAAGACAGGGGACTTACGGATTAAAATCTGCGATTATACATACCTGCTACTGTAACTCCCTTATGTTTCTTCATATGGTCATAGAACAATGATTAAATAATGATTCGTTCTAATATTTTACAGGAAAAAGCAGTTTATTTTATGATTAAAGTTTGTATTTAGGAGTTTTAGGATTTCTATGGCGGGGAATGTCCAAGATTTTAAACAACAAAGTACACAAACCCCGAAAATTGGGGCTGATACTTACCTTATCACTAGTCCAGCGAAACAACGACATTACATCATGAACAACCTCCAATTTGTTAGGACAGTCCTCTTTCAAAGCTTCCTTGAGCAAACTAACAGAATCACTACATTTAAATACTTCTTGATATGATTTTTCGATGTTTATAGCAATTCTGTAGGTTTCAAGGATACTTTGAATGATTTTGTTTCCACTCTGTAGGCGTTCTTGTAAGGTTTCTAAGATAACCAATGTATCGTGAAAGGGAACATCAACGTGATCTACCATAGTTGCTATACTCGAAGCCATAGGACTAAGGGACGCTGCAACAATTATAGTTGAGTACGAAACGAAATAAACCACAGAATACCTGAACTGAAGCTCGACAATCCTTTACTAGACATGAGCGCCCTTCGTCGACGATGACCGAGTGTCCGGACATTGGTGTGTTTTACCAACAGTAATCTTTGCTCTGCAGATAACTGGTACGGCATTATCAAACCTTCTACCAAATTGCAGGAGAGCTCGATTATATCCACGTCACTATGTTTGTAATTAAAAATTTTTGTAAGCCTAAATGCTTGCCAAAAGTCCCCCAAATTTAAAAATGTTTCAATTGTACTATTTAAGCGAGAAATGCCACTTTCGTTTAAATCAGGCACGCCGTCATTCTCCAGAACCGACAAGATCTGTTTCATTTCCGTGTACAACATCAAATTCCTCGGCAAATTACGAACCTTGCACTCACCCTTGCCCTCCATTTGAAAGTACGCGATCCACATCTTCGTTTCCAAGTCGTACACATTAGCTAAATTTCTCATACTGGCCCAGTCATGAGCCAAATCTAATATGACGTATTTTTCTGCCATATTACTGGTATCTTCGCAACACTGCTCGAAAAATTTTACAGCCGCATTTTCGTCTAAGTGGTGGTCGTGAAAAGCTGCATTGCAATCTTCCCAAAATTGCTTATTGTCACAACGCTCTTTAAACCTATAGCACCATTCGTCAATTACAATAAAATCTGTGCATATCTTCTGGAGCTGAGCAATTTGAGATGCGTGACGGTACGATCGTGTAGCTACAAGCTTGGACACTACCGCTAGCAATTCTTCGTGAATCTCCTCACTTTGAAAAGTGGAACATAAATCGAGTTTTATATCGTAACTACTGTCGATTATCCAATTTAGTATCTGATAATATTTTGAAAAATCCGGCACATCCGCGCCAAAGTACTTGCCAACGCCGACATCGTGCAGAAATTTCATGCAAGTCAGCTGATGGAATTGAGATGTAAAATTGTACTGTAGAGTTGCAGCGAGCAAGTTAAGTGCGGTTGTTTCGATCCACATCTTATTTGACAAGTACACCATTTCATAATCAACTTGCGCAAAGGGCGCACTAATTTTTCTCTTCTTCACTTCGCTAAAAAACCGATTTAATTTCTTCTCTTGGTTGGGTACGTCAAAATTGAGATCGATACAATCGCATAAAAACTCGACAAATACGCAAAGAGGGTTATCCTGTAAACATATTCATGTACATGTTAAATTTGTGTCATCGTTTCCGTACCGGTAAAAAAATTTGGAAACTGTCATGCAGCACTCGACAATAGCCCATTTTAACGGTGGATGTTAATAGAGCGCTGACTATGTTTGCGTCGTTCGTAGCCATCTCGAAGTTAGATATTTCACCGTCCAATCCGCAGGATACAGTTAGCCACATTAACCAATGCGTAAGAAATGAGTCTGGCTAAAAAAGGACAAGTGTTTCAATTTATGTAGATATAGTGTTGGGAACCTGAAGTCATAAACTGTTGTGGTTCTAAAATTTCCACTGCAACAGGATCGGTATAACACCAAATTAAGATCTTCAAATGTTAAGAGCAGTAGACGCAAAAAAAATTGCGTGACGTTTATGAAAATCTCTTAACACTAACCGCCGTTTTTCTTGGCGGCACAGATATCAACTAGAATATTATTTGGTTTTACTAACAGTTTTCTTTGTTGTAATTTCGTTTTACACATAAACTTAAAATCAACTTCTTTTTATTTTATTCCACTGACAATACGCGATACAGTTTTTTAAGGAATTTGCTGATGAAGGCGTTTATCTACACGAATGATGTTCTTTACTAACTGAATCACTACGATGACGAGTTTTTGCAACTTCGCAAAAAACTTAACACAAATAATTGCTCTCGTTACAATATGGTGTTCCGTTAAATATTGGTGCAATGAAAAAAAGTAACTGGTTCGCGAAGGTTGGAAAGGAGTGTGCGTCTCTTTACGCTATTTTTTAATTCGGGTATTAAATGAAGGCGCAGTTTGTTGTTTATTATAATAATTCTGTACGGAAGAAAGTTAACTGAAGTTGTTTAAAAGTTGCGAGAAGTTTAAAGCGTGTTGTCCGTTTTACGGGTAAAGTTAGTCCAACGTGAAGTTCTCTTGTGGTTAAAAATTAAAAGTTATTCGTATTCAACATGCCTGTTTGTCATCAAGTTTGTATGTTAAAGAAATGTGAAGTTCTGAAGCTGTGAGCGGTTGTACCGAGTTAAGTGCACTTGTTTATAGCAAACCTGTTTACGACTGTAAGTAATTTTAAGATTGCTTATTTTCACTATCTACCGCTTGCGTGCGAGGTAATATGTCCAAACAGGTTGTGTAGCCTTTCTTTCTTCAAAAAATTTTGTTTTAATTTCCCTTTTACGTGTATCGGAATAAATTTTTTTTACTCGTATTGTCAATCAATTAATTGTGTGATTCCATTGTGCGACCCGCATAGTCTTTATCTCAGATTTTTGTCTTCGTATCCAATATTTATTGCTGGTGTTGATCAATAAATAATTTTGGAATTTCGGACTGAATTGAGGCTAGTGAGTCTCCCAAATTATTAATTTCAGTTTAAATTGGGATTTTTATTTTGAGCTAGTTGGACACTGGACAGGTGTTTTGTGGGTGGTGTAGTTGACCTCATACGAATACACACTGCAGTATGTACAGGGTGGCCAAATAAGAATGCGAGGTACTGTATCTGGGAACCTGTCCATCGTAGAGGCTTGCGGTAAAAAAATTTATTACTAAAACGGCCACGAGAAAAACCTGGAAAATATTTTTAAGTTTCTGCAATGGCCGCTAGGGGGCGTAACTGCAATCTGGAATCTAAAAAAGTGATTTTTCTGTGAATTCCGCTATATTAACCTAACAAAAAAATGTCCGGTCTTTGAAGTTGACGATAATCTGAACCTTTTTTGTTTGACAATTTTTCCTGTATCTCTAAAAATGAAGTGGTGGGGGGTATTCAAAGGTTTCCGTAAAGAACACCCTGTATCTTCGAAACGACTGAGCCGATTTTAACAAACTCGGGTTAATTGAAAAGAGTTATTCTTCGGCTACAAATATTATACTATTTGAAGTTTTGTTAGTTTCACATATCGCCGCTTGAGGGCTTTTTTCGACATTCCGACAGAAATGGTTAATTTTCTCAAAAAAATTAAATGCGTTGGTTCGATTTTTTTTTAAATGAAAAAGTAGCTAAATGATGCCTAAACAAGCTCGCGAAAACCGCATCTCGATATCTTGTTCCTAACCTAAAATTTAGGCCAAAGAAAATTTTATACCCTCAAAATTTTATTTTTTTAAGCTAATTTTTCCGGAATTATTTTTATTATATAATTTGTGGCCCTAAGGTGGATCGATTTAAAAAAGGAAGCTTTTAATGCCGCCGTAAATGCTCGAAATGCTGGCCATCACGATATAAAAATATATATATATATATCTCAAGATATATGCTGTTTTCGCGAACTTGTTTAGGCATCATTTAGCTACTTTTTCATGAAAAAAAAATCGAACCAATGCATTTAATTTTTTTGAGAAAATTAACCATTTCTGTCAGAATGTCGAAAAAAGCCCTCAAGCGGCGATATGTGAAACTAACAAAACTTCAAATAGTATAATATTTGTAGCTGAAGAATAGCTCTTTTGAACTAACCCGATTTTGTTTCAATCGGCTCAGCCGTTGCGAAGATACAGGGTGTTCTTTACGGAAACCTTTGAATACCCCCCACCAGTTCATTTTTAGAGATACAGGAAAAATTGTCAAACAAAAATTGTTCAGATTATCGTCAACTTCAAAGACCGGACATTTTTTTGTTAGGTTAATATAGCGGAATTCACAGAAACATCACATTTTTAAATTCCAGATTGCAGTTACGCCCCCTAGCGGTCATTTCAGAAACTTAAAAATATTTTCCAGGTTTTACTCGTGGCCGGTTTAGTAATAAATTTTTTTACCGCAAGCCTCTATGATGGATAGATTCTCAGATACAGTACCTCGCACTCTTAGTTGGCCACCCTGTACATACGTACATTGGCAATTTTCCGAGAGAACCGCTCGACGGATTTTATTCAAATTTTGAATATGGATATTAAGGCACACGGAAACGAAAAATAACAGGCCAGATTTTTGGAAAAAAATGTTGGGACACCGCAACAGCATCGAACTTTTTTTTTCAAATTGCAACGTAAAATTAAAATTATTAATTTAAAAAGATTACACTTCGTTTTTGTCCAAGTATAACAAAGGCATGGAATATAAGATACTCTTGAGGCAAGGATTTTTGCCTAGAAAAGATATCAGTTTCAGGGGATGATTTATTGGGGTTTAATTGCAGCTGCCTGCGAGACGAATTGGGGTGTATCGCAACTAATTAAGTATATACAGGATGCCCCATTTATCTTGAGACAGTAGATTATTGAGGAAACTGGCGAGGATATCGAAAAATGCTTCATATATCATGCCATGCACGTTTTCACACTGTTTCGCACTTTCAAGTGCAGGGCAACTAATTTTTTCAAACAGAACCCTTATACTTCTTATTGCATATTATTTCTCGAGGTTATTCTACATCGAAAAATAATAAACTTTCATGGGAAACGTTTCTTCCCCACACTTACCATTGTTTGAAGACACTCTTCCCTAAAGCGCGATTTTTAGTTTGAGCTAGGAAGCTAGGAAGAATTTTGCACATTTTTCAATATGAAAATAATGAAGAATGTATAAACAAACAATTTAATGTGTACATTAGCAAAAATGTTGTATACGCTTACCTCATAACTGGTAGCTAATACCGCAAATATTGGACATTTGTAAACGAAACAGGTTTGGAGCAGTGCCTTTGGAGGATCTACACTATTATGACACCTTATCAAAATGTGCAGAATATCACTCTCAAAATCCAATGTTTCACCATCAAACAGATCGGAACTGGTACTAGAACTTCCTGTACTCCCATACGAGCTTGCACTTGAATACATACTATCCGAAGATGCATCGACATTTTTCCGTACGCCGATACGCGATAAATAGAAGTTTCTCGAATCACGCATCAACAGCTCCTTCTGAGAGTCGATTTGGATCTCGTTCGACAAACCGTGGTACAAATGCTGCGCCAGAAACACACTTCGAAACTCTTGAAACAATTTCTGCACCTGCGCGAGCGGGTAATTGTAAGTTTGAATAAAAATCAAGAACGGAAACCAAAAATCGCCGCGGGCGCAGTATTTCAAAAACAGCTCGGGCAGCTTAAAGCTGTGCAGCTCGGCGAGCTTAACGACAATTTCGTGCTTCTTAATCTCCTCCGCCAACTCTGCGTTGGAAGAATTGGCGCTCAAAGAGCAGCTAAGCATTAAAATGCTCTCCAAAACGTCGAGCACACGTTCCGGATTTTGAAAGATGCCCATAAACAATTTTTGAATGTGGTTCGGTGAAAATTGTCTCGAGTCTAACAGCAGCTTTGCCACTTGCACGTAGATTCGTAAACTCGAGGAATTTTCGCCGATCATTTCTAAGAATGCGATACAACTGACTGCGAGCTCGGTGTTGGTAATGTCGTTAAAGTACACTTTGAGTATTTTTCGGTTAATGCCAAGTTTGTTTAAGGACCGGTTGGAATTGGCGAGGTAAAATTTACTTGCAAAACTTGGTCTGCCTAATTTTATAAAGAAAATGTAATTAGTCTTTTTCTTGTAGGCATACAGCTGAAGGGATGGGGAATTAAAGCTAGGGGGAGGGGCGTTTTCTAGTCGAAATTTGTAAATATCAGTGCTAACTGTGGTGTGTTTATTCAGTAGTTGATACAAGTTTGCTACGCTTACTGGCGACTTTGTGAGGACTGTATGCAGCATAGGTAATTTCTGCAGGGAACTTTCAACAATTGATGGTGTCAATCCATATCTGTCAATGCAAGAAAGTAAGTTCAGAAAATTAAATTCGGGAAGCAAGAAGAATATAACTCCAAGCATAATAAGGGGATTTTCTTTGAAGTATTCTGCCAAATCGTCGGATAAAAAATTAGCTACTTTCAAGATAAGTTGGCCAACCCCAGTTTCACTCGTAAAATAATCGCAGTTTTTTAAGTAGGACAACAAATCCAAATACTTAGAGCTTACATTAGAAACTAGTCTTAAGTCTACATTGCACCAATTCACAAGTAAGAATAATTCGTTTTTAATACAGTAATCCAGCAGAAGTGAATGAAAATTTGTCAAAGTAACTGTAGACTGCTCACAGTTTAGAATTGCATAAATAGAATCAAGAGTTTCTGCGTGATTAAGGCGTCGTATTATTGCTGTTATCGATTTTCTCTCTTCAGAACTAAACAGTCCAAATTTACTCAACTCATTGAGCACACCATCTCGAAGCTCCTCAGAAACATTTCCTTGGAACATACAATCGACCATCTCTTCACTTATGGTAAAACTTAACATCATACTACTGACACATTCATACTTTTCTGCAGGTACAACGTTGCAATGAAACTCGGTCGACTGGGAGAAATAAACATTTATCCATAACTTTAAAATTTCTAAATTGCAGTCTTTTAAGAGAAATTCCCAGGCATGCTTAGCAGTCACAAACGGTTTAATATTATCATCTAAAAAAGGGCGAATGTAACAGTACACAATTTATAAACTTATGGCGTGTTCGCACCTCCAGATGCAGTATGGTGCTAATGGACATGCTTGCCAAACTTACTAACAAACTTGACTTTGACAACACAAGAGGAGTTTCCGAATATTCAACCGGTTTAATCGGGTTGGTAGATATAGCTAATTGCTATAGAACTTGTGTACTGTTTTAATATGTCAATTCAATCATGTGTCAGTTTGGCATCATTGCAGTGAGCAACAAGGATAGCCTTTATTGAAGAATGACGCAAATTAGTAAGAGGGGAGTTTAGTCCATTAAAACCAGTACTGCATCTGGTGCGAACATAGTATAGTTATCTGACAGTATTAGAAACAAAACATACCAAACGATTTAAAAAAAAGCTGTGTACCAATTTTGCATTTCCAATCATACGCTTGACCATTAAAATAATTAATATTCAGTTCGGATACATTATACGGAAAATCCAGCAAAAACTCCTGTTTATCCATTACAATTTGTAGTAGTTTCCAAGTGTCCATATCGGTGGACGATAGTCTTTCCGATTTGGACAGATGATTTCCTAAATAATCGCGAAGCGTTGGATTACATGTTTCAAGAAATATCTTTGTAAATTCTTCGATTGGATCCAAATTAATGTTAGTAAATAAATGGGAGGCTTTGAAAATTTGTTGCCGCTTTAATAATTCCAAGATCCATACGAATACCTACCAATGAAATGATTTACTTAGTATGTGACAATGGGGGATAGGTATACTTCGTCCTTAAACCATTGTTGGATTGTGTCATTATCTAACTCATTGCGTGCCGCGAGAAAGTTCTGGGCAAATTCGATATGATGGCCTTTAACAGCAGCCTCGCGAACAACTTCGCGGTCCCCCATTCGGCACCAAGCATTCCATACTCCCAGTAATTCCTTGTTCAAGTTGGGGGGCGGTGGTGGTTTAATCTGTTGCAAAAAATGTTCTTAATGGAGCATGCACATTTATAACTTGCCTGAAATATGTTCTCTCTTTTTGCCATTTTTGTCTTAATTTAATTCCTAATGCTAAATAATATTCTGAAATCATATAAATTGTAATACGCAAGAAGCTTTCTAATTAATTCCATGAATCACGTTTATTTACTTTCGATTGTAATCAAATAATAGCGAAGTAAGGTGAATATAAATTTGATACATAGCTAACTTCACATTGAACTGTAGTGGTACAGACCAATACAGGGTACTTCAAAATAAATTTAAGGCAATTCCAAACCATTATGAGCCTGTAAAAGACAAAACTATGTTTTAAACCAGAGAATAATTAACTCTGTCAATAGGTAGGTAACATACGAGTGACGAGTATATAATGGCATATACACTAATATTAATACTACTTTGGCTACAAGGGTCCTGGGTTCGAATCCCAGGTAAGGCATGGCTGTTTGTGATTGTATAGTCAATAGTGGGTTGAGGGGGAAGAATAGCAAATTGCTAACACTCCGCCCACTATAAAATAAAGGCAATAAAATAAAAATAAAAAAAATAATGGTATGTAGACTGGTTCACTTTTATAAAAAGCAGCGTTTTAACAGGTTCTAGGGGCACTTCAGATAACATTTGGCCAAATAGGCGTTTTTTTTTACTAATTTGGACCTGCTGAACACGAATATCGATGTTGGCATCTCGAAATCTGAACAGGAAGTTCAGAATTCAAGATGGCGGCCAATTTCCGACAATGTTGATCTTTTCACTCTTGCGACCGATTTTTTCGATCTAAAAACGGATTATAATGTTATTCCTGACGGAGGTACGGCACGATAATAGGGAACAAATGTTTAAACAATGATTCCATAGTTTTTCTAACGTCAAAGTGCGTAAAAGTGGAAACCTTTTTTTCATAGTACCTATTGTATGGCTACTGTTTAAATTTGTTCACATCACATTATTTCTGTTTTGGCAAGCATTTTGGTTCCTGTGCGTCGTGTGATAGATATCCGCGATGTTCCATTATCTCACATATGGAAGAAGTTCCTTTCATTAGAGGAAAACAAAAGAAACGAGTTATTGTCGCATCACCTTGAAGACGCCTCATTTGACGGCGTATTAGGTGATTGCTGGAAGCTTCAGTGACGAAAGAAAAGTTTTCTGTAACCGTCAGACGACACAGATTTCCTCCTTAGAAGCTTTTCACAAGGAAGCGGATACTAGGATAACGCTACGGATATAACAGATGTATTTCTGTTGCTTCTTCATCACGTCGAAAAAATACTGGCAAACGAAGTTTGCTTGCTGACCGGTACTTCAAGAAAGATATGTATTTGTTCCTATCCATAATGATGTGCAGAGGAACTGGCCAAAAGCAGTAGTAACGATAATATCCTGTCCTTTTACGCTATCACAGGAAGTGATGTCACGTCATTTGCTGTTGTGAATTTCCACGCTTGGATGCATTTATTTTTATTTATTTATTTATTTTTGACCTTTATTTTTAAGCAGGGTGGGTTTCAGGCAAGGCTGGTCTACCAACCCAACCCACTAGACATTTACAAATATCTATATCCGAACCTGGATGTGAACCAGAGAGTGTTTCAAAAGCGCTCTTCTTTACTGTTCACGCAGGGTACCATACTCCTCAGCAAGAAGGTATATCTTTTGCAAAAATCTTCGTGACAAAATTATACAAGGGTGGTATCATAACTAGGTACATGAAACTTCACATGTTCAGAGTATCGACTTGGCTCGCATCTTTTAGGTGGCGTCTTTTCTTCTCTTTAGGTAGCCGATACCATAGCTTCCACCGACACGGTGCGCGTCCCGCTTAGTTCAGTAGGGAGAAGTCGCTACCAGACGTCCGTTTGGAAGAATGCGCACGCCCCTTGCCCCATCTCGGTTAATCAAGTAGGACTTCCCAGAGTGGAGAAGCATTGTCAGGTTTCAGGAGCTGCGAAGCTTTAGATCTAACAATTCTGAACTCCATTCTCTTGGGATTCCATCTAATCTTCTCTAGCATTTCATCCATTTCCATAATTACGGCATATCAGGTGTAAATCTGAAGAGGTAGTTCTTTGACCTTAAACTCTGAAATGTCGCCCAGGCATATCTAGCCTTGATTTCCTGGGGAAAGAATTGAAAATGGCTACATCCCCATTCTCACAACGTTAGATTAATTCCGAAGGCTGCTCTAGATATCGTCCTTTGTGGTTGTAAATAGGAGAGCTCGTCAAAACTTTGTTGATTTGTACTAGAGGTACCTAATTCTCAAGAAGACAAGTGACCTAACACCATGAAAATAAGATAAATTTGCCTTCATTTTTCTATATGCTTTCATACTTTAATAATAATAATATATCCTGAGTAACGGTAATTATAATACCTAGCAAAATAAGAATCTTCCGAAACACCGGCAGTTTAGTTGAACTCCTTCATTTTTTTCATTTGAAAATTAACGTAAAATTCGAAACATTGTAGTTATCAAAACTTTATAAAGAGAATTATGCAATATAAACGCATGTCGGGAAACTTATATCGGGATTACTAGAAACAATCGTTTTGCAAGTCCTCCTTTTGGCAAGGAGAGCTAGGAATTTCTTAATTTAATTTTACGCATTCTGCCGCTAAAAAAAACTATTACATTATTGTTAAAACAATAGTTAACTGTTATTATCGTGACGTACGTCAGGAATAACATTATAATTAGTTTTTAGATCGAAAAAATCGGTCGCATGAGTGAAATCAACATTTTCGGAAATTGGCCGCCATCTTGAATTCTGGACTTCCTGTTCAGATTTCGAGGTGCCAACATCGATATTCGTGTTCAGCAGGTACCAATTAGTAAAAAAAGCCTTGTTGGTCAAATGTTGTCTGAAATGCTCCTAGGACAGAGAAACTTCGAAAAGTGAACCAGTCTAATGGAGATTCAAACCACGTGATCAGTGTGTAATAAAAAAGTCACATAGCCAAAAATTTTGAATGAAGTGGTCAAAATTGAGATTTGCTGCAAATTATCATGACTTCCAACGGTCGCAAAATTAACTACTGCATCTGTAGAAAAAGTCATACAAGGTACAAATTTTACAATTAGAATGGGGCAAAGATTATCGGAGAATGGATTTCTACAAATACTAGAATTGATAAAAATTTAAATTTTTTCAAAAACAGCTGCTTCGGCGAGAAGTGTACAGGGTGGTCCAAATTGGACTGCACCTTCTTATGGTAACACCCTTAATTTTAAGAGTTAGAAAAAATGGACCTAGGCGTCTGATGGAGCTCAATATTAAAGAAAAAAATCACTGGGGCCTCGTTTGGCCGCCATGGAGCGTTGTGTTTAGTCTTTACAATGCTCCGTAACTTTTCTTTTTGTGAAAGTAGAATCCATTGCGATACACAAGTTTTTTTTACAGTGTTTGGTTTTTTTAAGACCATCTAAATTTAATTTTGTGGGAATTTCTTAATTATTGCAATGTGTCACTGGCTATGGGCGAGAATCTAAATGATCGTTTTTTTACAATTTTTGTTTTATCAAAATTACAATAGTAATATGAGTGAATATTACTAAACTTCAATAATTTTGATTAAATTTTTTATGGCCCTTTGAACCCGTCAACTGTACAATAGGAATGGTTCTATAGAAGTTTTTGGAATGTGAAAGTTATTCTAAAGTAATCGTAATAAAGTAAATTAATTTAAAAATTTTAATTTATTGTTAAAATCATACCAGTTATATAAAATAGAAATGAATCAAAATTGCCGTTTCTTATGTAGTGTGTTAACAAAATCTTTTTCTATACACGCTCTAAGCAAGTTTTTGCATAAATAAATGGTAAAAAAAAGTTAAGCTGCCGGCATATGTACGAAAAGAACATTCACTACATAGCTATTAGTACATATATACCCGTCATTATGTGATTGGTTTTTATAATTATATAATATCTATAATTTATCTTGAATTTATATAACAATCATACATTTCATTTACTATTATACTACTGTTATACTTTTAATAATTTTATCAGTTTTGCGCAGGTTTAGCGCATAAATAAGGTACAATTAGTGGTAACTTAGTGTAAAACGTTTTAAGGTAGGTTAACATCTAATTTAAAATGTGAAATTATCAAAAACTGTAAATGACTATAATATATCGAGATCGTTTTCTAAACAAGGTTTCATGTGGAAAATGCAACAATTAACTAACAGAAGCACTGCTAAACGTAAATAAGTACACGAATATTATAAAAACACCCTGTTGTGGCAAAGTGTTTTATCACAAATTATGTATAAATAAAGCCTCTTCGGTTGTTAATAACAAGTAGTAATTAAAAAAGCAGTAGAAATAAATTACACATAACATGCAGGTACAAAAAGTTATAATTAAAATAAATATTATAAATAGCCTCTCTTAAAATGAAGACTAAATACTTAGAAATACTAGTTCCTTCTGTAAACATTAAATGCATTTGATTGGTCTCTTACCTGTACTGTACAGGATAACTTACGAAAACTAAAACGTCATGAGGTTAACATGGCAAGTATCATCTTACTTAAAATTGTACTATTTGTATATCTAATAAGCACCGATTAACATTCAATTTTTCCAAATAAATATAAATATTATTGCGAATCATGGTCACTTGCAACCGAAGTTTATAAAAAGAATTTCTGCCGCAATATTTTGCTACTACCTACTGAACACATAAATAAATTAGCAAACAAAAAACACGCACAAGAATTTTCTTATACTTTGTACCACCTTGCATTTCTAAGAGTAACTCGTGTGTCTCTTCCGTCGAAAGACCAATGCAAAGATACTTCGTAGCCTCCACCACTTACTATGTCTGTGAGGCTTACGCTCGCCGCAGCTAGGCAGCCCCAATTTTTTCCTTTCTTTCGACCTTATCTCTCTCACTAGCGTATGAAAGGCGTCGTCTACGTACGTACGTAAAGCTGCGGAGGTCTCGTAAAATGGGCAACCGAATTGTCTAGCTAACGTCTTCCCCTCTTCGGCTGTAACCTTACGTTGCATTTGAAGATCAAATTTATTACCTATTAAAACTAAGGGCGTATCTTCGGATGCTCTCACTTTTTGAATTAGCTTTCTGTACTCCAACGCCTCTTGGAAACTATGACGATCTGTAACACTGTAACAAATGAGAAATCCCTCACCGCATCGCATGTATTGATCGCGCATTGCCGTGAATTCCACCTAGAATGAATTAAGGCTTAGGCTCTTATTTTTAGAGGAGGTATGCACCTGTCCCGCAGTGTCCAGAATGTCCAATAAGGCAGGCTCTCCATCTATAACCGCTTGTTGCTGATATGAATCTTCTACAAGTGCAAACGTCGCTTAACTTTCACATTACGAGCTAACTTACCAATTGTCGGGTCGTGGTAGTCTAAAAAGCTGTGGCTCACAAACTGTAGTGTGACGGCTACAAGTTAATATATTAAACATTGTATATTAAAGGAGTGAAAGGAAATAAGACCTGATTTCCCTACACCACCGTCTCCTAAAACCACAATCTTGTACACCCTAACACCGCCCCTTGTATTTAAATCAGAATTGATGGCAGCGTTTGGCTTGTCAGTTTCTACATCGGATTCCTTTTTATGTGACTCTTGCCTGTACAATTTGCCCCTTTTTCTACTACACCCAGATGTAGGTGTTACCTCTCCTGCCATTTTAAATATCAACTACAAATAGAGATAAAAACGGTGATACACCGTGTTGATTTTTAGTTCTGTATTTATTTCCATAAATACTACATTTTTTTTACAAAATTTGATTCATTTCTTGCAAACCTCTCCTGGAGGTTCTTCACATTTGACATTTAGATTGGTTCACAACATTTCGTTCACAGGTGACGACAATAGTGGCGACATCCAACGAGAACATGCTGTACTATCAATTTTATATACAGAGTGGAGGAAATTACATGTAGAAGTAGAAATTATTGCAATTAAAATGTTAAGGCCGTTACATTGTATCTGAAAGAGGGCAAAATGAAGAGGATTTATTGTTGCTTGGAGTTACTTACTGCATAATTTTAAAAAACCGTCTCCTGGGTGGCGCAGTTCAGTTAAAGCTGAACTGTGGTGCTAAGGGTTCGAATCCAGGTTCGGGCATGGATATTTGGAAATGTATAGTGGCTTGGGTTGGTACTCAAAAATAAAAGCAAAAATAAAATAATAAAATAAAAATAAAAACAAAAACACATTTGCCTGATGCTTCAACAGGCGACTTGTCGCATTTTTGGATATGCATTTTTGATTTTTCCATATGAAAGTATGCGTTTTTTAAGGCAAAAACACATTCCCCCGATGCTACACCACGTACGTGACGTGACGCATCAGATTGTACAATGTGCATATTTTTCTGATGCCACGCCACGATACCCAAAGCACTTAAAGTTCAGCAACAAAATAGACCCCCAGCGCAATAGAATTATATTGCAATGATTTGTCATCAGACGAATTAAACAAGAAATGGAAGAGATTGCATCGGCAGTGGTGGTTCCCAAAAAGAGGAGAAAGTGTAGGAAATTGTGGGTCCACCAGATTAACCGTGTGCGAGAGGAGTTCAGTAAATACAGTATATCTTGATTTACCTTCTGGAGACAGAAGAATGTTTTCATCCGATTCCAGATGTATTTTCGGATGAATAAAACTGATTTCGAATATGTTCATAGTTTGCTAGAAGCATACTAATTTTCGAAAACCTATATAAGTTCCAAAGAGCGTCTAGCAATGTGCTTACGGTAAGTATCGTTTATCTATTTACTTGCAAATAAATGTATTATACCTACTCTCTGTATTTATTATGAACTTAAATACCTAAACCGATAAATATAACAGTTTTAAAATATCAGTTATTCAAGAGGTAGGAAAAAGTACAAAACATTCGAATGAGTCCTTGCAGCTCTTCCGACAATCCGTTCTTGAGGTATAGAGGAATATACCCGATCACGATAAAAGGTCGAGGAGGAGGGCTATGGTTGGTAGAAATTAATTCCATTCGTTGAGACCTTTCATTAGAGTACCATGAAGGATAAAACTAGTTCTACTCCCACCCCCCCCCCCTTCCCTCTTACCCGTACTTTGATAAGAGGACAAAAAGAAGGGCAGTAGTTGGTAAAAAACGGTTCCTTTCGTTGAGACCTTTAATTAGAATACAATGAGAGATAAAATTATTGTTTAATGTACAAACCAATTTATTTTGATGAAACCTTTCATTAGAATACCATGAAGGGTAGAACATGTATTTACCCCCCCCCCCCCCCCCTATATCTAAAGCTTAACTTGGCACCACTAAAGGCATGTGTATGCAAAATATGAGACCAATTGGTTGTCGTATGTAAAGTTATGCACGTTTGACTTTCAAAAACAGCATCTCAGGAAATAATTTGTAATTTGTGGTGGAGGCCCCCTTTTAGACAGCGAAATTTGATGGCCGTCTGGCACGCCTTTAAGGTATAGGCTACCTACTGCAAAAAATTCCAGGACTCTAGAACCATTCCCCTAGAAGCAGTTGAAAACAACACAAGTGGGTCCGGACGGACGGACAAAACGCAAACAATAGCACATTAATTTTAATTCTTAAAAAATGCGCTAAAAAATCTACCACAAACGGTGAAGAATATTCCTTTGGCACTTAATTTTCATAGGTTTGCCGTAAAGCTCTACTACCGAAAGTTTTCAAACTGATGAGGGTCCATCCAGAACTCTTAACACTTTCCAAGAAAAGTTTGATTTCGCAAAAGTAAAAACCTCATGGTGCAGATTTTACTTCTGACTAGAGTTCCAGAGGTTTGAAACTTTCTCTAAGTAATAATTTTAATTCTTAAAAACTGCGCTAAAAAATGTGCTTTTGCGTTTTGTCCGTCCGTCCGTCCGGACCCACTTCATTTCGAACTTCTAACTTCTAGGGGTTCCTAGAGTCCTGGAATTTTTTGCAGTAGGTAGCCTATACCTTGAAGGTGTGCCAGATGGCCATCAAATTTCGCTGTCTAAACGCCCCCCCTCCCCCCACGAATTATTTCCTGATATGCTGTTTTTGAAAGTAAAACGTGCATAACACATACGACAACCAATTGGTTTCAGATTTTGCATACGCATGCCTTCAGTGGTGCAAGGTTAAACTTTAGAAAATGAGGGGGGGAGGGTAAACACGTGTCCTACCCTACATGGTACTCTAATGAAAGCTCTCATCGAAATAAATTGGTTTGTACAAACTATAACTTTTCCCGTGGGACTCTGGACTCTTTTTCGAGATCAGTGAGCGACGGGGTCTGAGGAGGAGGGGGGGGGCATAAAATTAATGTTATCTCTCATTGTATTCTAATTAAAGGTCTCAACGAAAGGAACCGTTTTCTACCAACTACTGCCCTTCTTTCTGTCCTCTTATCAAAGTACGGGGCGAAGGGGGAGGGGGTGGGGGAGTGGAACTAGTTTTATCCTTCATGGTACTCTAATGAAAGGTCTCAACGAAAGGAATTAATTTCTACCAACCATAGCCCTCCTCCTCGACCTCTTATCGTAATCGGGTATATTCCCTTATACCTCAAGAATGGATTGTCGGAAGAGGGTACTCAGAAACTCCGATTGAGACGTCTGCAAGAAATATATCCATTGGTTATGTCAATACAAAAGCTATTTCGGTTAAAAAAATGCGCTTTATCTGCACAAGAATTGTGCACAATTTATAATTGTCTTTCTTGTACTTAGGTACTTATAACTACTTGCAATAGTTTTCGATCCATAGCGTTTAGCTATAGCATGGCGTTTAGCACAGTACCTACGTGGAATTGTTCAAGGCGTATCCAAAGCAGTTTGGGAAATATTAGGACCACTTGTGCTGCCGCTGCCCTAACCATCAGAAAAAATTTCAACCAAGTTGCGGCACGGCATAAAGACATATGGAATGTCCCCAATTGCATTGGGGCTCTTGGTAGGAAACACATAAACGTACGCTGTCCCATCAACGGACGTTCGTTTTATAATTACAAAGGCAGCCTTTCGATTGTATTGCTAGCAACGCGAACTATAAATTTATTTGTGTTGATGTTGGATCATATTGAAGAAATAGTGATGGGGCTATTATTCGTTAGGAGTTCCAGCAGTGTGGGGCCCCCTTACGACGGGTATGCCCCCTAAAACTCACCTAGGCGTTGGATACTACGGCCATTAACCTGTAACTTGGAGTAGGAATTTTAAATTTAACTTTATAATTGAAATGTAACAAAAAAGTATAGACAGGTCACAGTGGCGTATCCAGAAATTTTGTTCGGGGGGGGGGGGGGGCTCGAACTTTTAAATACATAAAACAACTTTTAGGTAAGCGTAACCCAAACTGTTAAAATATGTCTTTTTAAATACCCACTCTTTTTTTCCCGTTCTTGCATATCCTTTCCTTGTTGGCAGAAAATATTAAGATGATTGGCAACCTTTCGGGGGGGGGGGCTGCAGCCCCTTCAGCCCCCCCTCTGAATACGCGTCTGACAGGTCACGTCATGTCCAAACGAACATATAGACATTAATATTTCAATAAAAGTTCACTATCACAATTAGTTAATAATTCCGACGCTCTGTAAAAATCCTACCACTCTTTGACATCGATCATTGTTTTAAAAATTAGTCTCTCATATCGTAGCAGAAACATTCGCCAGTAGTGTTGCTGAGGTCCGCCGAAAGCAATGTCCTGTATAAAGGTGGACATCTTTCAATTTCAAGTAGTTTCAAGTAGATACTGGTTGAACTGAACTGAAAAATTATAAATTAATTATTTAACAGCGAAAATATGCAGCATTACCTCCAAAGGCTCTTGGGAATGGAAGACTTTTCTTAAATTATCGATCATGTACATTTCCCTGAACGATACTTTAAGAAAAATCTTCCATTCCCAAGAGCTTTTGGACATAATGCTGCATATTTTCGATATATGGTTAAACAATTAATGTTTAATTTTTCGTTTTGTTGTTGTTTTTACGATTTACTAGCTCGTCACACTTACATCAGGCGTCCATAACTCCCATCACAATAACCATCTTCATTAGCAAGTATGTAAATCTCGTCAGGAGCTTCATTAAAAAACTTGTGCATTGATCTTTGGTCAAATGTCTTCGCTTTTTTAGGTTGATAACCCTTAGAATTACTTTTTAGAACCGCGAACAAGGTTTTTTAAACCTAAAACACTCCATATGATTTCAACCAGTAAATTAATTATGAACATCAAACTTACTTGCTTATATGTCCACTTTCCAAAAATGTAATTTGAGTATCGAAAATATGTAGGAAAATATACAGATCGTAAAGAAGGGGAAGCGTATTTTTTTTATCAATCTACATGATTTTGACTTTCCAGTTACTAGGCTGAAATTGACCTGAAAGTCTAGCAACCTGAATTATTACAGGAGGATATTTACGAAAATCTGAGTCTCTGAGTAATACCATAGAGGAAGTATTTACTCTATGGTAATGCGCAAAAAATACCCAAAATTTAGATCATCAAGATTTTTGTAATTTAATGTGTAAGATACCAAAAAAGTAAGAGTGGAGTACGAAGAACATTATACATATTTCATATTTACTTACATTAATACCAAGATTCGGATCGAACGATAGAGGCAAGCAATTGATATTAGCTGTTACAGACCACTGTCTCATTAAAATGTATGCATCTAGTTGCTATACTATATACATACAAATCGTGTATATCAAAAGTATAGTCACGTCTCACGATAACTCCCACAGTAGAATATGTATCCTTCAAAGTGGCAAACGGCAGTATTACATTTTCAATCGGCGAGATTCTGAAAGTTAGAAACCCAAAACTTTTTGATGTGTTTACTTATTCCTTGTGCATTACAGATCGATCAAACTTTACAAATGTAACGACCCTTGTAAAGAAATACGCGTCCGCTTATCAACTCCATAACGCGGCAAAGTTTCCTTTAAAAAAAAAGCACTTAATACCTCAATCGAGATCATGGTTTTTTTCTTGTTTATCTCAAATTGAGTTCATAAAGTTCAAAAGACGCACTCTCAAGATGATAAAGCATTACTGCTTACAAGAGCGCACGTCAGCTAGTTCTATTTGAACCTCCGTCGCAGTAACGTCGAATTTCCCTCTGAAACCAGACGAGAGACGTCGCGATGCCATAAAACGTTCACGAAAATGTCGGCAACAGAAACGAAACCGAAACCGGGCGAAACTAATTTAACAGCTAAACTTCCTTACTATCAGATTAACCCCAGTTATACGGTCCGTGTGATTTGTTGCGTCGTTTTCATTTTCTTAACCGAAATTTGTTTAGCCCACTACATTTATAGACTTATCAAATCAGAAACGAACGAGGAGTACGTCTCAAAAATAAACTTCCATCAAGAGTTCGTTAACGAGTTACGAAGTGCGATCGTAAGGGAGGAAATTAATCGAATTATAAAAGAAGTAAATTATTATGAACAAAGTGCGCGAAACTTCAGCCGAAAGAAGCGTGAAGCTTTATTAATAGACGAGGAGAATTTATTGAATTTACCTAAGGATGGACCAAACGTTGAGTTTTTCTCGCCAAAAATTAGGAGCGAACTGGAGGCCAAAGACGAGTTGGAACGTCAAAAAACTGGTCTAAAAGGCGCCGCTCCCGGTGGAGATTCTTGGGTTTGGCTCACAAGTTACAGTCGCATTCCGGTAAGTGGCGTTTTTCTTGAAACTTGGAAAAGCGGCACAGTTGTCTTGATTAAGTTATTTCGACGCACTTTAACAAGTTTAGCGTTTTTAATTACCTCCCTTGCCGCGTTAAGCGAAAAAATAAACGCGTAAAAATTTAATTAAAGCGGACGGCCTGCTGTTTCGTTGAACAGTTGGAAATCTGCGTGTAGAACTAAAGTCATTGAAAACAATAAATTTTTAAAATTGAACGGGTAATTACTGCCCATTTATTTACGCCATGTAAATAATTTTCTTTCCAATGCCTTGTCCAATATGTTGCAAGGGAGAAACTCATGCCAAAGAGTTACTCTTTGCTTATACCGTGGTTATATAACTATACGGAACACTACCTGTGGCTTTAAAATTAATAGGCACGTTACTTACAGCAATATTGTACGTAGGTATGCAAGTAGCTTTGTTGCTGAAATGAGTACAAATGATTGGTAGAATTTTTTTGTCTACTTGTGCTTATATGCTGGGTGAAAAAACTGAACAGTAATAATGAAAACATTTTAACTTTTAAACGTTTTAATTAATTTAACTTAAGATTTCTCGTTTTCTATAGTCGAAAGTCATCCATACCTGTCCATACACGTGCAAAAATCCTATACTGTGTACAAAAAACGTTACCAACAGGTGCTGTTTTTGATTACGAGCGGCTAAGTATATTTACCTAGAACTTCTTTCGAAAGTACTGCGTTTGGTCAAAGTAAATCGGAGTAAAACAAAATTTCGTTCATTTGTGGAGAAACGCGACCGAAAGGAAAACTTACGGCCCCTTTGTTTCT
Organism: Photinus pyralis; assembly: GCF_008802855.1. Classification (NCBI taxonomy): domain Eukaryota; kingdom Metazoa; phylum Arthropoda; class Insecta; order Coleoptera; family Lampyridae; genus Photinus; species Photinus pyralis. The sequence continues at coordinate 17,819,873 of NW_022170249.1, read as the reverse complement.
CATCAGATTTCACCCATTAGTAAACAAGGGGTACAGGTGAAAGAAGATTTTGAATAGCATTATGACATTTGATGTTTTAGTGGAACTTGCAGGAAAAATAATGTACAAACTTTCTGGAAAGCGATTTTTCACGCTTTTGTGACACCACTCCTTGCGTAAAAATTATCAGTATGACCGCTAGTTATGCCATATACCATTTTACCACTAGTTACGCTAGCTATTCGGACAGCGCCGTCTGCTCCCCTCCCTTATGGTGCGACGCCACAATCTGATTTGTACAAGGCTCTTGTGTTCCCACTCGCCCACCATCGGTATAAGAGAACCCGTATTCGCATTGTCTTTGTTGCGCCATCCCGCTCAGTACCATACAATTTGCATGATATTGGGGTCGTGATAGTGAGAAGTTCACAGGCAAGGGGATATAACTTGCCACCCTGTATGGCGCAGTGGCGTGGAAGCGCGACTGCGGTACTAAGCGCGACTGCGTTTCAAATCCGGATTCGGACATGGATACTTCTTGTAAATGTGCAGTGAGTTGGGTTGGTAGAACAACCTGAGCCGAATCCCGCCCATTTAAAAATAAAGTGCAAACATATAAAGAAATGAATCAACCGAATCAATTTGATCGACAACCCACTGAAGAACTCTCAACGGTTTTTCCGCTTTTTAACAAGCGGATTAATCAAATGAATGTAGATGACCACGAATAATATGCAATATCTCCATCTTGACGTGCCGCGTGGTAGCAATCCACGCATATTGATTAATTAGAAATCGATTAAATTCCGCCAAGCGGCATCAAGGCAATCTCTCAATTATTTTCAGCAAACCAAACCAAACGGACGCATTCAGCTTGAAGCACATTTGCCCCGGTACTCTGATGGTTACTTTTACAATTAAGATTTAAGCACACTTGTCGGGACTGAATCGGCCCGGGCCGGATGGCAAAAATCCCGATGGCATGTTCATAATGGTTTTATACGTAAGTTAGTATCAATTATTGGGTATCGGCTTCCAGACAATCTTTAAGTTACAATCCTTTATTTCTAAGTCAAATTTTGGTGACTGGTTAGTCACTTCATCAGGACACGACTACAAAAAGTCAATACAATAAAATTATAAAACATTAAAGTGTATACTTACAATACATTAATTAAAGTCAGTTTATTACGTAGGCCATGCCATGCCTTTTCAAAATTTTAATTTTATAATGTTTATGTCATCTTGCACTTTTAACTTTAATTAATGTATTGTAAGTATACACTTTAATGTTTTATAATTTTATTGTATTAACTTTTTGTAATCGTGTCCTGATGAAGTGACTAACCATTCACGAAAATTTGACTTAGAAATAAAGGATTGTAACTTAATGATTGTCTGGAAGCCGATACCCAATAATTGATACTAACTTGTAGTAATCTAACGGCAAGTACTCCTTGTGGTGGTTTTATACTTAATTGTGCACACTTCTCCGGACGGAACCGTCCCGGAATTACCGGCAAGGCGGTATTGATGAGAAGGGCATTCATCGGCAAAAATCCATTCCAGGCCCACTCCGTCCAGATAAGTGTACGCACAATTTATTTATTTATTTATTGAAATAAACAGGCTAGCGCCTAGTTACGTATTTCCCTTATACTTAAACGAAACGAAACGTGTTTTGTGCGAATGCGTGTGTGTATCCTCCGAAGGTGGGGGCGTTACGTCTCCTCATAAATACCCAACTTCGGAATTTTTGCCGGTCGGTGTGGGCCGATTCCATCCGGAGAAATGTGCTTTAAGCTTTATCCGGACGGAACCGATTTTTGCCGTTGAAGTCTCATACCCGAAATTATGACCACACCGTATATTTGTGAAGTCGACCAGCTTTGCTAAACACCCGGTATCTAGAATGGTTTTAAGTTGAGCGCTTCGTTACTGAGTAGTTCCTGAGTTTACTCATTTGCACTAGGAGACCAGGAGCGTTTAATTCTTTATAATTTAATTCTTTGTTTTACCGCCGATAAAGTAATGTAATTTAAGTAGTAAATTTATCAGTTTTGCAATCGTTCCGGTAGGAATATTTAAATTGTTTTTACAGCCGCCGAAAACTCTCTTGCCAGAGAAAAAGAGAGCAAACGAATATTTTAGAAATTTAGACATGATAAGCTATTATTAGCAGCTTTTGTTTTCTATGGTAAATTTAGAGCAACAATTGGAACGACAAGATCGCAAAGCTTTCTTAGATAGCAGGCGATATCGATGATCTTGCTGTACGACCTGCGAATTGCAATTAACAATGGGTGGTAATTGGAATGCCGAACTTGAAGATTTCATTTCGACTAATTAGATAAGTATAATTAAGGGTTGACATTTAAAACCCGTCCGTTTGAGCTGGGCCTTATATCAAAAGAAGTGCGCTTAAAAGACTTGAAGTCTGACATCGGTCCCATATTTTTACGATATCGGGGAAAGGGGTAATTAATTAAAAACCGTTTAATTTGGTTTAACTTGAGGATCTTGAGAGCGGCGTATAAGGAAATTGAGAAAAACATCAGGAGAATGTGAATAATATTTGAAGAAAACGAATTAAGAGGAGCTTAAGGGAAAATTGAAGCAAATAAAGGGGGAGACAGGAGCAACGAATTTTAGTGAACATTAAAGGGAATTGATTACGATGTCGATAGGCGCTGGAGATGACGTGCATTAAAATAAATTTGAAAAGAGAACACTATAGCTTTGGGCTCGTAGCGAGACTGCTTCTTTTTTTATTTTTGAGTATAGTGATCTGCTAACCACTCCGGTAACGGACGTGTTCAAATTCGTGCTCTTATCATTGTGATAAAATATACCCATAATCATAACATAACGCAACCTTATTGACCTCGCAATTGACGTACTTACCTAGTTTTTGGGCGTGCATAACATTGATATAATTTATTAGCTAAATCAAATTCGGACGCCGGCAAATAATTTGACGTGATGAATAATAATAAGACTACCGGTTTAAAACCAAAAACCTAGCGATAACAATAATGTTCCCACAATCACAACTCACGCCCGGTGGCAAACCGGGAGGGTACCACAACATGAGACAAGATCCATTAATATTACAACAGCCACCACAAGACATTATCCAACAACCATCACAACAACCATTACAACAAATGACGTATCAACCCTTTCCAAATATTCCACTTTCGCAGACGACGTTTAGCCAGTAATCAACTCAGCAAACATTGCCGCCTAACACTCCACCAGAGTTGGACTGGGTCAAGCATAGAGTGACCCAGTGACCCGGTGACCCAGTTAGTTTACTGACCCAGTGACCCGGTGACCCAGTGACCCGGTGACCCAGTTGACCCGGTGACCCAGCTTGACCCAGTTTGACCCAGTGACCCAGCTTGACCCGGTGACCCAGCTTGACTCGGTGACCCAGTTTGACCCAGTGACCCATCTTGACCCAGCTTTACTCAGTGACCCGTCTTGACCCGGTGGCCCAGTAATTAAATTATTGTTAGGTATCATCCAAAACAATTTCAAGTAACTTTTAATTTTTAAAAAAACTTCCTCAATAATATTCGGCAACAAGCACGTAGCCCAATTTCATTCAAGGGAACTAATACCTAAAAAAATCAAATGCATTTGTTTATAGTTTGTAGTCAAGTAGGCAATGAAAGTATTTAGAGAAAAGATTTATTTGGATTAAGCTAACTAGTAGAAAAAAATTAAATGTGAATAAACACCTGTAAGCAAACTGGTAAGCCCTGAAGCAAGGAAATAACAGTATTCTAATACAATTCGGGACATGGAAAGTTTTTTACGGCAGTATTAAAGCAAACATCACAGAAATGGCAGTTGTCAAGCAATCGAGTATTATTTTCAACAAACCAGCATTTCATTTATTTCATAATCTGTACACTTGAACCGAGGGCACTGACTTAACTGCGTTATTCGATCAAACTAGATGACTGGGTTGAATTGGGTCCCCGGGTGAAATTGGGTCGCTGGGTCAAACTGGGTCACTGGGTCAAATGGGTCACTGGGTCAAACTGGGTGCACTGGGTCAAACTGGGTCACTGGGTCAAACTGGGTCACTGGGTCTAACTGAAAATAGTATGACGTGACCCAGCGACCCAGTGACCCAGTTTAATTTAGTGACCCAGGTGACCCAGTTGACACAGTGACCCAGTCCAACTCTGCACTCCACACCAAAGACCGCCAAGGAATTATCATGCAGGAAATATAGATGACGACGAAACTAACGAGGACCTAACTGACACAGAAGGAGAAACAAGTGAACAGCCCTGGCAAAATGTAAAGAAAAGAAAAATAGGCAAATTGACCCCGGACGCTCAGGTGAGAGCCCCTTTATAATTTACCACCCAAAACAGATATGCTACATTAAATCAACCCCAAGGTGACAATAATTTAACCCAGACTGAACCAAATGAAACAACCTCGAAAGATACAACCGTTAAGAACCACAGACCTCCCCCTATCTTCATCTATGGAGTGACTAATTTCAACCAAATGGCTGATTATATTAACAAAGTAATAGAAACAGAACAATATTTTTGTAAGACTACATCAAATGATACAATAAAAATAAATGTAAGTACGTCAGATGCATACCGTAAGCTAATCAATGTCCTTCAACAAGATAAAATTATTTATCATACATATCAAATCAAGGAGGAAAGGTCCTATCGAGTTGTAATACGAAACCTTCACCCATCCGTCTCATTAGACACCATAAAACAAGAAATAGAAAAGCATGGACATGCAGTCCGTAATGTGGTTAACATAAGACACCGTGCAACTAAACAACCGCTTCCACTGCATTTTGTGGACCTAGAACCCAAAGACAATAATAAAACTATTTATAACATAGAATTCATAGAAAACACCTTAGTAACGGTTGAAGCTCCAAGAAAAAAGAATATCATCGCTCAATGCACTAGATGCCAAAACTATGGTCACACGAAAACTTACTGCGCTCGACCATTTATGTGCGTCAAATGCGGTGGCGGCCATCATACAAATTTTTGCAGTAAAAGTCCTAACACCACAGCCAAATGTGGCCTATGCGGTGGCGCCCACCCTGCAAACTATAAGGGTTGTGACACCTATATAAAATTACGAAATGAAAGATTCAAAAATGGACAGCAACAAAATCAAAACATTAGAAGAAACCAAATAAACCCAAACATTAATACAAATGATTATAACCAATTTCCACAACTTAACGCGAACCAAGTTTCGGTACAACCACAAATGACATACGCACAAGCGACAACATCAAATCAACAGCCAACTAACATAAATATCACAGAACAACTCACAATGTTCTTAAACGAATTCAAAGCTATGTTTAATCAGCTCATAAATCAAAATAGCATGGTACTAAACATGCTAAGTGCAGTTATAAGTAAACTAAACTAAATTCAATCCAAAAATGATACGATTCGCTCTTTGGAATTCCAATGGGCTGCTCAACCATAAATTAGAATTAGAAAGCTTCCTAGAAAATCAGAAAATAGATGTTGCACTTATATCAGAAACCCACTTCACATCAAGAACAATGTTTAAAATACCATCATACAAAATCTACCATGTCACTCATCCTGATGACACAGCTCACGGCGGTGCAGCTGTCTTAATCCGAACCTGAATACCACATCATGAACTAACTCATCACCAAACTGCAAAAATGCAAGCAGCCAGTATTGAAATCAACGCAAGCACATGGCCCTTCACTGTAACAGCAATATACAGTCCTTCTAGACACGCGATATCTGGTGAGGAATACACAGAGTTCTTGAAAACTCAAGGAAACAAGTTCATCGCAGGCGGCGATTGGAATGCCAAAAATACAGCATGGGGTGCTAGACTTACCACCTCTAAAGGATGAAACCTTTTACATGCCCTTACAAATCAGAATTGCAACTTCTTAACAACTGGCGAGCCGTCTTATTGGCCATCCGATCCCAACAAGGTACCTGATTTATTGGACTTCTTTATCTTAAAAAGTGTGTCGCTTAATCATATCCAAATTGAATCCAACTTTGATCTTTCTTCAGATCATACACCGGTCCTAGCAACCCTCTGCTCACATAATATGCAAAAAATTACTGCCCCAGTACTCGCATCAAAAAATACTCAGTGGGATAGCTTTCGCACATATATAGAAGAAAATGCTGACCTAAGGATAAGCATTAAAAATTCGGACGAATTGGATGATGCAGTTCAGGACTTTACAACACTGATTCAACAAGCTGCATGGCGGGCCACGCCGGCACCAGCAGAAGAAACCAAACAAACGTATAACATCCCATTATACATCAGAGAACTCATAACGGAAAAACGAAGAGCAAGAGGTAGATGGCATAGAACACGAAATAATGAGGATAGAACATCGTGCAACAGATTGAAAAGAAAATTGCACAACACGCTCAAGAACGCAAAAAATTCGGCTTTCGAACAATATATAACTTCCCTATCTAGGGACGATCACTCAATCTGGCAAGCCACTAAAAAGTTTAAACGACCACAAACAACTATACCGCCTATCAGAAAACCGGACAGAACCTGGGCGCGTAGTGACAGTGAAAAATCTAAAGTGTTTGCAGCTTATCTTGAACAAGTGTTTACCCCGCCTCCTCCTAGTGATTCTGATAGTGACATAGAAAATTTTCTTGAAGTTCCTTGCCAAATGTCCTTACCTATTAAACCATTCTCACCAAAAGAAGTTAAACTAGAAATTAATAATCTAAATGTTCGCAAAGCTCCTGGATTTGATCTTATTACAGGCGATATACTAAAACAACTTCCCAGGAAAGGAGTGTTATTTCTAACAATTATATACAACAGTATGCTACGTTTATCGTATTTCCCCCTGGTGTGGAAACACGCTCAAATAATTATGGTGCCAAAACCAGAAAAGCCAATTCATGAAGTAAGCTCTTAACGTCCAATCAGCTTGCTTCCAACAACATCGAAACTATTTGAAAAGCTGCTCCTCAAGAGAATCAATTCTGACATAGACCTTGCCACCATTATTCCCGATTACCAGTTTGGATTCAGGAAGCATGATTCCGTGATAGAGCAAACACACAGGATAGTGAACAACATATCAATAAGTATGGAAGAAAAATCTTTTTGCACGGCAGCATTTCTCGACTTGAAACAGGCCTTCGACAAGGTGTGGTACTCCGGTCTCCTACATAAGCTGAAGAGCGCTCTCCCCAGCACTTACTACTTATTGCTTAAATCATATATCACAGAGAGGCACTTCCAAATTAAACATAACAATGCGTACTCAGAACATTATCTAGTACGAGCCGGTGTCCCGAAAGGAAGTGTTCTGGGTCCCCTTCTTTATTTGATATACACCTCAGACATGCCCACTACACAAGGAACCAGCATTGCTATGTACGCTGATGATACAGCCCTGTTAGCAACAAACATAGACCCTGCTCAAGCATCACACAACTTACAACTCCATCTGAACCTTTACGAGGAATGGGCCACAACATGGAAAATTTCTATCAACCACACTAAATCAGTACAAGTAACGTTCACCAATAAGAAGTCTGAGTGCCCGCAAGTGTCAATAAACAACGTCCCAATTCCAGTGCACACCGAGGTGAGATATCTCGGATTACATTTAGACTCAAAGCTCACATGGCAACATCATATTAAAACTAAAAGAAAGCAAATAGATCTTAAACTCAAGAAAATGGCATGGCTCATGGGTCGTAATTCAAAATTAACAGTAAACAACAAACTGTTGTTATATAAGACTATTATAAAACCCATATGGACATTTGGCATTCAATTGTGGGGTTGCGCCAAACCATCTAATACAAAAATTATACAAAGAATTCAGTCAAAAGTTCTCCGTACAGTAGTCAATGCGCCCTGGTATGTGTCTAACCTAACTCAACAGCCTAATACAAGAAATAAGTCATCCACCTAACATAATCCGCAGACTGAAGAGACAATGGCCATCTGATCTTCAAAATCCATGAAAATACCGAAATCACCCTCCGCCGTCTATTGGTACTTTAAGAGCTTCAACGCTGGTTGATCCTCTCCACAAGCGATAATCATACATCTGATTTACTTATTGCTCTTCATAGTATAGAGTAGATTGTAAATTTGTTGAATAATAATAATAATAATAATAAAAAAAAAACTTTTCCGCCACCAGCATTTCAATTTGGGCGAACATCGCAAAACGTCAACGCGCTTGGGAATCCTCCCGTGATCGCGTCGTCATGTTACCAAAATATACTAATACTGTCATGTTTTATGATGCTCTAGCTGCACGACTGTATTAGTTGTAGGTAAACACCACTTTAATAGAAAACACTGTACTATGAAAGTCCATAAATCTATCCTTAAAGTCGTCTAGGAAGCAGAAACAAATATCCAAAAACATGCACTCAACTGTCTCAAGTTTTCCTTCTAAATTGTGATGAGTTATGATATTTTTAGTACTTATCTCTGAAATACATCCTTACATCCTAACATAATTTATTGGGTGTATCATATTTAATGTATACCTTACAGGCGAGCTTAGAGGACAGCTTTACAACGAAACAGTAACTGAATAATTGTATAGGAATCAAGTGTAACCTGAATTGATTTATTACGTACTTCGAAAATCCGCCGCATAATTCATTTTATACGGCAGATCTCGCATAATCTCTAAAATGCGTTGAATAACTCGGCTGGACAATGGCGTGATAAAACTAAAATCCCTGACGGGGATTCATCGGAGGGTTTTACGACGTGGATAATAACTTTCCCAGTTCGGAAAATTAATTCCTACAATCATTATACCAATTGAATTACAGATGTACAACTCACGCAACAAATGCTCTTAATTTATTTTTAATAATTTTTGTTTTCTCGAATTCAGGTTGACCAAGACATCATGTTAAATCATGTTAAAAAACAATTAAGAATATTTATGTACTTGGGATGTAGAAATAGATATCGCCAATATGGAGTTATGTTAAAATTATACAGTGAATAAATTAATGGGGATAAACTCATTTACAATCTCGGCTTTTGGAAAAATCCGGACGCGTCGATTAATATTTTCACGTGCCCATTTTTTGCATTGAAAGCTTTACCGTAGGGTATCTCAAGTAGGACGTATGACGTAGAATTAATTTTTTTTTAACAAATCACTCAGGGTATATGTTCTGAGAGTATCGTAGATTGAAATTTGCAACAATATACAGAGTGTTCCATTTGATAAGTTAATGCCAACGTCATACTTGAGACACCTTGTGTAGTTATAGCATTTTTTGACAAAAAGAACACGCAGTGAAAATACCTACTAATCGACGTGCCCGACAATTTTTCCACAACAGCCAGTGTAATAGTATGCTACAATACCGGGGTTGAAAACCATTCATCGTACTAATTAAACCTGATTTCCTTCATATATGACGTATCAAACTGTTATTTGCTATGTTGCCATTTCCTTTATATATGCCAGGAATATCGATGGGTAACTACATTTCTTCTGCTTCTGCAACAAACCACTGACTGGACGGTTTATTATCTATTTCAACCAAATTCATTTTATTTCTAAAGATACAAGCAAACGTGAAGGGACATTTCTATGGAAATCGAATTACTAATAAATAGCCCACTTAATTAGACATGTATTCGAGTATAACGTCAACATTGATTTCCCTTATATTTAAAATATGTTGCAGGTATAATAAAAATATGATAAGAAACGCGGGTATAATACGTTTTTAAAGCACTTGCATATAGACTTGATTATACACATGTTTCTTGTGTGGTAATGTACTATTTTTGATGAATTTGTAAAAACGCACAGAAATTCCAATAGTATGCAGCAAGTTAAAAAGCAAAAGACAGTTGTGTAATAATGTTTGCAATACGACAAAGTCATACGTTTTGCGATCTGACTAGTACATTATTTAACGCCCGTTAATTTTGATATAGAATGAAATTTTTTATTTCCTTTCTTTCTTATACCAGACAGTAAATCTAAACAAAAGCAATCTTTAATTACTTCACGGGAGTTTTTCTTTTAAATATCAAATAAGCGTTCGCAGCGGAAACTGACAACGCTGTGCCGCGGTGCTAATGAAATTAATCTCAACAGAATCTTACGATATCTCGGTATTTTGTTTAGTCCGATGAATAAAAGAGTTTTCAATAAAATTGAATATTCATTTACAGTTTATACCGGTTTCTCTTTTTCGCAATACTTTTCACACATTTGCGATTACGTTTGACACAAATTGGTATTAGCATGCAAAGATGTTTTATTTATTAGAACAGTTGCCCGTTAAGTAATCAGTTCGGCTTTGCATCTAAAATATTCAAAGGTTGGGGTTGGGGAGGGGGCTCTGTTTACACACAGATATTTTCCGATTATGAAGACCTTGCTTCCAGAAGCACTTCCCTAACTTCAATTTTTTCCGATATTCCAAGATCAAGCCCATGATACCCGCCACAGTACGTATATATCTATAGATCTTTGAGAAGTCAGGAGTGGTGTCGGGGATGGCGGAGGAATAAGGTGTCTCAAAAACGGCTTCCAATTGTTGTTGCATTTTGTAGTTTTGAGGATTAAAAAAAAAAAGAACAAAAACATTAAAGAACAAGTGACCGAAAGTTGTGAAAAATTGCTGGTTACCTGCAATTTTATATGTGTGCGAACAAACGAATTACAGTCAAGTATGGGACTATTTAGCAACCTGATTTGTTGCAAGGTCTGTTATTTACGAGTGGTAAAATATACGCGAAGGAACACTTTCAAGTAGGAGCGCCTTTAAAACCAAACTGCGAGTAAACAAACTGAGATTTAAACTCATTGTGATAAAAAAAGGTTTTTTTCGGATCGGGTGGTTAAAAGAAAGTTCCTCAAAGTTGAGTGACATCTTTGGACAGCGCATTATGCGGTAATTAAAATGTTGTATACATCGACATACGACGGGGATTTAAAGACAATTAATCGGTGCATTTACCAGCATCAGAACTTAGTAGTTGGGCACAATTAATATCAACACAGCGGAACATTGGCATTTTATTCCTTTACATAATAACGATCTTGACTATTACTTTTGCCAAATTGTAGCCGATTTGCTTGGATTCGCGATTCATACGAACTTTTCTTCCGCCAAATTTTGTATTCATAAAAAAAATATCGTTACCAGGGTGGTGAAAAAAAGTCAACTGTACCATTAAAGCTATCTGTTTCTATATTTCTAAAGGAAGCGGTATTTTCCAAGGAGAGATACCATCACTTGTTACCAGAAGGGAATATTATTCGCGTTAATTACTGTAAGTTATTTTGTTGAATCTCAGTATGAGATGAGAATTTAAGGTGGTAAACCGTCACTTTTACCAAAATTGTAGACTGGAAACCTTACAACCAGATGAGTAGAAGCATTAGCTAACGACTAGTTTATTACTATCCGTCTTGAGTCTATGTAGAGTTAATTTTCTTGCGTATCTAAACAATTGTAAGCCTTTGTTCAAAAGATTCAATGAATCAAATCTTCACATCAACATCGTATGGGTGGCAGAAATGATAAGAAATTCAAAAGTCGGGAATCATCCGGAACATGCGATAAGCGATAGAAAAGGGCGTTAACCGCCTTAAGACGAAAGCCCTTTTTTAATTTTTTCCTCTTGCCGGGATACCAATGATTCATTTTTCCGTTAAAGCGGTGTCCAAAAGGTGTACGTTTTCTGCGGTTATTATAACTTGTATTCTTTTCAAATAGGTGTGCTATTGCCTCGCCACTGTATTCCTCAATAGATATTATATCGTTGTGCGAGCGAAAATATCAGGACCTAAAAGTGACGATAACATGAATAAATAAATGGGAATTGTAAATTGAAACTATTTCACTCGTAAAGTTTTACGTCAATATATTCGAAACTTTACATTAATTTTGGGTTTAATTTAAAGAGCAACCAATCTAGAAAAATAGGTTTTGAAGTTGAAGAAAAAAGGAGAAGTCTTCAGCACGTCACCGTGAAATGTATGTTGCTAATGAATTTTCAAGTTCACTTAGACAGTCAAAATTTTAGTTCAACAGAAGGGGTCGTCATGCCCTTTTATATTAAAACCTGTTGCAACACGTCCACACCTCCTGGTATCTCCATCCCTATCTATTGCGGGAAGAGGTGGTTAGTGAGAGATTGTTGGATTCTCTTTTACAGAATTTTTGCGGCTAGCCCTCTTCAGCTAGTACCTACCAACGGCAATTGGGTATATCCCGTGGGATTTTTTATTGAGGGATGTCAGGCGGTTCAAAAACTTTGGACGTAGGAAATTATAAAGCTGCAAATAACTTTGTATTCCTCAATAGATATTATATCGTTGTGCGAGCGAAAATATCAGGACCTAAAAGTGACGATAACATGAATAAATAAATGGGAATTGTAAATTGAAACTATTTCACTCGTAAAGTTTTACGTCAATATATTCGAAACTTTACATTAATTTTGGGTTTAATTTAAAGAGCAACCAATCTAGAAAAATAGGTTTTGAAGTTGAAGAAAAAAGGAGAAGTCTTCAGCACGTCACCGTGAAATGTATGTTGCTAATGAATTTTCAAGTTCACTTAGACAGTCAAAATTTTAGTTCAACAGAAGGGGTCGTCATGCCCTTTTATATTAAAACCTGTTGCAACACGTCCACACCTCCTGGTATCTCCATCCCTATCTATTGCGGGAAGAGGTGGTTAGTGAGAGATTGTTGGATTCTCTTTTACAGAATTTTTGCGGCTAGCCCTCTTCAGCTAGTACCTACCAACGGCAATTGGGTATATCCCGTGGGATTTTTTATTGAGGGATGTCAGGGATGCTTCAAAAATGATTGGACGTAGGAAAATTATAAAGCTGCAAATAACTTTCAGCAAACGAACACGAATGGGCTGTTCGATATTAATCACGTAAGGTGCTGTATAATGAACAGCATAAACAAGCCTTAAAGTACAGATAATTCAATCCCTTCTTGAGTGTGGGTATCAGAAATACATAACTACTTATGTTATTTGGCCCTGTAAAAACTCAGGGACTACTGATAACACTTATCGCTTAGTTTTTTGTCACAATATTTATTTTCCAACGTACGATTTGAACCATGCTATGAAAAGGTCGAGAAAATAATGTAAATCACGATATGGATGATCGTATTTTTCTACATTTCCTGATTACGTTTCAGCACATGTTTAATTCACACGATAATCGTTAACATGACACGAACAGCAATATTCCATAGACAGCGATGAAAGCCCAGCTGTTGGAAACTATAGAATTCCGCTTTACTAATGCATGTGTTCGAATGAAGCTTCCGAGTTAGTTTGTTTTGTCATGGATGTTCAAGTAATGAGATTTGATAATGCACGTGCTCGCTGAGTTTCCGTGTTAATTTTAATATTTTCTGTGAGGGAAGTTTTAATTCGTGTAAACAAATGCCAAATGAAAACTCTATTGCGAGCTTTTGACTCGAGACGAAATGGCGAAAACCGTGCGCTTTCCTTTTCGAGATCAGGAAGCTTTTCATGATCCACATGTCTTAAACTCAAATCTTACGCTGCTCTTTGTCAAATAAATCCTAAAAAGGAACATTTTTACAGTATATTCACCATTCGGTACGTCAGAGGTTGTTACGATAAAATCCTTAGTCCAATTAGCAGCTCGTAGCTAACGACGTGGATGAGAAAATATGGGACAATGGGCTGCTTGAGAAGGGCTATAATTAGTAGTTGGTGTAACATTCCCACATCTTGTTTACTCTACCTTTGTCAAAACGTACCTCAGGGTGGAATAGAGTAACAATGTTAATTATGTATAGTTACATTAGCTACATATGCATAGTTTATTACATGCGCTATACTGTAAATTCAATTACTTAGTTTATTTATTACAACTAATTAACAATGCATTTATAAGTCTTGAAATGAAAAGATTATATCAGTAAAATATTAGGTGTTTATCACTCATGAATACACAATTTACAACAATTTGCTTATATAGTAAAGAAGTGTTCCCGATCGGTCGCGAACATTTCATAACAAAATACGTCCTATTTCAGGGAAAGATTACGTCACATCCGTCTTCGTTCTTTATCACCGATGACTAATCTTTCATGGCGCCTCGATGTTTATGGATATTTCTGGATCTTTTCCACAATGAACTTGGTGTTGGTATTAAGAATGGCTGAGAGATGGGAGCTCATGGGGATTCAAGCTAGTTCTCTGCAAAACATCCTTCAAATCGACTTCAGGAACGAATTTAATAAATTGTGGTCCTCCAAAGAGTAAAAGAGTTGTTCCAATGGCACTACGCATTCTTCCATCAAGCCTACAGAGAAAATTCTTGTTCTTATTCCCTTTCACAAAGGGGAGTGCCAGTGTCCAGGACGTCTTTATTTTTTTTATAATTAATCCCATCGTATTAGCAATGGAGTCAGAGCGTAACTCTTGGTTCCTTGATGACGACACAATTTCTAATGATCCCACAATTGCCCAGACAGATGTGCATAAAATTATGGAAAGGGAAAACGAAATTCGACACTCCTCGGTGCACCCATCACAGAAAAGGTCACAGATGAAAAGAAAAGAATCAGTCGGTTTTCTTCGATGCCTTCCAGATTCAGCAAAATCTTATCCTATTTTGTATTTGCTAATTTTTCATTGCATTGCGACGCTTTTATGGCGAAAGAAGTCAATGCATCAGAAGAACATCTACATCTCCTGATATTATACTGGTATTTACTTGACTCAAAAAATTCATTACTTTCGTATTTAGCAACTTTTATTGTATCAAGAAAACTACCCCATTCTTGCTAAATTATAATTAAAGGTGCAAATACACTAACGTTACGTTTAATTAAAGCTGTACTAAGATCGAAATTTTTATTTGTTATAGTATCCATGTACCAACTTGTAATTCACATTTAAGTTCAAAACTCAGATTCTCATAAATCTCAATTTACATCCAGGTAACTATAAAAACAGTAACGGCCGGACCGATCAAACTGGAAGTAGAGAAGTTCTCATTTATTTTTCCATTGCTACATGTCCGTGTTTGGGGTCTTTGATTTTCTAAATCAATTTCCAAAAATTCCGAATATTTATGAACTGAAATCGGATTTTACGAGCGGATGAAGTATTGCGCTATCGAATGGAACTTAACATTCGGGAGCTCTTTGAAAATTGTAGATTTTACGTAGGATGCTGTGTAGATCCGATTATGAAATATGTGGACACACGCACTCTCTAATCCAATTTTTAATGTTGCCATATAAAAAATGTAGGCAGATTATGCAGACTCCATACACTCAACATTTATTTATGGCAAAACCTCTCCGTATCTCGCTGTTTATATTCACCTAAGTGACAGATAAAAGACACAAATGTAATTATTTTAAAGGCTTGTTTGTTTTTTGCGCTGTTTTTGTGTTTCACTGCTTGCTTGAAAAAGCTAAAGTATAAACGCGAATTCTTTTAAAACGAGGCATTACGATTTCAGGAAGCCATTTAGAAGTGCTTTAAATTATGCACGCAATGTTTATGAAGCTCCCCATGGTTGTGCACGTAATTGTCTACAAAGCAGCAGAAATTGTTTTTGTCAATTAAGGAACGTGTTTTGGACCGTTTCGTCGACGAAATGTCCACATAATTAGGACAGTTAAAAACAGTATTTTAGTTTAATTTTTAAAGCAAAATTGCGTACAGATCCATTTGCATTTTTATTTAACTTCTTGATCTGATTTGCCATTTTGCCACATTATATCTTTTAGCTTCTGAGACCAAATCTATTTCCCGTTGTTCATAATTTGTAACGGCTTAGTTACTTTTCCTACCGTTTTCACGACAGTTATAGAGCTTTTTTTTGCTAATTTTTTATACAAAATATTTGTACACGCTTCTTAGGGCTAAACAAAAATGACATCCATGCAATTATTGCTAAAATGAAATTTTTTTGTATGGATTCAGTTATGTCAACAAATAGTACAAAGATTCTTCGAGAAAATATGAAATCTGGATCGCTCTCGGGGTGGTAAAGTTGAGCTTGCTTTGTGAATCGTTTAATTATCTGTCTTTGTGTTGAAATTTCCGGACATTAAATTTTATCTCGAGTGCACTCAAAACTTGGCGTGGAAAAAGAAAGAACTCGCACCTTATCGCAATTAGAACGCATTCACAGCTACGTGATTGAAATTTTCTACGTTCTTGCGGTCGAAGCCAAGTTGCGAATGCCGGTTTTCCGGTTTTGTTGAATATTTGTAGATGCCCAGCAAAAAATCCGAAGACGGAAACTAGTGAAGCGGGAGAGTTTGCCTTTCCGTCACAGCAGTTACGCGCTTTGCTTATTTTCCAGTCCAGATTTAATTTTAAACGCGCTTCGCTTATCGCCAGACTTACTTTAGTTCACGTTTCCAATGAAGCGGTACAAATTCAAATTTTCCTATGTTCAACGAAATACAATTTCGAAAAAAGTTTTCGAAACTGCAAAGCAATCACCCGTTACAACCTTCTCTTACGTTCCATGCTATCCTTTAATTATCACAGAACTTTTTTTTAATTTTCTCCATTATTACTATTTATTTGGGTTACCTCTTTTACGTTGGGTTGTGTGAACCTTGTTTTTCATACCCTTTTCTTTGCCGATTTGTCGTTTCCATAGTTCCTACCGTTTTCACGACAGTTATAGACTTTTTTGCTTGTCTTCCTGAAGTTATAGTGACACTTCTTTTAAGATGTTCTTCCTGATTTGCTTTACTTTTGGTTTCTAGTCCTAATGATACATCCTGGTGTGTATAATTTTTTTATGGCGGTCTTCTTTAGAATAGAGCTGAAAGTTGGTAGGCCAAAGAAAGAGAACTTGATTCAGTAACTGTATTTGATCGCTGTCCTTCTTCTTTGGACTCACCAAGTAATTTAATACATTTTTAAAGTGTTAAAACTTACAAATTGTACTAAACACGTCCAAGTTAAAGTTAAATGGATAAACCGACATGGTAGGCGCCTCTATTTTAAAAAAATTGATATCAACAGGTGAAATTACAACACACATAAAAATTATTATATTTCTGGGAATGGGGTATGTATAAAGAGTAAAAAATGTAGGTAATTAATTAGATATGGACGTACCTAATCACCAGACAAGGTTTAAACTTTTATGTTGTATTAATTATATGAAGTACATCAATCTTTTATATCACAATCCATGTAAAGAAAAATGGATTATTTTCAACAAAATACTAAAACAATTCAATTTATATGAGCGCTAGTATAGTTCAACCGGAGTACCAGGTTTTAATTTTCAGATCATAAGTGGAGATAAAGAACCAACCTTCCGCTACGTACGAGTCATGGATAATTTATTCATTACTGAGCTAGCCGTTGTATTAGCTATTTCATTACAAAAAATTAATTGTTGCAGTAAATTTTTTACCAGTGCCGTAGAGGATAAAATTTTTTTTTTTAAAGAGGGGTGTCTCACCCCTATAGCCGTTACAAAAGGTGACCCTTTAAAATTAGATAAGATAATAATAAGTGGCAGAAGAATTAAAATTATTCGTTATTAACATAAAGATAAAAATATTTTATCAAATTGGCATTATTTTATCAAAAAGATAATGAATATAACGTTGTTATCTATTTGCTATAGATCATTTTAATGCTTGTATTTATATTTATCTATCATCATTCATTATCTTGTTGATATCTCCTATTTAATACAATAAAATAATTTTTTTTATAATTATAACTTTAAATAGCAGAATTAAAATGATCAACAACAATCAACAATTTCTTATACTGAGATGGAAATGCTGCTTTATAGGATCAAAAAGAGATCGCACGGCGCCATTTAATGTTATCTCAGATCATTGGAGTTAAAAGATTAATTTAATATTATTAGGAAGATAGCCTAATTGATTGAGTTTTATCATGTGACAGAATTTTATTGTAAGATTATAATATTTTTGCATATTAAATGTTAAAACGGCGTGGCATGGATAGACAGGCGAAATTAGTAGTATAATGCGATATTTAATCGTTCGGTTATTCTTATTATCAGACTCTAGCACCAATGTAGCAAACGAGCTCCTGGGTATGGCTATAGCATGTGCAAAACCAAATTTTAAACCTGATGCTAGTTTTGCTTTTATTTAAAGTGTATAAATGTATGAAATTTCCATAAATAAGAAAGTTGGCACTGCGCATGCGCAAAACGAAATTTTGAAACTCGCGTTAAATTTGGCTTTATTCCAAGTGGCTATGTATCAAATTTCATTTAAATAGGTACCTTCATATACTCGTATAAGAAAGTTTGCAATTCGGTCTGTAAATAGTCGAGATTCACAAACACTGAAAACAAGTTAAAAAGTAATCGTAAACGATTTACACAAAGCGCATTTCCACTTGCATTCATTTCCCATTTCTAAGATGCAACTTCTGTTAAAATCGTAAAAATACGGCCACAAATATGAAAGATAGCGTTGCACATGGGCAATCCATTTTTGCCGTGCTTCTTCAAGTTCAGTTTATGAGAAGAATTTCATTTCAATGCAAAACTAAATAAGAAAGTTGGAGCTGCGCCTGCGCAAACCTAAATTTTGAAACTAATGTTAGATTTTCCTTTGTTCCAAGCGCCTAAATATCAAATTTCACTTAAATGCTTCCATAGATAAAAAAAGTTGGCACTGCGCATGCGCAAAATAAAATTTTGAAATTGGCGCTAGATTTTCCTTTATTCCAAGTGCCTATGTATCAAATTTCATTTAAATTCTTCCATAAATAAAAAAAGTTGGCACTGCGCATGCGCAAAACCAAATTTTGAAATTGGCGTTTGATTTTCCTTTATCCCAAGTGCCTATGTATCAAATTTCGTTAAAATTCTTCCATAAATAAAAAAGTTGGCACTGCGCATGCGCAAAACCAAATTTTGAAATTGGCGTTTGATTTTCCTTTATCCCAAGTGCCTATGTATCAAATTTCGTTTAAATTCTTCCATAAATAAAAAAGTTGGCACTGCGCATGCGCAAAACCAAATTTTGAAATTGGCGTTTGATTTTCCTTTATTCCAAGTGCCTATGTATCAAATTTCATTCAAATACTTTTATAATTAAAAAAGTTTGCAATTCGGTTTATAAATGGTCGAGATGCGAAAAGGGCACTGTGAATTTTGAATCGATTCGATTCAACTTTTGGCATTGCGTATTATATGGCTAAAGCTATGCCCATATTGAATTTCATGCAATTCAGTTAATAACTAACGGAGATGTAAAAGCGATCGGACATTTCTAAACAAAGTTATCGTTCACACGGACAGATACAGGGACAGACAGACAAAGGAACAGACGGACAGACCAACAGACAGCGACAGACAGCAATACAAAATTATAAAAGATCTCTAGGATCGTTAATAAACGGCAAAAGTGTAAAATTATGGAACATGTAAAAAACGGTTTTTTGTTTTTTTTACAATAACTTTTTTTGTAAGCGGTACAGAAAAAATCCTTCCTTGGTACAAGACTCGACACCATAACGAACCAAATAGCGAAAAAAGTAGAACAATAGCTCTTAAGATAAAGAACTAGTAGCGTCGCAAAACGAGAGGACGGACGGACGGACGGACGGACGGACAAAGTGGCCACAATAGCGCATTTTTTTTAATTTTTGTGGAAATGCGCTAAAAAGGGCAGGAAATCTCCTTGTTAAATTCTGCGAAATATCCAGGGTATGTTAGTGAAAAATAATTTTTTCAAAACATGTTATGTGAAATGAAAATACAAAGTGATATTACACTATATGTAATGAAAAAATGAAACACAAAGTAATTTTACTGATTAAATATGAAACATCCGGAGGAAATTGGGAAAACTACTTCTTAATCTGCAAGTTTCCGTGATTGTTTCTGGAAAAAAATCTTGCACATGCGCATTGAGTAAGATGCAAGGTGAACATTCAAATTGGAAGCTTTGTTTTTTATCGCTCGTGAAGTGCTCTAAAGGTAGTGATATAACAAAAACAAACTGGTAAGTACTACATAATACTTATTTTAATTTAAAATGTTCAATTTTAACCAATCAAATGTCCAAGTGTAATCTTTCGCGAAACAATCAACTCGTCGTCTGCTGGAATCAGTTCCAAATTTAAAAGAAGTGTGCTGTAGTTGGTTATAACCAACTACAGCAATAGATTTATGCATTGTTAACGTTTAAAACCTCTTAAAAAATATTTTCCCATTCGATTGTCCGTTTTTAAAACATTACTGATATACCTACATATTCTCTTTTCAGAGTCGCAAGAAAATGACTACGTGTACCCTATATGGAAAAACAATCTGTTAATCCAGACGGATACGGTTGTTTCCTAGATGCCCTAAAAGTAGCATTTTTCTTATACTCTACTTCTAGCTCTACTTAACCATTCCAAAACGTATTCGACATCGTTAGAACTACTGCAGAGAATCCTGAAGAAAAGTATTCAATTTTAAGAACAAATTTAAAAAGTTGTGTTAACCAGTGAATGAGACAGACTATGTATATGATTCGAAGAGGTTGTATGTAGGATGTAGATATTAATAAACATATTATGTAAGTATGTATTTTTCAAAATAGAGATTTTAACTACATTATCAGTTGCAGTTTCAGTCCAATTACACCTTTGTGATTTAAAAAAAAAACAGATTAATAACTAGTAAATTTTAATACCAAATTATGTAATTTCCAAAATTAAATTGTAAAATTACATTGCTAGTATAGTATATTTACACCACATGATTTAAAAAAGCAAATTAATCAGTGTGAATTTTAATAACAAGTTTGATAATTTTCAAAATAAGTTTGCAATATGGCACTATCAATTAAGTTTATTTTCCAGCTTATGATTTAAAAAATCATATTAATAAATGTAGGTAAATTGGAATAGTAAGGTATATAATTTTCAAAATACATGTGTAAATTTACATTATCAGTTTGGGTTATATGCAAGACAATTTTTTAAAAAACCGGATTTATTAAGGGACAATTTAATAATAATTTATGTATTAAACAAGACGAATAGCGTTAATTAAATACACAGTATGTTATGCAAAAACATAATTACATTTAGCGTTGGAAATTCACCATACTTATCGTTGGTTACAAAATAGCCAACATTAAGTTATGGACTCTTACGTGAACCTTTTTTTCAGTGAAGAGCACTGTGAATGCTAATCGATTAGGCTCAACTTTTGGAATTGTGTTTTATGGCTAAAGCTATGCGCGTATTGAGTTTCATGCAATTCGGTTCATAACTAACGGAGATGTCAAAAGGGCCTACTTTATTTTTTTGTCTACATTGCCAATTCACAAACTCGGATCTAGAAATTTGATAAAGAATCCACCTACAAAATTTCATTGTAATGAGTTATCGTGCTAACTGATGGACTGACGGACGGACGGACGGACAGACACTGCAAAATTATAAACTCGCTAGGAGCTCGTTATAATAACCGAAAGATTAAATATCGCATTTGTATTACGAGGTATTGTTTATATTTGTTGGTGGAAAGTAGAGTGAGGAACGGACGAACGGTCAACATGTCCTAATGAAATGCGCAAGAAACTATGTCTCTATGAAGGGTAAATTTCACTTTTTGTTTATTTACGGTTGTCGAAATTAATTATTCACATCGAGGTTCTAATAATCCTTGGCATTATTTTAAATTGCACGAATTAGTCGATAGGTACAAAATTAAAATTGGTAGATACTTAATTAGCCGAATAAAAGGATCTTTTAAATTATTTAAATGGGAGTCCATCCGTTTCAATTGCGCTTTAAAGTACGCGTCCAGCAGAATAGAAATTCATGCGATTTCCCTTCAGAGTTTCCATTAAATATGTATGAGAATTAATAATTTCTCTACCGTCACGGGCAATTTTTTGTACCGATTTATACTGTTACCTTCCCTCTTTTTTTTAATCATTACGGCTGCTGGCAGAGGTTAATTTTCGCCAAATAATTGAGGTTTTTAAATTTCTGTAACCCTATGAAAAATTTGCCTAATTGAAGTTCGAATTTGTATATTCGATTTCTGAACAGGACGACAAATTTCGTTACAATGGAGATGAATAAAAGATAAAATTAAGGGATGCTGAAGATCGTACCTCTTTAATATTCTATTACTCAATTTAGGTCGCAAGAAAAAGGTAATTGTATTATATATTAATAGACTCCCTTATACTCAATCTCAAAATTGACACATGATTTGCACCAGAAATTGAACCTTATTTTGTCATTTTGAAATGGAACGCGCCTTTTGAAAAACAAAAGTATAGTGATTTCAGTAAACTGATACCTTTTAAAATAAATTAAATCGGTTTTCTTTGCGTGCCATGTTTTCAATTTGCTAAAAAAGTTCTACATAATTTAGCAAACTCTAGTGGTCTGTTGTAAACAGTTGACTTTATGATACGCTTTCGACATATGCAATTATAAACTGCGATCATAATGTAAAGACTTTATCTCATAAGAAAATGTCTGTTATAGACATTGCAATTAAACTTTCTAATGAAATTTTACATGCAAGTAAAGTTCTAAACTTTACCTTGCCAGCACCAGCAAAAAAGTCGTTAAGTAAATTAATAAAGATTGGCTGACCTCTAAGCAATATTCTAAGTTTTTCGCTCATATGCAAAATTGAGCAGCATCCGGTTAGTTTAAGGTAAATTTATGAGAACTTAGTAAACGAGATCAATCATACATTGATTAATGTGGCCAATTCCATCACTTTCTGTTAAAAGTAAAGATAGCTCAAACGTTTCATAGACCCGCAGTGAAGGTTTATGGATTATTTGCGCGGACTGAAATGATTGAAATGGATCAACATGAATAAAGAAACGTTGCCCATGTAATTCGGATAAAATATAGCGGGCCGTTTTCTTGGTGCACATCAAAATAAATGGGGAAAACCTGTGTTTGGCTTCAGGCTTTTTTGTTAAAAGCGGAAGAGGGTAACAAAGAAAATGTGTGTTAATATTAAGCTATAAGTTTATTTTTTTAAGATGACAGAAAATCGCTTTTCCTATACGCGTACGCTCAACTGTTTCTCTAACGCTTTTAAGAACGTATTATTTCTGTAATGTTGTATTTTCTACATTCTCTCAAAATAATACCGCTTTTCGTAAAGCTTCGCATTTATGCACAGGCAAGCGTGTGTGACATTGTTACTTTTTTGTATTAAACTCTCTACCATTATTAAACACGTCTTTGTCATTTATTTGAGCTCTTACATTTGACGTGTACCATCCAATGAGAAGCAATTCCACTACAAAGTAGTTTATACATTATTTTATAAACCACATTTCTAATTTGCACCCTTTTGCTATTAATATTCACAGTCGGTCTATTTAATTGAAACAGAATCTTAGAGATAATAAGACGGGCCTTAATTTGTTGCCCCATGTTCAAGAGCCGAATAGTCTTAAACTAATTTGTACTCATTTTTTTGCTAATTTGTGCGCAACTCCCGCGATTTATTGGTCACTGTTAAAAGCTAAAAATTGACGCCTGAATTTTACTTTATGTGTCGTTTCGTGAATCCAAAATTAGTGGACGTATATAGAGATTTAAAGAGTTGAGTTTCCAAAAAAAAAAGAATTCTAGGCTTCAAAAACGTCTGGATTGGGTAATCACATTCACATTCGCATTTTCATGGTTCTAATTATCTGCACAATTCAATTGTTTTTTTGCTAATGCACGGGAGGTTCAAAAGTGTCGCTTAGGAACCATTCACGAAAAGTCCCACATTTTGCGTTTTCTCTTTAATTATTTGTTACACCCTGTATATAACTTGCACAAACACTTAATTGTGATTTTTGTTCGAGTTTTTGGACGTTAATTTATGTTTATATTTATCCTATATTTATCTAGGGAACGATTTTTCGCCCATAGATATGTACTAAATAACGTAAAATAACGTTTTTTGGACGATATCCTGTACGTTTTTGATACGCTTAGTCTTCCTCGGTAACTATTGCTGTTACTAATCTGTGTTGTGTCCTTAATTCCACTTCTTTTATCGTTTTAATTCGTTGTATTGTCCCTGTTAATTCTTGTGTATATTTATGTAGTTAGGGAATGCAATACCGGGATCCCACAGCATTTTTGCGGGATTAATCCCGCACATAAATGGAGCGGGATCCCGCGGGATTTGCGGGACTGAGGAATTTATCGACCAAGGGGACGACTCTGTTTACTTTGTTAATAAAACGCATAACGGAGAAGTTTTGCGGGATCCCGCAAATACCAGGATCCCGCGGGATTAAAATCTAACAATCCCGCAAATACCGGGATTGAGATTTTGCTGCGGGGTTGCATTCCCTATATGTAGTCTATCGGGCTTTTAGCGTTTCGTTCTTCTGCCGTAAACGTATATTTATCTTCTATTGGTTGTTCCCACATTGTGTTTCCTATTATTAGGGCGTTTTCTTTGCAAAAGTCTTATCATTTTTATTCCATTTCTATTTAGTGTATCTTCCCATGTATTTCCATACATCCCATTCCTCTGTTGTAGTCCTTTCCTAGTCGACTGTTCCGGTCTTCCATTATGATTGTCCTCTCATTTTCTTCTTTCAACTCATCTAGAACTCTGCAATTTCTTCTTCTGCTGTTCCTTCTACTCGCCCATATATTTGTATGATGGTAATTGATTAGTCCATTTTATACTGAATACTGATAGCTATTATTCTCAAGTTGATTGCTTTAAAATCCGTTATTCTTTTCTTCATTTCCTCTATGACTATTATTCCTACTCCCTCCTTTGATCTTTGTTCCGGTTTCACTTTGAGTAGTATGGTATGTATTTGTTTGATAAGTACATGCTTCCTTCGACCTTTCTCTTACAGGTTTAATTTGGCCTTAAGATTTGTATGTTTTTGCTGTCCATTTCGTCCGTTATTTCTATCTCCTTCTGTGTTAATGTGCTTATGTTCCAAATTCCTATCCGTTTCTCTTCATTTCCTATGTCTTTGCCTTTTTTCGTGTCCTGTTTCTTTTTTGTAGCATTGTAGGTTCTTCGTTTTGTGAGGTTACGTCATATTTAAGTTTTTTTGGGATCGTACCAATGTTACTATTAGATCTGATTATTTTGATTAGTTGTGCTTGCTTCTTCCTCTGGGGATCTTTAACTGATTGTTCTTCCTCCCTTTTTTCCTGCAGGCGTTTTCACATGTTCTCTACTCTTCTTGCTGTTCCTTTCCATTTCATTTAATTGTTTTAGGTTGTAGACATCTTCATTTACTATTAGTTTGTTGTATCTAATCGCTGCGTAATGTCCCTTTGTTTTGATTCTATTCCTATGTTGTACCAGCTCTTTTCTAGTTTCTTGGGTCTACTTTGAATAATCTTCTTCTATGCATATTATTTTGCCTTTTAGTTTTTTTGCCGCTTTCAGTATCTCCATTTTTTGTCAATTTTTTTAGTGCCATCAGGATTGGGTTGTTTCTCTCATTTTGCTGCGTACCAATTCTTCTAATTTCTGTTATCCCTTCTTCCATTTCTATTGTTACCTCCAAATCCCTTAGGACTGTCCGTACTTTCTGTTTTAGTTGCAGGTCGCTCTCCTCTTCATGTCTTTCATGATTATTTTCTTTCTTTTCATTTCTCTTTCTATTCCTTCCATTCTCTGCTCTTGTTGTGTTTCTCTTTGTTTAAGTTGTAGGTTTTCTTTTCTCTGCTGATTGTTTTCGTCCTTAATTTTATTCAGTTCTATTTAAAGGGTATCCATTTTTTTCCATGTGTTGGTCTCGTTCTTCCATTCTATCTAATTTCTTGTTCATTTCCTCAAGCAATTCCTGCATTTTTCGCTGTATTCTCCAAGATTAATGTTCCGACCAGGGAAATTTTGCGAGCTTTTTAGTTGCGTGATATCAGATTAAAATAAACTATGCACTGGGACCACCCCGTAGGTAAAATTAAGATGTTTCAACCCGTTACCCAACGCGATATCAATTACAAACTCTTTTAAGGACCACACACTGGTCACCACGGTTATTAAACCGCGAATTCCTATTTATGATGTTAATCCGCGACATATCGTCGCTTTGGTTTCCGAAACAATAACCTACTTAAGAGAACAATATTCCATTCAATTGAAAATACGCAGAAAGGACGATCTTCATGTCCACTACCAAACACTCACGGACTTTTTAAATTCCACCAAATATAATTTATTGAAACATTCACCCTCTATTTTTTTACATCCTGTAGATATGACATTATACGGAATGCCTTAAGTAGTTTAACTCATAAAATCTTAAAATCTGAAAAATTTCGAATTTACCTCAAATAAAATACAAAAAATTAGAGCTAATCCAAAGCGATAACTATTACACGATAAATGCTGAAACTATCAACGTTACCTTGGATTTGGAGTGCACCTCTTTTAGCAATAAAAATTCTAAAATTCCTACCGCAACCCCTAAATATGAGTACAAATGATGATGACTTTCGCTAAATTTGGTGTAGCTGTATTTTGCAGCATAACGAATCCAAAAGTAGTTTTCTTGAGAGAAATTTCTCTTAGTGTCATGGTTTTGACAACGTGAATTTTCCATGGATTTAAGTTACAAGGAGGCGCTTTTGCAAACAAACAAAGGGCTACTAAGAAAAATCAATGCATGTTAAATCCTCTTCGGAATATTTGTCCTTACTTCTCTTGGAGAGAATTTTCAAGGGAAAGACCCTCTTTCCCGTCCCATTTTCTTAGGGCGAACATTCACGTTAGGTTTTTGGGCGCATATTTCCGAGTCTTCAAAAAATCTCAAGAAAACTAAATGTTCGCCTCTTAGTATTTTGATTCATGAGTAAGTGCATGTTTTTGATAATTATTTTCTCCGTTCGAATCGAATCTTTTGGAAAATCCTTTAATACGGGATTCGTGAGCAAATTTTCCGTGGCACATTTTCAATTCAACTCCGAGGAGGACTTTTAGTGATGTTGTTAATATGGAGTTTCTTGGGCAGAGATTCCAGAAAAGATTTGGGTTACAGAAATAGGCATCCGAGCATTTTTGGCTATTCTAACAGCTCAGATCGAAACAAAGATAGCAATTTAGTAGTTTACAGTTATTGAACAACAGCGAGTTTTCCTGGACGTGCATTTTGTTTCAGGAGTTGTTGAGGAACAAATTCTCTTGTGAAGAATATTGCAGACCCTTTTTTAAGGGGATTCTAACAAAATCTTTTGAAGAAAGGTCAAGTCATAGAAATATACCAATAGTTGAGCACATTGTAGTTATTCTTATGTCAATGGCGAGTTCATCGATTATTCAAATAGAATAATTGGGTATGTATCAGTTATCAGAGCGAGTGTAATTTCCCCTGGGGTGGACTTCTTTTCGGACGATTACCTCTGGGATTAATCTTGGAATTGCTTCCCTGGGAACAACATTTTTTGCATTATTTTGTAATTTGTTAATAACAAGAGAAGTTGCTTTATATATTTAATATTTGCAGAGATAGGAAGTTGGATTATGTCTTGTGTAAGACATATTTTGATATACGTTACATTTTGTTCGGCAATTAAATACACTAAGCATTTTACGACCACGGTACTTTGGGAAGTTTTACGACCAACACAAGCTACTAAATGCTGATTTATTGTTCTTAAATACCGGCATCTCGTAATAATCTAATCGTAACATCACTGCGGGTGACATTTACTATAACATCCTTCTTAGATATTACAGTATACCACAAAGACTTTCTGAAATTCATACTTTAAGCCTACTAAAGTATATGCTACGATAAAAATGAAAGTATAGCGGTCCAGAATAAATAGGATAATAAGAGATAGCCTCTCTATCGAATATATCCGAAATGGAAAGATAGACAGGAGACCGTCCTTTACATAATTTTACAATAAGGACATCCATTACGAAGACAATTTCGAAAGCAGAGAGCATCCAAATTCTAAAATTCTGAAGGACCCTTAAAAATGCCTACGTAATTTCTGGAGATGTCTCTTCCGTTCCGTTTTCGTAATAATAATACATAACATGCATCAGTATATAAGTCTTCATAAAAGGTGACGCGGAAACCAAGTTACAATGCGCTTCCTTGCAACAAAAAATTATTGCTCTTCAACGTCGTAGACTTGTGAAGGTATTCATAACGAGAATTGTCGCCTGCTCTATTTAGAGCGAAGATAAAATTATGTCGGGGTGGATTTGAGAGGTGCTACAACTCCCTTTTCTTTGTGTTTCTCTCGTTTGCTGTAATTTAGAAATCTGAAACGATGTACAACTTTCCTATTTTTTGTAGATAAGTGACATTTATGTGTTTGGAAGTTTTCGGGATAAATTAAATTAAGGACAACGATTGTGTAGCAATTTAATGTGACAAAGTACGATGTACCACTGAAAATCCTTCCTTTCCAAAATTGAATTACTTGAAACGGGATAGGTACTGATTGTATACGCGTGGAAATCTCGAGAATTAATCGAAATTTCTTTAGTGTGGGTGGGATTTTCGACAGGCGAATAAAATCGGCTTACGGAATAACATATAATATTCAATAAAATTTGAATTAATCTAACTACGTGAGAACGTGCAAAACGAAAATTAACAGGGGGTGTATTATTGTACACTATAGATACCCGTCGCTTCTCCAAATCGAATTTCAAGGTATTGAAGCAAAGGGTAGAAGGCACCATCGATATCTTATATACTATTTATAACACGAAGTAGATATCTAAGGCTAAAGTACGTCTACATTTTTAAATAATGCAGTTAGGAAAATTCCATATACCACGTGGTGCAAGGGCTTACAATTTGGGCAGTTTGACGATCGCTGAGGAAAACACGTACATATACTTCAATAAAACGAATTTTACGCTGATAAATAAGATTAGCGAACCAGTCCTTAGGAAACCCTAACAATTTATGCGGAAATTGATCTAAAGCTATTGGTTTTCTTGGGCAAGGAAGTTTAGCACGTACAGATCCCTTTCCGCAAATTGAAATTGCAGACAAAGCAAAAAAAAACGCCGAGGGCATTAAGTTGTCCGTGGATTTTCCGAGATTAACATGCAGAGCAATTTTACAATTAGATGTGAAATGTGCCTTACCGTATGTGTGCGTCAGCGTACGCGTTTTATTAAATGAATTTTTCGTTTTGAGAAAAGGGCACGCATAAGTATTAAGAGCTCAAGTGAGGTTGCTGCTATTGGTTTTAAGTTCTTCTGAAAGATTTTTGTGATAATGATTTTAAATCAGAAGGGAGGTACAGGTCGTTATATATTTTAGGTGCATCATAACAACTAAACGATCTCCTTAAAAGAGCGATTTTATGTTTTGGAATTGAAATGAAGTTTTTTGTTCGAGTTCGCCCCCTTAACATGAATCTTAATTGAAAGTCGCTTGGATTCCAGAAAGCTATGATAAACCCTGTAAAGACTGGTGGCAAACTCCGAAATTTCTTTCATGAGCATACAAACATTTATGCATATTTATATAAGTTCTATAGACACCTTTATGATCCGGTTCTGAAATTAATTTGCCTAGTACTATTTGAAAATTTGTTTTTCTTAAAGACAATGAAGCTGTTGATCAGATTTTACAATATCAATCCACTATGCGTAACCATTGAATAAAGTGTTTTTATTCAATGGCGTAACTAACCTTGTCGTGACGATCTTTGGTGGTGAGACCTAGGTGGTTTACAACCCACGAGGATGATTCTTTACGTTGGTAAAGTTGACAAAATGATGGCTGCAAACCCATTCCTACTCCGACGGCATGGCTGATTAACTCCGACTACAGCTTTCGTAAAGACACGTCCTGGATGATGATGAACTTACTATTAACTTCCTATACCTATTGCAATTTTTCATCGAATAAAACCCAAAAAATTTACCCACTCGTTACAAAATTATCTCATCTGATATTTTCCTTCCTGTCAGTAGTAATTTATGACATCTGATCAATTTAACAACCGTTTTGTTGATATTGCAGAAAATATTACATCATCAATTCCTGATGAGAAAAATAATCCGATGTTCTACTTTAATATTTATATAAATAATTCTACATGTTTTGATTTTTGTGAAGTATCTTAAAATAATGTGCGAGATAATGTCAATAGCATCAAGAATAGTAATTGTAAAGATCATTATGTAATTTTAATTCCATTGACTAATGCGGTAAATGCTTGCATTTTTGACAAATTAAAGATATCACCCCATTTTTTCAAAAATTTTTGAAAAATTATTAAAAGAACAAATCATGGATTATTTTGAAACAAATAATTTATTTTCTAATGTTTCCGTTACAAATGATCGACAAGCAGTGCATTAAACAGCTTATATTTTAGATAGTTTTGAGAATAGCGAGTCAGTGCCGCAAGGTTCGGTACTTGAGCCTTTGAAACATATATTTTTTTTAATATGGTATTTTAACTCTCCCTTGTGTATACGTATTAAATTGTATAGTTCAGTGTAACGAAACTTATTTGAATTACCAGTTAGGACGTGATATTTTTTCTTTAGCAGATGACCGGTTTCTTTGTACCAAAGCATCTGAACTTCGCCTCATTAGATTAACGGGTAAACATGTTAATTACATGGTTATAATAAAACCTAATTGCCACTCGTTATTCTAATAAAGACACATTATTATTCACGTTCACTGTTAGATGCCACTGCATGTATCAGGCTGACTAATTTTAAATGTTTAAAATATTACCAAAATTGATTATCAAAATCGGACATGCACTTGTAATCGTACGCCTTGAGCGGATAGTACATGTTTTCAAAATTGGTTACGTTACAAAAATTAAATTTATACCGATAGGAAGTTTGATTGATTTGGAAAAAAAGGTCTTTAGTACCGTAAGTTTAATTTAAAAAATATATAATTATCTAAATCAAAACATTTTAGTTTTTTTTAGTGGATTTTGGAACCCTGAAAGGAATTAATTAATACAAAGAAAATAAACGAAATTAAGTACGTACCAGCGCCGTCTTCACTCTAAAGCAATTAGAAGTCAGCATCTTGATAGGCAGTTTTCATTCCAAACCAATTAGCAATCAACATCGTGATAGTCCGTCTTCACTCTAAGCTAATTAGCAGCCAGCATCTTGGTAATTCGTCAGAACTTCACTTCAGCCTCAAAAATCCATTGGAACGACAGGCGTCGAAAGCAACTACAAGGTTAGCCACAGTCGAGGTTCTTTCATTAAAAAAAAATAGTTATACATATTGCATTTATTTAAGAAGTACCTTTTTTTTGTTTTTTGCATCATTTAATAGTATTTAATACTACTACTACTACATATTAAATTAGTTAAATTAGAGCAAGATCCTAATTTATAAACTTGAGCATTAATTATTTTCTTTTAATAATAATAATAATAATTTTATTCGTCCCTTGAACTTGATCGTTGTGGGATACGTCATTACAATAGAAATACAATCA
The DNA here is from genome assembly GCF_008802855.1 of Photinus pyralis. Classification (NCBI taxonomy): domain Eukaryota; kingdom Metazoa; phylum Arthropoda; class Insecta; order Coleoptera; family Lampyridae; genus Photinus; species Photinus pyralis. Next base: position 17,788,404 of record NW_022170249.1, on the reverse strand, counting down.
GTAAACACAAATAACAAAAGAAATAGAACATACAAATTGGAATTGGTTTATAATCTGTCATCAAAATATTCCTTAAGGGAATAATAACTTTTTTCAATTAGCATCTTTGTCACAGAGTTTTTAAAATGTGAAGCTGATTGATAGAATGTTTTTAATGTTTCTAGGCAATTTATTGTACACTTTTATAGGCATGATATAACAATTTTTTGCCGACAAGGTATATTTGTGGGCCGGTAGGGGTAGATGGTCGTCCCGCCGTAGATCGTATTTGTCCTGCCTATCGGCGGAGAGGTGAATTTTATGTTTACGGACATAGATCGCGCACTGCAAAATATATACCGAGGGCACTGTAAGTACGTGCAAGTCCTTGAACAATTGCCTGCATGGGTACCCGTAAGGTTTGTAACAAATTGTCCGTAGCATTCTCTTTTGTATAATAAGGATGCTGTTAAGTTTCGAGCTATTACCCCAAAGTACCACACCATAAGACACTATAGAGTGTACGTGGGCATAATAATAATTAAGCAATATTTTAAGACTAACAGAATGACGGAGGCGCCATAGCACATAACATTTTTTAGACAAAATATTGCACAATATGCGAGTGCCACGTGAAATTGCAATCAATAAATATACCCAAAAACTTCATGGTTTGATATTGGCGAATACATTTATTGTCGAGTCTGACTATATAAAAGACTGTCATTAGGCACTTTGGTGGAAAAAGTCACTACGTTAGTTTTTTCACTGTTTAATATAAGTCCATTTCGGTGACAATAATCCGCCATTTTTAACGCGCACCTGTTTGCACCTTCAGTTGACGCTTGTACCGTATCAGCTGTAATTAACGCTGAAGTGTCGTCCGCAAATAGAGTCAGAAGTTCAATGTTATTGTTGAAAGAGTCTATTAAATTATTTAAAAAAATGACAAAAAGTAAAGGCCCTAGAGTACTTCCTTGAGGAACACCAATACACACTTCTTTCCGTGACGAGTTGTACTTACTACCTTCCGCCGCTATAGAGACAATTTGTGATCGTCCGGTTAAATAAGAAACTATCCATTGGTAAGCAATACCCCGGACTCCGTAGTGTTGTAGTTTATGTAAAAGGAGTTTTTGATCTACTACATCAAATGCTTTAGAATAATAAAAAAAAAGTCCAGTGACTTTTTTCCCTAATTCGAGATTTCGGAAGATACAGCGTACAGATGAAGGGACTGCATCTTGGGTGGATAATCCTCTTCGGAAACCAAATTGATGCGGATACAGGATCTTGTGGCGTAGTAAGAAGTTCATTAATCCTGCATAAAACGCTTTCTCAAGAATTTTTGAGAAAGCAGATAGCAAAGATATGGGCCGGTAATTTCCAAATTCGTTTAAGGCGCCTTTTTTGTGTACCGGAATCACAATTGCAGTTTTTAGTACTTTTGGAAATGTTCCATCTGCAAAAGATGTATTTATTAGGTGACACAGCACGGGTGTAATATCGCTAGTAATGTGTTTCAAAATAGCACAAGGAATTCCATCACTTCCTGCAGAATACTTATTGGTGATTGACCTAATAATATTCTCAGTTTCTAATTCATCGATGGGTTTTAAGAATAAAGTGTATTTACAGTTGGTGCCGATAGCGATGTTGGAAGTTGTAGGGTTTGTGGTTCTAGACAGCTCTTCTACTGAGGAAATAAAAAGGGTATTGAAATTCTCCGCGATGGCCGCATATCCAACTAAAGTGTTGTTTGTGGCATCTCGGAATTCTTTCGGATATTCACTATGCTTAGAGGGGCATTTGGTTTCCTGCGAGATTATTTTCCACGCGCATTTGGACTTCACTGGAGCGTTCTCGTAGATAGAGTCGTGATATTGTTTCTTTGCAGATTCAATCTGTTCCTTGTGGTGTTTGTAGAGTAAGTTGTATTTTATTTTTAAGTTTGCGTCACCGCTACGTTTGCATATAAAAGAGATTTCACGCAGAAGAGAGCCTCTATTTATGATGTCCCTAGTAATCCAAGGTTTAGTTTTACATGCTGTCGTTGCCTTCTTGTGCACACTTTCTATCGGAAATGCCTTGTCCAAATAATATTGGAATTTCTCTAGAAAATTGGAAAATTTGTCATCCAAGGTATGCTGGGCGAATACAGAGTCCCATTTTTCGCTTGCAAGCAACTCTTTAAAATGCGCTATATTAGTGTCTTTCCTAAAGTTTCTTTTTGTGTACGTCATGGTACTTGGATATAGGTTTATATGATTTGGTAAAGTGACATCTATAATTTGCGCAAAGTGATGAGATAGGTAACAGCCAACAGTTTGAGAAGCAATTTGAGTCATATCATGATTTGTAATGATATTATCAATCAATGTCCTAGAGGGGCCCTGCAAACGTGAGCATTCTCGAAAGCATGGATGCAGTCCAAATGAAGAGAAGGTGTTTATGAAGTCGTCGGCTTGGGCGTTCTTTTCTAATAAATTGATGTTAAAATCCCCACAAATAAAGGTTAGCGAATTTTTATTTACAAAATAATGTGAAAGTTTTTCGAGCTGATTTATAAACAACCTGACGTCATTAGAAGGTGGTCGATATATGCTAAATAAAAGTAATGATTGTTGCTGAGCTCGAGTTCGTTTAGGTTAAAAATTTACTTCAATAGCTACTTTAGGCTATAGGATAATTTAGGTTTTTACACGGTTTCTAATTTCATTTATGTACGGATAACGCTATTTTTTTCCTTCTTTTCCGGCCGTTTATTCATTTTTTTCTTTTTATAACCAAGGTTAATAATTGCAAAAGGGTACTTATACCTTGACTGCCGATTTTTACTTCCTGATGGTGTACTGAATCATAGTTATTAGCAGTGGGTTATGTGAACTAGGATAGCTTTTTCTGAAGTAGTCATGTAGAGGAAAATTTTTAGTTGACTTTTTTATTCAGAAAATCATGCAGAATCACGTAGTGAAGAGTTTTTTCGCTCGAAAAGATACACCCTGTATAAACAATAAAAAAAAAGCATTATGTCAACTGGATTTTGAGCTACATTAATGTTAATTATTTACAGTTGAAAGCAGAAAACGAAGATTAAACTGAATCATATCATTTAACACACATACCCGTATTTCGTTGCATTTTATCATGAGCTTCCCTAGAGAACTGGAACAGAATAATAGAGCCGCTGCAGCTTCAGCATCTAATAACGACAATAAATTGCTGTTGGAAGCTCGCAATGTAATTAATAACCGATGACACCGACGAAAGATGGTTCCATGATATTGCACTAGTTTTTCTTAATTAACGTTTAATTGATTTATTTTGTGATATGTGTTTATATCGTGGCCAGTGATTGACGAGCGACACCAACTGGTATTTCGTAAAAACGTAGCTGAAAAGGTAGCCATAATAATTGTGAAAGTACGGCTCATCATTTTTAATAAAACTGAATTTGCTACTTACTTTGGAGAATAAACAATTATTATCTAACTTCTTTCATTAATACGATGAAGCTAATCAAAATTTATCTTCATTTTTATGTACCTAACTAAAAAAATTTCGTTTCCGTAATTATAACTTTGCTAGTCTCGAACTCGTGGCACATGTAATGGAAGTATTTATTAGTGAACTTATTTCACCGTGCGTGTGCCCAGTGCTCGGTAAGTAAATACCCACGTTTCAATATTCCAAGCTGTTTATGTAAATTTATGTGAGTGAAACGAGGGTGTTTATGAATTAACTGCTCTTCGAATGATAACTAAAGTGGCCGCATTAATTCAAATGTCATTTTTTTAAATCACTTCCTACGAAATTGTATAAAGAAAGAAAACCGCGCTCTATAGGTACGGGAAATTAAAATTTTCCGTTTCAAAACTCGTAAATTACAGCCCATTTAATCTTTTAATACAAAATAAAAGCAGTCGCCCTTCCATCGCCAGAGTAATGAAATAAAGTTGAGCTATTAACATTTTTAATCTGTTTTCATTAAAGTCGTTATAATCGAGTTCGAAAATTTCGTTCTTCGTTTACGCATTATAATAATTTTTCGACAAAAAAAAGATGGAGGAAGATATAATTACTAGGCGAAAACCTCATTCTCATTACCAAACAAAAACACTTGATCCCATTCTGCCATTTAGAAATTTTCTTTGTGTAGTCGAAAAGGCATTGTTAAGAGTATTCGTGCTTAATTACGCAATGGCTTTACAGAGGGTGCCCAAGAAGTCTCGTTAGTCGTTAATATTGCGTTAACATTCATTTTCAATAAATGAGTGTTTGCATACATTTTCTTTCCTAACCGATTTAGTTTCTCAACTCAACTGGCTCATTTCAATTAATTACGAGTGCAATGGACTATTAACTACTATGAATAACATTCGGGCGTTCAGTAATTGTTCTGGTCGTGTATGGTACAAAACACTTGGCGTTTTGAAAAAACCGATGTTAAATTGCAAAAAGGCGCCGAAATTCGAAAAGTATGCAGGAAGTTGAGAAATGGAAAACAGGCAAATTAAACAAATCTAGGGATAGATCACAATTTTTGGCTTGTATCTGTAACAAGAGTTACATAATTATAATTAGGTAACATGAATTTCCAAAATGGAAGAAACACTTTAGTTTAGCAAACGGTAAGAGTTGTAGCGTTATTGTTATTCCCCTTCAGTAGCTATCATTGTGGTTGTATATTTAGACTTGGATAATAGCGAAATGCCTCATGACTTAATGCTTCAATTTGATAGAAGGCAATGAAAATAACAATAAGGAAGTTAACAACTTTAACCGCTTCTGTAAACATATTATGACAGTAAGTTTACGAATACATTCATAATTCATTTTATATTTAGATCCGTTTTTCCATATTTAACGAAGACACTAATTTAAATAGCCACTTTGACGCTCATGTAACGCATTAGTGTATAAAGAAATACGTGTGCAATGTGTAAAATTTCACTTTGATCCGAAGGATTACCAGCATGAGAGTTCGCCTAAGTGTTTTATTCCACGTGGGTAACTTTCACTCGTGATGTTTAAATTTCCTTATTGTAAATCCGCTTTTCCAACTGGATGTGCTACCTACAATACCTACTTGGGGTAGGTAGCACAAATCGCAGGGCAGCCGTTAGCCTCGACGGGCCCCGGGAATATTTTTTGACCGGGCCCCTATAATTGAAATTTTTTTTGTCCATCACCCTTATCTTAAACTAGACATTTTCAATCTTTACTACTTGGATTTAAAAGAGAACATTTGAATAATTTTCATACAGACACCGCAATTTTCATAATTTATTATGAATTGTTAGAATTCAAATAACCAAATTGCAATTTAACTCTGCGGATTTTCTTATTAGTAAAAGCATAATATAACATACTATGGTAAAAGTGAATAGGTATCACTCGCTCAAAATTAATTTCTCTAGCAAGTTGTGCTTCAAGAGCTAATGTGCCGAGATTGATCTAACGATCTTGACCCATAGTCGATCTCAAACGGTTTTTTAGCTAGCGAGCCTTGTGCCACTGTGACGTAATTAGGAAATTTTGCTCACTGGTATGGTTTTTTAAATTTTCTGCTGTGCATTTTTTTATATTCTACTCTCTCATATACAGGGTGATTCCTATAGTACCTGCCACTGTTTGGGAGCGGAATACGCGGACATGCACTTCATGTACGGATTGGCAAATGGTAACGCACGAGCTGCACGACGAGCGTACGCTGAGCGGTATCCAAACCGTCAGTTACCCTGCAGACAGGTCTTTCAAGAAGTTCACTTCCGACTGTGCGAGACAGGGCAATTGCAGGTAAGCTGACGGAGGCTTAACTTTACACACAGATTCGTGATGCACATCGATACTTGGGTCATTTAAGCACCCATTTCGAAAAGTTTGTTTGTTTACACCGACCTCCTCCTATTTCGCAGCCCACTAGCGCCCGTGATCGCGATCGCCCGTTGGTAAATGCCTTAGAGGAGGATGTGTTGGAACGTTTCGAGGCAAACCCGCGTACTAGCACTCGACTTGTAGCAGATCAGGTGGGTTGTAGTCAACACACAGTGTGGAACATCGCCAACAACAACAACTTACACCCCTATAAGTTTAAGAAAGTGCAAGAGTTACGGCCGGGTGACCATGAAAGGAGGCTGGAATTCTGCAACTTAGTCGTCCAGGAGGAAGAAGCTAATCCGAACTTTCTGAGGAGCGTGCTAGTTACTGACGAGAAAGGATTCTCAAGAGAGGGGACCTTCAATCCTCGTAACAGCCACTACTGGGCGGAGCACAATCCTCATGAAACGTTTACGCGAGGATACCAGGACAAGTTTTCTTTAAACGTTTGGGCTGGCATCCTGGGGGACAACCTACTGGGGCCTTACATCCTCCCTCCGCGTCTAAATGCCCATAATTACCTGATTTTCCTGCGCGAGGTGCTACCAGAACTTTTAATGGATGTTCCAGTGAACTTGTACTGGGACCACTGGTTCCAGCACGATGGGTGCCCTGCTCACTACGGGCGGCAGGTGAGGGAACACTTGGACCAAACCTATCCGGACAGATGGATCGGCCGTGGAGGTGCGGTGGAGTGGCCTGCCCGCTCGCCCGACATCACCCCATTAGATTTTTACTTGTGGGGTGTGATGGAAGCGCACGTCTACGAGACTCCCGTCGAATCCGAAGAGGACTTAATAGCGCGCGTCGTCATGGCCGGAGAGGCTGTTCGCCAGGACATAGGAGTCTTCACGCGAGTTCGAGGGGAGTGGTTGGCTAGATGTAGGAAGTGCATTGAGAACAACGGTGGCCACGTTGAACACTTGTAAACGTTATTGCTTTTGACTGTCGTTTTCCCTCCTTCCCTCCAATGTCGCTTCCTCGCGCTAACTCGCTCTGCATCGCTCCGCGCGAAACGTCGGTCGGTTGGGTTGCCTACATACAGGCGTGAAATTCCAGAAGATAAATTTGGTTCTGGCGCCCTTATTTTGGATTTCCGGCCCCAAGTGTCCTATATGAAAAGACTTCCCCTAGGCACCCCCTATACGCTCCCAAACGGTGGCAGGTACTATAGGAATCACCCTGTAGAGATATGCATATGCAGATTTCTGTTAAAAATAGTATATTAAGTATGGAGAACGGTAAGGGATTTTTACCGTTCGAAGACAATGGTTTGGAGGAGGAGCGAAGCGACGACTCCAATTATTGTCTGAGAACGGTAACCCTTAACGTTCGACGTGCTTATAAAATTTTTTGCGCGATCGAAATTAAAATTATCCAACCAATATAACTATGCACTAAGAAATGAACGAGCAGAATAAATCGAAATGATCAAAGTGGTATGGTGTACATCACTAGGCAACCAGTTTAAATGTCAAAATTGAAATTAATAATTCCATAAAAATGTGCATGTGTCTGATGTAGTTTACTAGCTTTGCACATCCTTTATGACTTTATGAGCGTCTTGCTATAGGAAACAACAGCACAAATTGTACGATTAATGTACCTAACAATAATTAAAGATTAAATGTAATGTAAGACTGTTGATTTTTAAAAAGGCGTCGGTAAGTATTTTTGCTGTTCTGTTTTTAGATCGGTAAGTAATTTTGGTGTCGTCGTAATCATAGCAACTGGTAAATTCTACGTACTGTCATGGAAACACCCATGGTAAATAGTCAGAAATGACCGATCGCGCAAAAATACAATTAAAAATCAATTCAAAATCTCTTTTGGCCGGGCCCCCAGAATATGACCGGGCCCCGGGGCAAATGCCCCGGCATCCCCCCCTTATCGGCGGCCCTGACAAATCGCATGTAAATGTAGAACTATTTCGGGAGGGTAATTATGAACCAGGTTGTGATACGATTTTTTTGTCGGTTCGATATTATCGATTGGTGCTTTTATTTGAATGCCACGCTTTATTCAAATCCTTATGCCATATAGATAACTTCTTTGTAATTCACTAGTTAGATTTAGTTTTATAGAACTTTATTTTCTTGTAATAGATTTCTTTGAATCGTTCATTTTGTTGTCGTTCGAGGTCGCGTTCTTCCGACGCGCACACTCCTTGTCAAGACGCATTCGAAATTATTACTTGCAAGACGATAACGCCATTGCTTACCTGACAATTTTGCCGACCATTTGTGGGATATACTGGCGCTGTGTTCAATTGAGCGAAGTTTTCTCTCGTTGTTCTACTTCGAAGCTTCGCTAACGCTATTTGCGGATTTGTCTTACATGTTTTAAGGGCATTTTGCGGCTTTTTACTTCATTATTACCCACTGGATTGTGCTTTCGACATCGATATTTCGGAGTGAATTTAGAATTTTCTTAATGTAGCGCAAGAAAAATTAATTTGTAAAGGTCCACCGCCATTTAGAGATTAGAAAGACACGCGTGAATTTGTTGCTAATGCCTTTTGTTACTAAGTTATTCATTTCTGCTAGTTTTATTGCATTATATCCGCAAATTTAATCATAAATTTCAACATTTCTGCATTTCATAAAACAACAAAAGTCATGGCTATTGCTACTAATAACATTATTATTATTATTATAAGCCTCTATTGAAAATGGGTCAAATCCAATGACCCCTTGCGGTCACGGCTTTCTGTCTCTGCCTAACACTTGAACCTATTCAGTTCTAACCCTAGTTCTAACTTTTCACAGTTGACCTATATGCCACATGTAGTAAGCCCTTTTAGTACTAGGTTTAAGCGATTTGACCCGAAGAACACTTGACATTTTCCGTGTGGGTAGATTTTAGAGGGGGTGGGGGTGATTTATTGTAACATTTTTTTAAAAACTAAATATGGCCTAGAGACGAGATCTGGGTGTCGATTTCGTATGATTTTAACCCGAGGAATCCAATGGTAGCGCCAGAAATGTAATCCGGATACCGGAAGTCCGTGAAAAGCCGCCATTTTTAGAAAATGACAGACTTTTGATCGAATTATACTTTTAAGGCACACCGGGTCGTGTAAAGTGTCTAGACTTATGTTTTTGGGGTCAGGGAATTCATTTATGATAACAAAAATGACCTACTGGCATCGGAACTGCATGAGAGGCATCCCTACTGCACTTTTTGAAGACGTCGCACGCGGTGAAACCCAAGATATTCCAAAGTTTTAATATATAAACTTATATTATTTTATTTAATAAAAATACACATTAACAAAACATAAGATATGTTAAAACATGGGGTAAAAAATGTATAAGCCTATGAAGAATCACCAAGTACATCGCTGACTTCCTCCGAGATTGCGTTATCACCACTGAAAAGGAATTTTACATATAAATATTAAAGGTTCGGTAGTAAATAATATCGATAGTATACAATATTCTTACCCTTTGTTTGAGCAATCTCCCATACATTTTTGGCACGCAGGGGAACATGGTAATCCGTGTCGCCGCAGCACGAGTTGGAGGAGCACATAAGGAGGGCGGCGTATGTCGCTGGCCATATCTGGGGATGTGCAAACCAGGTGATGAGAAGCTCTACAAGTGCAGAAGGATGGGGATGGACTCTTGAAGCCAAAGGCTGGAAAGTTCTGTAGTCCAAGCTGCCACAAGTATTGAAGGCAGTCCGTGCTCTGGACAGGAGTGGCTGCGCGACAGGCTGCGAGACCCTTAGGTGCAGCTGCCGGCGACATGGATTGCCATGTTCCCCTGCATGCCAAAAATGTATGGGAGATTGCTCAAACAAAGGGTAAGAATATTGTATACTTTCGGATATACCTAATTTACTACCGAACCTTTAATATTTATACCGGGTGAATATTCCCAAAACGAACATAGGGAATTAACATGAGAAAGGGGTTTTTGTAGATAGTTGCTCCCCATGTTAACTTAGAGGGTTGATCATGACACCAATCGAAAGAAGATTTTTTTCCTCGTCTAATGATATACGAATTAGTTCATTTTCTGGTGTATTTCTCACTATATTATCAAAAACTCGAGAAATCCACTTACCAAAATCATGTTTAGCCATGACTAAGACAAAAAGCAGATTCAAACGTCGAAATCAATATCAGTTTATGACAACTGGCATTAATTTTTTTGTAAAATGCGTAAAGTATTTATAATAAACAACGTTTACAGCGGAAATATTTACTCTAGTACGCGATATTTGTTTTCCGTGCATGTGAGAACCTATTTCAATTCGTTAGGAAATTTCCATGGCTTAACATGATTTTGCTAATTGGATTTATTGCCGAATTTTTGATAAAATAATGAGAAATACACCTGAAAATAAGATCTGCAAAAAACGTTTTTCCTATGTTAAAATATTCACCCGGTATGTGAAATTCCTGTTCAGTGGTGATAACGCAGTCTCAGAGGAGGTCAGCGATGTACTTGGTGATCCTTCATAGGCTTATAAATTTTTTACCCCATGTTTTAATATATTTTATGTTTTGTTAATGTGTATTTTTATTAAATAAAATATTACAAATTTATATAGGTATTAAAACATTGGAATATCTTGGGTTTCACCGCGTGCGACGTCTTCAAAAAGTGCAGTAGGGAAGCCTCTCATGCAGTTCCGATGTCAGTAGGTTATTTTTGTTATCATAAATGAATTCCCTGACCCCAAAAACATAACTCTAGACACCTTACACGACCCGGTGTGCCTTAGAAATATAATTCGATCAAAAGTCTGCCATTTTCAAAAAATGGCGGCTTTTCACGGACTTCCTGTATCCGGATTACATTTCTGGCCCTACCATTGGATTCCTCGGGTTAAAATCATACGAAATCGACTCCCAGATCTCGTCTCTAGGCCATATTTAGTTTTTAAAAAAATGTTACAATAAATCACCCCCACCCCCTGTAAAATCTACCCACACGGAAAATGTCAAGTGTTCTTCGGGCAAAAACGTCTAAATGGCTCTAAGGAACAGCTGTACCAAGTGGCACCTTGGTATAAGAAAATGCAGTATCTTTTGGTATACCGCTAGTACTATTTGAAAATGGGTCAAATTCAATGACCCCGTGGGGTCACGCTTCTCTGTCCCTGCCAAACGCTTGAACCTATTCGGTGGAAACTTTGTACAATAGACTACCATGCCACATGTAACAAGTCTATTAAAAATGGGTCAAGTCCAATGACCCCGTAGGGTCACACCGAAGTGCTCTGCCGCTTTTTTAAATGTTTTTAAGGGTTTATTTTATCGCAAACGGAAGGTACAAAATTTGAAAGTGGGCACACAAATCAGAACGAGCATAATATTTTGGCGAGTGTCAAGTTACCACATCCAGAACGTGTTACGCGAAAATATGATGCTTCATACAAGAAACATGTCTGTCGCACTATGCATAATTTATAACTAGTTTAGTAGGTATCATCTTGGCGAATTACCTATACTTATTAACGAGTTCCATATCATATTAAACGTATTAAATGACACAAAGACGGCACCAAATATAACCCTTCTAAAAACCCTAGTGCGATGTGGAATTTCGTGAGTTAGTAGTTATGAATGTATCCTAATTTGATAAATAGCACGGCAGCATTTAAAGCAATCGTCCACATTGACTTAATAATAAATCATTGATGAATTTAACTGAGAGGGGTAAATAATTTCCACCTGTAGTTTAGTCATCGAGTATTATGTAAGCAATATTGTGAAGCCACCAATTTGTTCAAGTCTGGTGTTCGGGATTTGCAATGAGCGAGTATACAAGCTGCGGTTAAACTTAAACACGATGAACTATCGAAATACAACTTGTTAACCCAGTTCGCTACTTGTGAATTGTGATTAGCGCACGTTTGGTTGAAGAAGGGTGCTGCTATTAGCAGTGTTGGAAATAGTAGTGGGTATACATACCTAACTGTAATTACATTTCCAGAATGTCTGGAAGTACGTATAATATTACTATATTACTGACTGACCAAGTATTGTAGCTTCTAATAAACTCACGAAAAAAACCTTTAGGTGTCCTTTATGTGTCGTCATGTTTGGAACCCGAGTACCACTGATCTATAATAGTTCTTTGAATTATAAACATTCTGGAACGGATGCTATATACGAGAGGGATAGTAGACATTTATGTTTCAAACGTGTGAATTTAGGAAACAGTTCGACAACTTTTAACTTAGGAAATGTTTATGTTTTCGTACATGGGTACAAAGTTGCGAGTTTCGTTCAAGGTCAAAAACAAAAAAAACAACGGCGTCGCTTCAAGAGACGTACTCGACCGTGATCGATGGACTAAGGAAAAGTCGCGGGTACTGTCGAAACGGTACTTACTGAATAGTGCTCAATTGGTTTGTTAATTGCAATCTAAAATTCTCGCACACCTCCTTTGATAGTATTACGAGCATGTTACGCTTATTATTCAAAAGGTTTAAGTTTGCGACACGTGATTGAGATCATGGTTGTTTGGTCGCCATATTTAAAATTAGCCGGCACGTTGCTAGATTCTTTGTTTAAGTATATCTTCCCACACAATGCCTCGATTTTAATTATTTAAAGAAAGTTTTTCTTTTGAAGACAACCAACATGAAAATGTATTACTACTTCTCTAAATTACTTATGTATAAGAGTTCTTGCATTGGTTTAAAACACTGCCTTTACGTTTACAAAAGTCACAACACATTATTTCCAACTTTTTACAGGGCATACCATTTGTCTGAAGCACGTCTGGCAATTACATGGCTTAGGAAAATCTTCAAGGTGCTTTGGATCTGTCACTTGTGAAATTAAAATACCGTCATTTTGTTATGTAACCATAGTCCAACGGATTAAGATTTCTACACGGTTCTAGAGAATAAATTCATTTATAGAATTGCATATAGCTTCATTTTCTGTGAAGATTGTTATTTTTGCTCGTAATTCAAATTTAGTATTCTTGCTCTTATTTATATCCATACGCCATCTAGGTATCTTCTGTAATCCACTAGTTTAGATGTAAATTGTTCTTGTAGTAAATTTGTTAATATCTAATTAGTATATGTTTCTTTCACATGGTTCTTGGTTTTGCCAACGGAGGTCGTGCAGAGTTTTCTTTAATTTCTTTCGGTGCACGCACTTCTTTTTACAAAGACCAGTTTTTTTACCGTTACCGTTTTTTATGTTACTCGACAATTTTTGTCAGCCTTTTTGGGATTTGTGTTGATGCTGTATAAGTTTAATGAAGTTGTCTCTTGTTATTTTGCTTTCGATACTTCGATGACGCATTTGCCGATGTATTTTAAAAGTTCTAAGGCCGTTTTTCGGTATGTTAGCAATTACGCATTTACCTCTTGACTTTTAATAATCATTTTTAGGCTTCTTACTTCTGACTTACTTTTATCTTCATTATTACTTACCGGATTGTGCTTTCATCATTGATATTCCTGAGTAGAAACCACCGAATTTAGGATGTTCTCAATATTGCGCAAGGAAGAATCATTTGGAGAGGTCCACCGGTTATCTAATCAATTGAAGAACGCCATACAGACACAAATTAGATTGCTGGGTAATTTAATGAAATTAATCAAACGACATTGTAATTACTACAAAATCAACAAGCTTTCGCCAAGTGGATTTGTTAAAACACTTAATGTATCTTAAAAACTTGGATTTACTAAATAATTTCAATCACAAAACTTGTTTGCCTTCAAAAGATCATTAAAACTTTCTTTAAAAAATTAAAATTGAACCATTGTGTGAGGATATATACTTAAACAAAAAATCTAGCCACGTGGGGGCCATTTTTAAATATGGTAACCAAACGACCATGATTTAGACGATGTGACCAATTTTTTTAAATAATCCCATAGATACTTAACAAATCCCCGCAACCAAACTTAGGGGACGTACAACTGCACACGTGACATGGGTTACCTCCTAGACTAAAACAAATTGGATGCACAACTTTGATTCAAAAAGTGTATTTTTACGTAACTCGCCACTACAAATCTATATTTAGTATTTCAGATACCCATTTGTCTCCATAAACTATAATGAAATGCATTATTCTAATATCATGAATATAAACAATGCAATTAGAGTAGTATACAATAAAGTGGTATTCCAATTTGGAACAGTCACGAAGACAAAACAGTAATTATTGTAGGTATTTGCATAGTAATGATTTATACGAAGGTACAATCGTAAAAGGTAATATTTTAGAGAATTCTACCTCTAATCTAATTATGTTAAAATTATATTTCTGTGACATGCTATTTATGTAATTCATTTATCATGATGAATGAACAAAATCGCATTAATTTACAACAAACAACTAAATTGAGCGTTATTTAAAATTTATAGGTTATATATATGTACATGTTCCCAAAGCTCATGATAATATACGATTATAACATTTTCTACTTCGAACTTTTGCTTTTATTGTGGCCGGACTATTTTTCAGGGTGTAACATTTATCTTTATACTCTTCACGGAACACCGTTCATATTCCTACTGCGACGAACGCAGATTTATGAAGTAGGAAAAATCTGTGCGTCGTTTTACGGTATCTTTACACATGATGCGCTCTGAAACCAAGCGACAATGATGGAGTGTAGTAGTCACATAGCTCCTTCGAGATTGAGTGTAATGATTCTAAATGTTTCGGAAAGTTAATTATTTTGAGATAAGAGTTGGTACTACAACTAAAATAGTTTAGTGTCTTGTACAATAGTAGTAGTTGCACAATTATGGCATATCGATCGTCTTTGCGGCCATAGATTGTAGTGTCCGAAATGATAAAACACTTTCCATCTCCATCTCCACTTCTTCATTCAAAATATGTTGAGTTTCTGGAATAAAGGAATCTATATCTACAGTCAACATATTGTTTAGTAAAAAGTTGCACCTATTTAGAAAACTATGTGCTTTAGAACGAGAAGTGTCATATACAAAAATAATCTACATTAAATTTCGAACAAAAATAGTCTTGTGTATACTGTTGCTAAAGTAAACGATTCCAGAGTTACGGAGGGTGTAAAAGTAGAAATTTTTCGTATTTTTCCGATTTTCTTCAAAAACCCTGAAGATCTGGATTGTTTTCGTTACTAGTGTTACTTGCAGGCTATTGCTAAGCAGTAAGCAGCCTATACATTTATTGTTCAAGTTGGCTGCGCTTATCCCCACTTCAGGCAGAACATTCATTTAGAACTTACCATCAAGTGTACTTTGGTTTGGGTCTAATTGCACTGTACTAAAATTCAAACGCAACCAATTCTGCCAAAAACGGCACATTCGGAAGGATTTTAACTCCATTTATTGGACAGTAACAGTGTCTTTTTTTACCATCAGCAGGCTAATAAAAGGAGGTATTGCATTGGGGTAAAAATGACCCCCCGCTGTTTTAAAGGGAATGCACGTTTTGAAGCACTAGGAATCCGAATCAAACAAAATCTCGCTGAGGTTGGTGTTTATCTTTTGGAGCAGGACAGTCTTGGTTCGCTACTGTCTTTTCTTGGTCAACATATACTTCTTTACTGTATACATTTTCTAATTCGCTGCGGACCTTCATTGTGGAGTTATTTATTTTAGAAATCCCACTTCTGGCACCCATGTTTATTTATTTTCACTAAATAATTATTGAAATAACTATATTGGTATAAGAATTTACTTATTTAAAAACCACAGCTGCATATTTATTAACCCGTCAACGTGACACCGAACCCTGTCGAATTACAGTGCGTAACAACAATAATAAGTTTTTAGAAGTACGACTGTACTTTATCATTTCATACTCGCACGTGGTGCAGAAAATGATCGCTACGCGCACTCAAAGTAGAACTCTAAAAAGTTAGATTCCCGCACGATTGTATCAAAAGGAAATTTTGTTCGTTGCGCATAAAAAGCAAATTTCGTTTAACCGAATTTAGGATTGAAATGAAATTGACTTATTTTTCCGTAAAAGATTTTTCCAATTTGTACTTCACAGCGCTCTCACTTTGCTGAAAAAATTAATAGAATTCAAATCAGGAAACTGTTTTTGTCACCGAAACTTTTTTGTTAACATTTAATTTTATTTAATCATATCCGCCTTCTCTTCCCTTTTGGGGATTGTAGCTGTTTGCGATATTTGCATAGTTTGCAGCTGTAGCACGATACGTATTGGATAAGTAATTGAAAGAACATTGCTCTATTTTTATTAGATTCGTGCGATGAAAGGAGACAATTTATTTCTCCGGAGTAGGTATCTCTTTTCGCGCGAGTTGTAAAAACGGTTTAAGAAGTTCTTCAAGCTGATGTCAGATTTAGATTGCGAATTTCACGCTCAGTTTGAGGGACAGGCATAAAACATACAGTAACACGTTCGAGTTTATAAAAGGGTCGGTTATATTATTAAAGTGAGTAGGATTTGGGCAAAGTACGCCCCACAAAATACAGAAAGGGTGCTTATTGTGATGATCCATAATTTGCTGTTATGTTAATATACCAGATCGCGCTGTTTAAAGAAATGCATGGATTTAGATTAACTAAATGGAAACAATATAAACTTATGAAGAACTAGCAATCGAAATTTTATTTCATATCCAGAATCCGAAATGATTACTCCAATTTTGGAAAGGTACCTCAACTGTCACAAATCATACAATAATTCTACTCACGCGTGTGCGTTTATTTCATTTTCTGACGAGGGATTTTCCCCGATTTGCCCTTTTCGTGCAATCTTGACAACAAAAACCGGTTTAAAGGTTAAGTTCATTCGCGTCCCGCATAATTAATTTGTAAGCGAAGAATTTTCAAAATCTAAGCGCAATATTATGACTATTATGAGCATTGTTATCAAAACACATTAGGGTTAAGCCGAAGTAGGTGCATTTAAAATTTCCCAAGCGAAAAGTAATTTTCTACAAAGTCGGATGATACTTCACTTTATTGTAGTAATAATGGTGACAAAATTTTAGTGTCTTTTTATCAACTTACGCTTTTATAAACTTTATTAGCAAATATAAAGTTCGTTATCAAGTTAGAGACGTAGTAAACCAGGAAAACCCTCATTATAGACCTAAACTCTGATATAAGTAGCACGCTTAGTTGCATTATTTTAATGACCATATTGTATAGTCCCGCCAATGCCCAAATCGTGGTGTAAAATGCATGGAGGGGCACAACTTTTGAGTCTGGTATGGATTCGTGGGCAAATACGAGTATACGAAGTTTCTGACCCTATAAAAGCTAGGTCAAGTGTATATGATGCATGGTGTTAAATTTTGGTTTGATTTTGGTCTATAGTTTGACAGTAACATACTCTTGAACTGTTTTAAACAACTTAAGTGGAGAAGACTATTATGTAACTATTGTTGAGTAGACGTTATTTCGATCTAAACACCAAAAATAAGGACACCCTGTATATGACAATATTTCAATTTATTAAGTGTAAATCTGGTGGATTATTTACGAAATGAACACAGAGTTAGTTTATTGTATTTGAATTTGTTATCTCAGTATCTATTTTTCTTTGTATTTTTGTTTGTAATTGCAAATTGTTTAGATTTGATCGCTTTTCTAATTTATTCAATTTAGATAAGATGCTTTGAGTTAGACACATCTGGTCGTTTGCGATAGGGAGCATTTTCAGGCGAAAATTATGTAACGCACGTGTTATATCGCTGTTAAGAGATAAAGTGTGTTACGGTGTGGGCGTTATTTTCGGTGTAAGTTCCTTCGAAGCTGGTGTTGTGGGTCTAATTGTGATTGGTGGTATTTGAACATCCTGAAAAAGGAGTTTATAGTGGAAGTGGTGTTCCCTTAAATTCTGGAGAAGTAAATACGAGGCTGTTGTTGCTACGAGTTCCGCCACGGTTAAAGAGCGTGTATTTACGCTAAATCTCGAGCAATCTGCCCTAGTTGTTTAATCTAAGACACAGTTCTTCGGTTTCGAAATAATGTGTAGAAGTTAAGCAATCTTAGTGGTTATTTATTATATGACGATAAAGGGATATTCTAATTTCATTCTGAATTTTATTTAGACGACAAAAATGGCAAGCTTAGGTTCTGCCGTCGCAGTCGTTTCCATGGAAACAGCATTGTTCAACGTCGTTTTATATCATGTTCCACGCCCCATTTGAAATAAGAATGACAGAATGGACAATCATCTGCTTCACTTTATCAAAGTGGTCAAAAATCTATTTCTTATTTATCATCTAGATTTTTAACATTTTGCCTGAGGATATAAAAAGAAAAACTTCCCTCAATAGTTTCAAAAATAGTGTCAAAAAATTTATTTTAAATAGGAAAGAATTTTATAAGCGTTGTTATTGATATGATATAGGGTAAAGGTTGAGTCAGTCTTTATTTTTACATTTGGTCCATGTTTATTTTTTTTTAAATTTTTTTTTTGTTTTTTGTTTTTTTTTGTTTTGTTTCAATTCGGTGTATACCATGCTTGAACCCCCACGCACAAGCTCTGCTTTTGTGGGTACCATTATTTTATTTTTCTTTTGCAAAGTTATTGTAACCATATACACTTATATATACAAAAAAATAAAATAAATTATTATAAATTATTATCTACCCTTACGGTTAAAGAACGGGCTAAACTACTCATTCAAACCTAAAATATTAAAATGTCAATTTAACATATTAGCATATGTTAAATTGATAATATAATAAATTCAAGTGATCGTCAAATGAACTAGTAAAAGTTTGTGAATCGTTTTAAAAACGGTTCGTCCGTATTCAGAAAAAGTTAGTTCGAGTGTGAGTAAACAAAGCAGTTGTCTGATTAGTGAAAGTTGAAAGTTTCTACCGTACGAGCAGCCACCGAAAATTGTTTTCATCTTTATCAAGCCAGCCATTGAGCTCAGTTTAATAAAGAAAAAGTGAACTTTTGTGAGAGACACCTACCATTTATTTTTATGATCGATAACAGTTTCTCGATGCATTCCAAACAGTTTTTTTTTAAACGAAATGGGCACTGTTTCTATGCACAAATTTACCAATGAGTTTATTTTTTCCGGTGGATGAATTTAACTGATTTTTGATTTATAATCACTTTTTTCTTGCGTACTTACAAAATTCACGTAATCCAAAAATACACCTAATTTCCTTGACACACCGTGGAAAATCTTCTAGCCACCTTAATTTCACGAAGGCCGTAGAACCACGATACGCGTTTTCGAATTTGATTTTTTTTCAAAATACACACATAAACAATGGTCTCGCGAGCCAGAAAACGCATCCGCATTACTTTCTTTTTCCCTAACGCATCCCTACTTCCTTTTTTCTTTCACTCCCCAAAATGGAGCTTTATTAATGAATTTGGCCATTTTTAAACATTCGTTTAAATCAAAAATTTGCGGGAGCGCTATGGTCATAAATGAAACAACTCTCGAGACGGATTCTTCGTCCTCCACGGACTCGCAGTGAGATCACTCTGACAGCAGTTTTGGGCACGTAAACTCCATTAAGATAGCCTTGTCTAGTCTCAATGCCCGACAGACCGACGCCAGCAACTTCTGAAACCCATTAACAGGTCCGAACGCATACAGAAACCAGTGACGCACAAAAATAAAGATCGCAAACTTTATTTACGAATCTACAGATTGTCAATTTCAAGAAATTCAACCCCATTAAAAGGGGCCCGTTACAACGTATATAATACGCAGTTTCCCATATACCAAGAATCTTTTCTTGTGGTTAATTTTGTTGTAATGACATTGTTTACAGTTACAGTTCATAAGAAGTTACAGTTCCAATGCTTCCCTTTTGTTTAAAATACATGAGGAGAAAGACCATATACAGATAAACATTGAAGACAGCTTGTGTGTATTTACACTTTTACAAAGTGATCCAAATACCCAATTGTCGGCATGTCCACGATTTTAAAGTTTGGTTTTTATTGCGAAAGGTCTGATGTGAGTTGAAAAATGCGTACAGCTGGCACTTGTGTCGAATGAAAAATCTGAAAGGGCATCGATGAAAAATATGCTTATCTACAGTGGAAACATTGCAAAACGAAGATGAAATAAATGGAATCAGTTTTCCATATTTTTTTAGGGTAAGCATGTAAGTTGTTAAAGGTAAGAGTAATACTTACTATTTTTCAAGCCTTTCAATCGTCATGGCAATTGGAGCTTAAGATAGTAACCGGTGTTCTAGATTGAATCTTTCTAATAAAAAGTGTCGCTATTACCGAAAAATAAAAAGCAAGATAAACGAGTGTAAATAAAAATAAAAGTAGAATACACAGTGTCATGCAGGTTTTTATTGGCAGTTACTTTTCGTCCAACTCCATTAACACTAACGCACGAAAATGTAATTTCCATTTAGCCGTTAGGGCCTTTATTGTCATTTATACTTATCAGTTAATTCCGTTCGTAATAATGCCTCTGAATATAATGCTACCTGCTAAACTCAATTTTCCTTCGTGAAATGCATAAAATCTAATCCACTTAGATGAAGCTCGTTTCAGGCGTCCATCTTAAAGGATAATCCCAGCAATTTGTATGGAGTGTGTGCGCGCTTGTTACAATTGCTGTATAAAGCTAGGAACGAAGTCCAAATCTTGTTTTTTCCAGGATAATTTTGTTTAGTCAGGAGTGATGAGACGAAATGGAAAAAAAGGATCCTAGTAATTGGAATACACAGTACACAATATTCCTTTTTTTGCGAATTTCTTTAGATTAAATTTTCGTTCCAAACAGTCGCAAGTCCTCCTCTTTATTTTTCAATGCGAGACCGCCAGATATGTTGGCAACAATAGATGCACGTAATAGGATACAAATACAAAAGCTTTCAATAATGTAACGTCGGTGATATAAAATGAAATTCTCGTTCGCTTACACAAACGTAATTGGAGCGGAGCTTTTTCTATTACTATTACATAAGATGAACAAGCACCACCATCGTAATTTAAAGACAATAAAAGAGAGATGTACGTTATCCAAACAATGAACAGTGTTTAGGAAAGAAAAACAACCAAATAAAAATCGTGGTTTTACGGACACGGGATTTTCTCTGACGAAGTGTGAATAAACGAAACGTTTCACCATGAAACGTTCACTAGACCAGAAAGTTCGCAAACTCGTTCGAAAAATATTACAGTTGTGGGATATGTAACTTTCAGGGCATATCGTTCTCTTTTATTAGCCTGCTTATGACCAGAGCTACCATTTCATTTTAATAATTAATTCCATATTTGGTTGTAATGGACGCGTCCATCGTTGTAGATGTGTTAACAAGATTCTGACTAAAGCATCTATCTACATACTTAAATGTTAACACTTTCCGAGTAGAACTGTAGGTATACCAAATGAGAGTGAAGTTTATTGATATTCTAGTAATCTATAATAACTACATAATTTATCAATATTGTCGCCGAGTATGAGTATACATTTGATAAATGATGCCAATAATAATAGTAATAGGTAATAATAGTTTAATGCCCAACAGAAAACAAGTTCCAATTACAGGACATTTAACAGATAATATAGAGGCGATACAAGTAGATATTACAAACAGTAGAACAATTGGTATAAAAAAAATTATAGAACTAAAATAATTAAAAAAAAATAAAAACCAAACCAAACAACTATAGTAAAAATAGCAATTAAAGATTAATCTCAGTGAATATACAAGTTAGTGTTGAATTAAATATGTCCACGGTTTTACAAAGGTTATTGTATGTTTTACACGAACTTAAAATTGGAGACATATATAAAACATTAGTACGTGGCGGAGAAAGGTGAAATGGTAAACTCAAACGGTAGTGATAAGATGGTACAAGAAAATTAATTTTAGACAGCAAATCGGGGGTATCTAGTTTATCGTGCACAATATTAAATAGGAAAGTTATACTACTTTTTATTCTTCTATCCTCTAAACTACTAACATGAAATAGGTTTAGTAAAGTTTCATGACAAAACCCTCTAGGAGGATAATGACCTTCAGTTTTGTAATATAAGAATTTTAAGAATCTCCTCTGAACATGCTCGATCAAATCAATATTTTTTTTTGATGACGCGAACCAGATTAGTGAGCAATACTCCAGCTTACTTCGAACAAGTGAAAAGAATAGTTCTTTAAGTGCAACCATATTATTGAAGGATTTACAATTCCTCAGTATAAAACCTAGAGTAGACATTGCTAAACGCGTTACTGTAGCAATGTGATGCGAAAATGTAAATTTGGAATCAAAGTAAACGCCTAGGTCTTTAACCAAATCGACCCTTGTTAACCGCAGGGAATGAACTACATAATTATATACAATAGGTTGATGTTTCTTAGCGTATGTAACTATTTTACATTTAGAAATATTTAAAAATAAACAATTAGTAGAACACCACCGCACAACACTGTTTAGTTGCTCCTGCAGAAATTGATAGTCACTGATCGAAGACACTTGAGTAAATAGTTTTAAGTCATCGGCAAATAGTAGTGCACCACACTTCAATAAAGCAGTTAAATCGTTAATATATAACAGAAATAAAAGAGGTCCCAGGGTAGATCCCTGAGGGACACCTGAAGTAACTATAACAGAATCAGACTTAAAATTATTGTACAGCACACGCTGGGATCTGTTGCTTAAATAGGATGTAAAAAGCTTAAGTAACCCTTCATTGAAACCAAAATTAAATAGCTTGGCAATAATGATGTCATGGGGAATGCTATCAAACGCCTTTTTGAAGTCGGTATATATGACGTCAACTTGTCCACGCTTGTCGATGGTTTCTGCAATAACATGCGACAAACATGCTAAGTTAGTGGTTGTAGATCTGTGTGCCATAAAACCATGCTGGTGGATGGATATAAGTCGTCTCACCTTCGAATAAATCCTAACATACAAGACATTCTCAAAAATTTTTGCGAAGTTGCTTAAAATGCTGATTGGTCTGTAGTTACTAACGTCGTTGGAGTCACCAGATTTATATACAGGCGTAACGTTAGCATTTTTCCAGCTATCGGGAAATACATTAGTAGCCAATGCAAGATTAAATATACGTGTTAAAGGTTCAGCAAACACAGCTGCACAGTCTTTAATAAAAAAAAGCTGGAATAAGATCGGGACCAGATGTGTTACCATTTTTTAAGTTGTTTATGGCTGTGGAGACTTCATCAACAGTTACACTTTCGATATGGATAATTGGTACATTATTATAGTCATAGAAGTCAGTAACATCACTATTTGTTGATGTCGAATATACACTACTAAAGTAATCACTAAATGCTTGTACAATGTCTTGAGCATTCTCGAAAGTTTCATTGTTAAATCTCATACTGGATGGAATGCGAGAACTACCTCTCCTTGAGTTGATAAAGGTCCAAAAACGTTTTGGATCGATAGAGATTGTAGCTTGCACATTGGAAATGTAGTTATTATAAGCTGTATGGATAAGTAACCTAAGATCCTTACGCAAGCGTTTAAAATTGATTAAGTATTGTTCGGTTCCATATTTCTTGAATTTTTTGAAAGCAGCAAACTTTAGCCAAATCAAACGTTTAATTTCAGGGGTGTACCAAACAGGATACTTTGATGATTTGTTACTATACCTAGGAACATATGCATCCAGTACCTGATACAGAAACTGGTAGAAACGGTCACAAGCAAAGTTCACACTAGTACAAGACTCCAAAAACGACCAGTCGGCCTGCAGTAAAGAGGCATATAAGTTAATGAAATTTGCTTTCACAAAGTTATAACGCTTGTTCCGATTATCAATAGGAAAGCGCTCAATACTTTTAATCTTCAGCGATATATCAATACATAGAGCTGGGTGATAGACATCTTCCGTAACTATAGGCTCAGTATCATGTATTACAGAACAGGTTATATTGGCAAAAACTAAGTCCAGCAATCGGTTCATTGAGTTGACTACAGTATTACATTGGTTTAAATGGAGAAAGTCAGCAAAATTGTTGAGCGTTGCGGTCCTGTTGTCAAGCACATGCACACTATTATAATTAGGAACGTTAAAATCACCAACTATGACCACATTAGTCGAGAAACATGATTGTTGTTCCAATAGGAACAATGATACCATTCACGATTTTAATGCACTGCAAGTCAAGTTTCGCTCTTCAAACCATTAATGGTTCCGTCAATGATAAAACCTCCTCTCGTTCGGAGATACTAAAACAAAAAGCTTACCATGCACTTTTGAAATAAATCGTTTTAAATCCCCTTAGAAAATAGTTATGACTGTGATAAAAATTTCGAGAAATTAATTCAAACTTAGATACATATATTGTGGTTAAACAATGAAAATACAGATTATGACAGTTACTCCAAAACGACAAATTTTAATTGTTAACTAAACTCACTGGCCGACTTAACTCACGTCCTCTTCCTCTCGCATTTCTATCCCACCTATCCCCTATACAGCGAGCGTCCTTTAACTTATTACAATCTCATGATAAGAATAACATAAAAAATGCAATGTGGTTAAATTTCCTTTAATTACAATGGAGAGAGTAAACAGTAATTAATTTTAAATGAATCACAATTCACGTCCATTAAATGACCAAATTTCCACCCTTAAGTTTGGACAATAGTCGGTATGTTCTTACTGTCGACATGGACGAGTAATAATATTTACAATAAAAAGTGGGTATGTGAAACCACTTAAATTCATTAAATACGTCTACATAACCAGCATTTCTATAGTACCCCCTGAATTTGATTGTTTTACTTCTGAGTCACTGAGATACAAATCGTCAAAGTGCCCGCCTTAACTCTTAATTACTCAAATATTGTTAATAAACCGGCTTTTTTTTCAAAAAGGAATCTAAATGTGGAATAAAAAATGGGGGTTTCCATTTAAAACAAAGAAGAAGAACTGTGAGTACTTTTTGAGATTGAATTGAAATTGTTTTTCGATCGACCGTTTTACAAACAGGGTGTTTTGTATTCAAAATGGACTCTTGGCCTTAAATTTTTCTTACAAGCTTCTTTGTATTTCATTTTCTTTATGTGATGTGTGTTAGAATCAATTCTTGTAATTTCTTTTAATCAATTAATTATGTGTCAATTTGAATCCTAATTTGAAATTGAGGTAGAATTTTATTTTTCTACGCCAGATTTTTCTAATTTCTGTTTATCCGAATGTTATGTTCAGTTCAAACTTTGAGTAATGATTTCATTGGAGCTTTAAGTGAATGTTACGACTTTATTGTTGTATCGGAACCCAGTCTTGCTCTGAGAAAATTTAAAAAATAATAAATTGTGAAATTTGAGCTAGCTAGGTAGGTTGTATGATAGAGTAACCACATATCATTGCCCACAACAATAGAGTATAACACGCATTCCATAACTGTTGTGGTCAGATGGCCTGTTGTGACGAGCGTATTTAGGTTTCGATTTAAAATTTTGAATGATTCCGTAAAAAATACGTAAAGTAGAATGTTAAGCAGAAAAAATAATTACAGTAGAATTTTTAAGCAGTAAAAAATGTTCTAAAGTGCATTTCCAAACAAATTTTGGTCATGATGACAAAGAATTTATCTGGTTAATTGCGGTCAACGAAATAGGTGTCAAATTTGTAAATTATTCATTTTCAATGGGGTTTTTTATTCCTTAATTACTTGAGGTGTTAAAATTGCTGAACTTTTTCGTAGAGTAATAGGATCACATTTCTTAGTAAGCGTGAGATAATTCATTAAGGAAATGTTTGGCGGGTTCAACAAATTTAAGTAACATGGAGGAGAAGAGTTATCACCCTACTCATTTTTGATTTGATGGGAGTGGTTATAATAGCAAATTAAATCTTAAACACGTCAATATTGACTAGCAAGTTTTTGAGAAGCCGTGATATTTGTGAGGTTGTTATCGCGAAGAAATTTTTCTTATTAAATTACCGCACAGCTGATAAGCAAGGGTGTTTGAATTATCTTGTAGTTACCTCATCGAGCAATATTAGTGCCAGAGTTTCAAAAAAGTTAACCAAAGTTGCCAGAAATTAGGTATTGCTTAGAAAACCAATTTCTCCATTTTCTGTAACGGGAAACAACAATTTTATTAACTATTATAAAAAGCCCGTTAATTTGACGCTACACAGTTCAAGAAATGTTGCTTTGCTTGTGAAGTAAACATCCAAGATCATTGTACGAAGACTCTCATGTTGATGTCAACGTTTTTGCTTATGCCGTAGAAAAAAGTGCTGTCCGACGGCGGTTGTATTTTTACACCACATTTCCTTCATTTCGTCTTCGATTCTATTGTCATTGTCGCTGTAAGGAGCGATTCAACATTTCCAGCCTGGTAAAGCGGCAATTACTAGAAAGTATCAAATAAAACAAATAAGGGTGTGAAAACACAGCCAAATAAAGGGACAAACGCAAGCAGGCCCAGCAAAAATTAGCCAGGTAGCTACTGGAGATCCTATACCAAGACAGCAACCGCAAGTCATCCAATCCAGGACCCAGGGGAAATACAAAGATTAACCAATATAACTACATAAGCGTACAAGGAAGCGAAGAGAAAATGGACAGAAAAAGGAAAACACCCAAAAGTAAACTCGGGAATGGATTGGTGGTTTAGAAATACGAATGGAGAAAAGAGAAATTCAGCACCAAACCCGAGACCAAACCCGAATGATGCTAGAAGATTTAGGACAATAAGTTAATGAAGAATGGGCCCAAATGGATAATATTAAGCAGAACGTACAAAAATTAAATTTCAAAATTCTAGCAGTAGCAACTGAAGTTAACCGGCGACAAGAGTAAATTTAAGAATTATTAGAAAATCATCAGGAGAAGATCAGAGAACATGATACAGATAATGGCGAATTAAGAAACAAGTAGGAAGTGACAAAAAAGCAATTAGCAGCAACTCTCCATCAAAAATCTACAAAGCCGACAACATCAAAAGCTAAGAAAATTTGACGGAAATATCTAAACTATTCATCCTCAAGACCCTCGGGAATTTCAATCCAACGAAGTAAAATAAACGCGCGCTGACCTAAACCGAAATCGATGGAAATAACTGGGAAAATGTCAAACAAGAATTTAATAGCAGTACTGGTCCGAAGAAGTACAGGGAAAAATCCGATTGCGATTGCCTACTCCACATCTATACAAAGCCAAGTTTGAGCCACCCACGGAGGAATCTGTAACGGTTTATTTTCTTAATTACAAGTATTATTATTGTTCATGGTATATTTTGTTGAATGGTCCTCGTAACTTTTGAAAAGCAGTCATAACCTCGAATAGATAATATCGTTGGAAGTTTGACCACGCAATTTTAACGCGCGGAGGTATGTATACATCTTTGGTTACCAACGCAGGGTGTTACCTGTGATTTTCTTTTAGGGTTTTTAATTTTGGTTCGAGTTTAATAAAATTGCAGTCTTAACTGCAAATCCCAGTTTTAAAAACCAGTTCTAATATATAATTCCGTACACGTTTACCATACGCATGTGACTAACTAACTAATTTAAAGTAAAGTTAAGATACTCAGATTTGTAAGTAAGGTAAATTATCATTTTGAATATTTGAATTTGTGTACGCTATCCCATTGGGGAGTTTATTTAATATTTGTTGACAATAAACCGGCATTTATTTTGGTATCTAAGTTGACTTGTATTCTTTGTAATCCCTTCGTATCTTCTCAATTTCATGCGGGTCAAAGAGTAACCATAATACTCTTTGGTTATGTTATACCCGTTATAAATCTCAACTGGTGACTGGATACTTCCCCAGAGAAGTGGAGAATATTTTAATGAACCGAGAAATAGTGGTAAAACAAATTAAAATTGAAGAAATTAAGACGTTAATAACAAAGGGGTAGAAAATTTAAGCAATTTGATTGAAGAATTAAAACAAGTTAAAGAGGAAATTGAAGAAGATCAAGAAAAGTGAAAAGTCAACCAATCATTTTAGTGAAGTTGGAGGGGGTAAGAGAGCCAGCTGAAGAAAGCAAAATTCATAAGAAGCGAGAAGAAATTTTAGAAGAAAAGCTCAATCAATCAATCTTTATTAAACGCTAAAATGGTAACACTTTTTACAACATAAATTAAATTATAACTATAATAAGTCCATTATTTGTATATCGGCCAAATTACTTACGGTAGTATACGAAAAGAACCCAATTTCAAATTTAGAAAATAAAATAAATAAATAAAATAAAAAAACTTTATGGTCATTTGTCGTTTAATTTTGCAAGCAAGCAATTGTCAGAAAACCAATGTTTGAAGTCAATTTTCAGAGAAATCCAGGAAGGAAGAAGAAGAACCATACATTTATCTCAGGAGTTAGCCGTAGGTCATTTTACAAAAGTTCTATGAAATAGGCAGAGGTAAAAAGAACATTTACAAAAGTTCATTAGATTATGCTTCAAAACCAAACCTGCAATTCTTCTTATAATGCTAAACTGGTCTCGCTAAACCTTCTTATTGAAATAGTGGTTGGTTGAACTGGTTCCAACTAGTGAATGAAATGAAATTCTACCAAGACATTTCAACATTAATACCACAAGGTGTTTTTTAAACCTTAACTAACAGGTTGAGTATAATGTACCTAATATTCGCGCTTGAAAAAAGTAAAACGTGTTCAAAACGAATTTAAAGGAAACGCTAAGCACGTACGAACGGAAATATCTATTAAGATATATAACTGAGATATGCTAACTTTAGACACACTGTTGAATATCTAAACAGCAAAACGGGGAAAAATAAAATATTCTATTATAAGAAAAGAGAACAATGTGGAAACTTTTATTGTAGTTGTATGAAAAGGGCGATACACTTTTAACTTTTTAAAACTAAACACGGTCGCTTAAACTTGTAAGAGCATATGGTACATAGAATTTTTCCGTTTAAAGAATTCGCAAGTTCTGCTGGAAAATAGTGAGATGAGATTGCCTCTTGGATATTTTCCGCAGTCGTGAATAGAACGCATTGTTGTTTTTGGCATAGGGTGGACAAGGAGAGGATCAAATATCAAAAAGCTTCATGAGCGATTTACTTGTTACGAAACAGTCGTTTCAGCTGGAGGCACTTTCTTGTATAAGCAATAGGGTCGTCCGAGCATCCCTTTTAGTGCAGCGTCGGGAACGTTGTGGTCATCCTCAATAAATACAAATCCCTTTAAAGCTTTTCATCAGTGACGCTCAACAGTTTCTTTACCGTTAATAAATAGAATTGCGAGGCAAATGTTTTGGTGACGTTGGACTGTTACCCCAATTAATATTCCTCTGTTCACAATTACGAAAAGGGTTCGTTATTTACGATGGAAAGCAACTTTTGTACGTGCATCAGTAATTAACTTGTCACGCCCTCACACACGAGTCTACCTACCTATATCTAGTATCCAGTATAATAACTTGGAAACTCATTTCTCATTTGCATGACTTTGATTCATATTCAAATACACTGCACTTAAATTTGATGTTACGCCAAGAAAAAGATCCATTAGGGATCCCGGCGTCTTTCATCCCTAGCTTTTATACATTATAGCGTGATCTCTTCGCAACATGAATTATGAATTTAAATTTGTTGAATTGGTAATAGCGCACCGACGAAATTGTAAACGAATGTTCGGCGCCATTATTTTCTTGGCAGTGAAAGAGCACGAACATAACCATAACTTTCCACACAAACCCAATTTCCACTAAAACCAGTAGAACACGGGAATTTGAGATTCGTGGGATACAAATTTCATTTCAGCGTACGCATACGGTCACTTCTCATTAAAATACGAAATATCATGTACGCGTAGTCTTGAAATGGCACTTAAACCTACGGTTAAGCGTCCTCTAGATCATAAACTTTAGTTCAGTATCGTATTATTTCATTTCTATTTGATAACGATACTACTGTTCGGATTATTACTACATCTGCACTTTGTGACTTTTCCAATCTTTTACCACAGACAACATTGTCTGTGCTTTAAATAAGATCTCGCCGTTTGATCTGCGAATTCCAATTAACAATGTGTGGTCGTTGGAATACCGAATTTGGAGATTTCATTCCTACTAATTGGATAAGTACAATTAAGGATTGGCATTTCAAAAATCCCATACGTTTGAGCTGGGTTTTATTTCAAAAGAAGCGCGCTTAAAAAACTTGAAGTCTGACATCGGTCCCATATTTTTCCGATATCGGAGAAAGAAGTATTTAATTAAAAACAGTTTAATTTAGTTGAAGATATCGAAGGTATACGCATACGGAATGGGAATTTTAGTTACTCCCTACTCAAAACTGACGTTTCAATAAATAGAAACGCATAATGGATTTGGGTCAGTTCAATGTAAGTATAACTGAAAAATCTATCTTAAATTTAAGAAACAAATTTGAACGAACACTACAAAGATAAATGATTTGAACGGCATTTGCTTTATAAATAGTGCCGATATTAACAACGAAAGCTTTGTAGCTAATGGCTGCTTCGTTGCTATCAAGCACATGAAAATGGGTCGGTCAACCGTAATTTACATCCTCTAAACTGGCCGATTGGTGTTGAAATACTGCTTCTACACGTTGATCTATTGTTGATGTGTACAGAAAAACACTTGTGGAACGTTTAGCACCTTTTCCACTAATTTTAATAATTTAGTTGGCACATGTAAATACGTAAATTCGTGTACTTGCACCATCTTTACACCTACGCGAACGGTGCGTACTGAACCGCTACAAATTCAACCGCCTCTCTATCTTTTGGGCCAGATTTTAATAATAAAAATAATGTATTGGCTTTGTATGCCATGTTATATTTCTCGATAAGTGTGGAGTCGGGTGGAGAACATATGCTCACATCTTTTTCGTTGGTTTAATTTCGATCTAAGGAGCGAATTCATAAATGATGGTACTCAGGACCTATTAACTACGAGAACGCGGACTGGTATTAGGGTTGAAATGGACAGTGGTTTACTGAACTAAGTTGGAGGCTCTATAATTATAGCTACTTACAATTATTATATCTCTAATTCAATTTTATTAATTAATGTTAGTTCGAAAGAATTTACCTTGAATCTGAAGTGGGTTCGCACTAACTCTAATTAACAAAAATGCTTCTAAACTACACATTTCTACATCTTTCCCCTATTAACGGTTTTGGTTATTGCTTTTGTTGTTGTTGTTCAGAATAATATTCAGATACTACTTGTAGATTCACTGTAAGATTCATATATTTATGGAAGTATTTAACTATATACAAACGAGGCCATCGAAATCATGGATTTTTTATGTGCTTTGTAAAGATGTCTATAACAGGTGGTCCCTTTAGTCTTATGTACAAAATTATCGGTAAGCGTATAACGCTTCATAATCAAAAAGACCAGTACTAATATTCGAGAAAATAAAGCGCGTTAAGCTAAGAAACGAGTGTTCAAGCTGATAAGAGTCGAAACGTTACAGTGTTGCCGGTTCGAAAAACCGTCGCTACCTAACATGAGAGGGACACTTTCCTACGATATCTTCGCATTTATAAAAAGCATTGTGAACGCTTGGTTTGCGTTGGGGTGGTTTCGTTTTTTTGCATTCGGCGAGTAGTTAAGTAAAAATCGGGTGGACGAGCGGCGTCCATACGCAAGCCTTCGATGGAATCTATGCAAGTCGAGCGCTACATTTTTCGAAGGCGTGTTGAATTCGTAGTCGAACTTTTGGAGCAAACTTACATAACGTAAATGCGGGAAAATGTAGATCCCGTAAAACGAAATCCTTCTCCGGGCTTTTAAGGAAAATGTTGTGAGTGGTGTGCCCCTTTTTTGTGATCGCGCGTAAAATTTTATTGTTAAATTAAATTAAAAGTTCAAACCAAAAGCCGTATAACGGCAGTATATAAGAGATTCGATAGCCGTGCAACCGAAGATTGTGTCACCATTTTCTACGAATTTATTGTAGTGGGTTCTTTATACATTCAGTGGGAGCCGCTGTTTCGAACAAGACAAATAATAAGAGGCTTTTTTTAGGCCACAAGAAAACTTCAACGGAAAATACAGTGCGAATGAGTTACTTTCTTGGTACGTAGGAGAATATTGGCGGACCATTGCACGATTGGATTAAAGTGCTCGCATTTAAATAAATTGTTACCACGAAAGCGTTGTAGTCTAAGGTGTTAAGTTACGTACCAAATTTGTTTATGGGGGTGCTAATAAAATTATAAAGAGAACGGCAACCGGTAAACGGTTTCAAGACAATTAATTCCTGCTTTTGTTGGCTGGCAAAACCTTATAAGTTGTAATGGTAAATATGGCATATTACATACTGCGGAACATAGGTAATTTTTCCCGTAAATAAATTAAATTGGAACTAACAAATTGAAAAAGTTCATTTTTCCATTTGTACCAGGTGTTTGATTAATCATGAATATAAAAAAATTGTTCTCCAGTTGTTTTATCAAAAAGGGTGGACCAAAAGGTCGGCAGACAGACAACATGTTTTCACAAAGAAGCTTTTGAGCCGTTTTACTAATAATAATACCTGAAATATTATTTTAGTAAAGTTAAACGCAGTCGCCTTTTGTTTATATAGTATTAGCGGCGGTTAAAAAAAGCAAGAGTGAGAATTTGTAATTAAAATTTGTTGAACTGAGGAGAAAGATCAATATAGATACGGCATGGAAAAATGCCCTAGGGCTTGTATACGAATAAATATGCCACAAGCATTTACATTATACTAACAACTCTACTAATTTTCCGGAAAAGTTTAGCTTGAAACCCCTTTTTTTGCGAATTTACAACTGAGCCCAATCGTGTTCCATTAAGTACACTAGACATTATTGTTTGAGCAAAATGAAGAGAATAAAATGTGTAATTTTATTGGGCAAAAAAAAATAAAGTCTTGTTAAACTGCTATACAAATCTCTATTTAAAAGTAATGATAAAATAAACTCTGAGTAATTTTCTTGTCAAACTAAGACAGTAACAATAAGAAAGTTGAAGGAAAATAGATTTCGCTTGCTACGCGTAATTTTTTCCTGCCCTTCAAATTCAATCTCCAATAGCAAATACCATTTTTGGGAGGATTTATGCGGACAACTACAAATACTTAAAGAACAAAAAATATTGAATTAAAAGGGCAGCCATAATATATTTTTAAGGATGTTCTTAATTAAATCTTTTCATTTACCCGAAACTAATTTCTTACCAGACAAAAACGCGCATTCACAAAGCAATTTGTAACAGAATTAGTTATCGGGATTAACTTTTTCGCTTAGTGAGACAATCAATTTTATTCAATTCCTTTGTCTAAAAAAATAGGAGGTGCTGCGTCTTATTACAGTCAGATAATCACACAAGTCATTATCAGTTTCGATTTTGTTTTATCTTTTGTGTCTTTTGAAGTTGGTTCCTGAGGCGCTCAACCTACTCTCCAATTTAAATAATTGTAATAAACTACCCCATAAAGAAACACCTCAAATCCCCTGTAATTTAATTTATCTGTGCGTATTTTAAAGTTGCTGACCTGAACGTTCAAAAATTGTATGCACGGATTCAGTCCATTTCAGTATTTTACCGGAACGCCTTTTTCAGAAAAAAGAATCCAAAATTCCATTAATAATCATCTATGCTGACTGTTGACCCTTAAATTTATATTTCAGTTACAAATCATGCTTTCTGTAATCCACCTTATATGCTTCGCTCCTTTCTACATGCTTGATTAAAACTACGAGTAATACTATCGTTAAAGCGAACCTTTCTTAATTGGTTAATGCAAGACATTTTCACTTTCACGTAATTCGGCAAAAAACGCCGTGAAAAGTTTCTCAGTAAACTTTTTCGTGTGGCGTTTTCGTAAACCTCACCTTTTAGTGGGCTTCATTGTCAATCTAATTATTTGATAATAACGAAACCAAATCATGGAAACTCCGTAATTACATTTCATTGAAAAGTCTGGAAAGTTTAGGGTTATTAAGGTGATGACGGAGGCTAAAACCAACATCCAATTTTATTAGGATATTATGCTTTGCCAAGTAAATAGGTTTATAATTAATGCTCTCAAGACTTGATTAAAGTACCTTCAAGAATTTGTTCAAATTCTATTTGCGTTTCGGTCATTGCGTTCTTGAAACTTCTCGCAGCTATAAGCTCGCGTAGGATCAATCATAATACGTTAATGGATTCCGGTTTGAAAAACCTTAACGCGCTTTTCTTGTGGTAACTTTAGGACAGGTTAATTGAAAGGACGCGATAGCTTGCCAACTAGCGGTTTCAAATTTTCCCCTTAACTTGAATTCTGTAGACTTTAGACGGTAAAATGAATTTGTGCTGAAATTAGTTGCAGAAAAAACGAAGATTAAGTTCTTGAATAGTTTCGGCGCGGACTTCTGTCTTCAAGTCTTTGAACTAATACCTCTTTGCTCTTGGGTACTTTAAGGTCTTAATATGTGGAGAAATAGGGGAAGCGCGACAAATGCTTTTGAAGTGAGCTAATTAATACAAATTGGACAGGCAGGTATTTATTAATACTGCGCTAAACTATCGCCATCTCGGAGAGATTTTTAAACTACTTTTTCTACGAAAGTGTAGAAACACGATTGTTTTTGTAGGTAAATTGATTGTGAAAACAGGTCTTTGAAACACTAGTGCGGCAAAAATATTTTCTGCACGCATTTTCTACACGCTAATAAACATATGCGAAGTAACTCTTTGTAATTGTATCGCTTTATTCACAGTTTCGTTATATAAGACAATGGCAGAAAAATTGGATCACTTAAAACTACAATTAAACTACAACTAAAAAATCATACATGAAATATGACTAATTACTAATAAATATTAAAGGTACAAGATGAACAATTACCTGTACTTACACCTGGAATTGTCGACTTTAACTGATTAATAGATTTTGAAATCGAAAGATTGGAAGTTATTACATTGAACGCCCAAGACGATGTGCAGGTACCAGTTAATTCAGAAATATCAGAAGCATTACCAATTATTTTCTTGGAAACCAACTTTCGTTCTCATCGATGTAACCCTCTGCTACCATTGACGACTCCAACCTCCGTGACGCTTTAGGCTCAGAATATCTGCCCATCATTAACAAGTAGCGTGGCCGAAGTCCGGCGAAAACTGCAATGACCGGTAAAAGCAAAAAGATCTGGCAGATTTAGATCATTTGCAGTTTGTTGAGGAATTTTGCAAAACGTGTTTACCTATACGGTTGAACGGTAAATTTACCTTTCTTATAATTTAAGAAAAACCGATTAGTTGGCACATTAGAGGGATCTATATCCAATTTTCTTGGCCTTCTGCTACAGAAAACGTTCTTGGGACATGATTCTTGGAGTCAGGAATCGTTATCAATAAAATTGTATCTTGTTCTGTGAAATCCGTTACAGTCATTTTACAACGTTCGCTCCGACGGCAAGCTCCAGCCACTCCAAGGACGAGAGCAACCTTTAATTAAATTATGCTTATTTATTATTTAAAAATACAATAAGAAATTCACAAACCTTCATCATTACAAATGTTTCATCAGGCGCTTCTCCCAAAAACTTAGCGATTTGTTCTCTTATGAAAACGTTCCTTTCCGAAACGCTGCTTAGACTTTTGGGGTAGCAATTCATGCGAAACCGCATTAGCCATTTCCGCAACGTCCGGCGGGGTGCACATACCTTCTTCATCTTCAGTTTCGTCAAAATCCATCACTTCTTCACTACGCCACAAATTGTTTGACTTAAATTTACGATTTTTCAAACAATTATGTTTTGTCATGGCAACCGGCTTACTTGATCATTTACAATTGAAACATTAAACTACGATCAGACTACACGAGTTTCTGCCGTTATCTGACTAGTTTAAATTTCTAATTTCTAGAGAAGAACTTTTCACTTTCGTAGAAAAAATAGTATGAAACACGCATGCCGAAACGGTCATTGAAAAACTCGTATACATTTACATATACATTTATACTCGTTTTTCAATAATACCGTTTCTGCACTTGTATTTCAATGTACTATTTTAATATAAATAATTTGACTAGGGTTTTTACCAAGGATGCTATATAATATAGGTTTTTAGCGCATTTCCACAAAAATAAAAAATAAATGCGCTATTGTGGCCACTTTGTCCGTCCGTCCGTCCGTCCGTCCGTCCGTCAGTCCGTCCGCTAACTTTGCGACGCTACTAGTTCTTTATCTTAAGAGCTATTGTTCTACTTTTTTCGCTATTTGGTTCGTTATGGTGTCGAGTCTTGTACCAAGGAAGGAATTTTTTCTGTACCGCTTACAAAAAAAGTTATTGTAAAAAAAACAAAAAACCGTTTTTTACATGTTCCATAATTTTACACTTTTGCCGTTTATTAACGATCCTAGAGATCGTTTATAATTTTGCATTGCTATCTGTCGCCTGCCGGTTGGTCTGTCCGTCTGTTCCTTTGTCTGTCTGTCCATCTATCTGTCCGTGTGAACGATAACTTTGTTTAGAAATGTTCGATCGCTTTTACATCTCCGTTAGTTATGAACTGAATTGCATGAAATTCAATATGGGCATAGCTTTAGCCATATAATACGCAATGCCAAAAGTTGAATCGAATCGATTCAAAATTCACAGTGCCCTTTTCGCATCTCGACCATTTATAAACCGAATTGCAAACTTTTTTACTTATAAAAGTATTTGAATGAAATTTGATACATAGGCACTTGGAATAAAGGAAAATCAAACGCCAATTTCAAAATTTGGTTTTGCGCATGCGCAGTGCCAACTTTTTTATTTATGGAAGAATTTAAACGAAATTTGATACATAGGCACTTGGGATAAAGGAAAATCAAACGCCAATTTCAAAATTTGGTTTTGCGCATGCGCAGTGCCAACTTTTTTATTTGTGGAAGAATTTAAACGAAATTTGATACATAGGCACTTGGAATAAAGGAAAATCTAGCGCCAGTTTCAAAATTTTATTTTGCGCATGCGCAGTGCCAACTTTTTTATCTATGGAACTATTTAAGTGAAATTTGATACTTAGGCGCTTGGAACAAAAGAAAATCTAACATTAGTTTTAAAATTTAGGTTTGCGCATGCGCAGTTCCAATTTTCTTATTTAGAAAAGCATTGAAATGAAATTCTTCTCATAAACTGAAATTGAAGTAGCACGTCAAAAATGGATTGCCCATGTGCAACGTTATCTTTCATATTTGTGGCCGGATTTTTACGATTTTAACAGAAGTTGCATCTTACAAATGGGAAATGAATGCAAGTGGAAATGCGCTTTATGTAAATCGTTTACGATTTGTTGAAATTATTTACCGGGATACGTACTTTAGTTGCGTATACACGCCTGCTCTCGCCACAAGCGACATATTTGTATATACCTATCTATATAGCAACAACCAAGAAAAAATGTACATTTATATGCTACATAATAATAAAATCTTTTCACCCAGAGACTACAAGTAGCATAGTAAAATGACTTCTTTTTTCGATCATTTTCGAGAATTCGAGATGAAAAGTATACAAATTATAATAATCAACATTCATCTTTTGCCATAGGCGACACTCGACAGTAACCTTCGTTACCGCGCTCAATGTACCCATACATTTATTGATTACGACTGCAAAGACAATGAAATGACGATTTAATTGAAATATTGGTTTTAATATTTTCAGCCACGCAAGAATCATTTAACGATCTGTTTGCGAGAGAGCGATGGAGTTGGATACGAGACAACGTCAAACGGCCAGCATCTACACCACCGTAAGTTTTTCCTAATTGCTTTTAATAATCCATTAAACTGAATTAATGGATTTTTGGAGGTGGACATTTGTTTCAGTTCAGCAGCAAAGGGTTAGTGGGTTACTGCCACTGGTACTAACATCAGTGAATCAATAATCCTGCGCTGTCGCAAGTTTTTATACATAGGCGTAACATGTAACTACCAAATACTGTACATATCAATTTAATGACAATCAATCATTTTAACCTATATCGACAATGAATGAAAAACATGACCCACTTATGAATACACCTGAATATTTTCCACGGGTGTTTACACAATAAATGTTCCCAAAATGTTATAATAATTACTACGAATGTTCACTTTCACACAATAACTACGGCATAGAATTAGAAAACAACCCCAATGTAATAATCACCAGTTAGTTAGCGAAATGCGATCCTGTACAGTGGAAGAGGGAAAGCTCCACCACTGACGAAAACCCTCCAGAACTCCGGGTCTGAGTCCGGGAAACAGAAATCACGAAACACTTTGTAACCATGAATTTGTACGCATCGATGTGATAAATTAGTTTTAACTATCTTTTTGATTAATAATTAATAACTCGGACGGTGATGATTGGCGCGATAAACGTTTGAGTGAAAATCTTAAAGGATTTCCCTTAATTGTAATAGGTGTGTATTTTCCATTTCCTATACGTTTGCATGCATCAGTTTTTACACTCAAACGTTTTGATTTTAGTTTAGTTTGCCTTTTGGGACACGAATGTGGCTATTAAAACATTATTCATATTATTTTCGATTAAAACATGAAAATTGATTTGGAAGAAAATTAGTCTACCGATATTTATTCAAACATTTTTCCATATTTTCAATAATAACACGAAAATTAATGTGGAAGAAAATTGGTTTACCGTACTTTACTGTTATTTGTACTTTTATTTTAATACAAATACCTATCTAACAAAAAAAAGAAGTAGCGTACTTATACTAAGGCGGTAGCTGTAGATTTGAGCAATTTTGAAACTCAATTAAGAAACTAATCCAGCTCGCGTGTTAGGTAACAATTTTAAATACGAAGATCTAGATCTCACTGCAAAATACCACAAACTAAATGCTTCTTGTGGAGTAAGTCGCTTGAAAAAGACCATTGCCGCCAGAGAAAATCATTAGCTAGTTTACGCCGTAACAAAAGGGGAAAATGAACTAACTGCCCAGTGCCCAGGTTGATTTCATGATTTCTTCAGCCAAAAGATGTTTTCTTGAACTTGTAAGACATTGGTAGTTTCTTTGAGCTTGAAGGACCAGTTAAATGAATTGATTATTCTTTTTACCATGGATACAAGTATTAAACACAGCATAAACCAGTTAATTGTAATCATGTCGCTCCCGTTGAAGAGTCAAAATTAAGACTGAGGACACATTATTAATAATTCTAATAATAAATAATAGTTTATATGCATTTATATCACTTTTTAGGGAGAAATGCATTACAACAGTGATTTTTTCTTCAATGGGAAGAATACATACTTATCCTACAAAGCACGTTTAACTCTATTTGCCATCTTCAAAGAATGAAATGAAGAAATGTTATATGCATACTTTCATTTATTTGTTCTTTTGGCCGTTCTTGATTATAAAACGATTCGACCCGTTCAATTCGCCCCCCAAAAGAAACTCCCCGCAATAAATTCGTCCCCGGAAGAGCCCTGGGAAAATCCGATTCGCGAGACTCCCCACTGTAAATTCCCCCCTGAAAAATCGCCCCGGAATGGCTGCACCGGAAAAATATCACTGCAGTTTATCACATTTGATTTATTTAAAAAAAATGGAATACAGAAGCCAAACGGCAACCTAAAATAGGGCAATAGTTATTGAATTTAGACCGTAGTCGCTCATAGAATTTATTGGCGTTTTACCTTCCTCACACCATCACTGGAAAAATTCACGGGAGGGAAAGAGAGACTGAGGAAAGGGAAAGCGGCAGCGAGGGATGAAGGAAGAAATGAGTCATGGATTTTCGCCACAGATTGTATCTGAAAAAACTGAACTAAACAAGATATGGAAAACCGAAAAAGAATGAAAGGAAAGGGTAATATTGCCGATTTACAAAAAAAGGTACTGAGTGAAAACTAATGGGAAAATTACGACTGTATACAGATTATGTATACGATGGCGTTGAGTGAATGAGTCCTGAACGTTGGGACAGAACGAATCGCCGGGAAGGTGGGAGATGGGGGGGGGGGGGGGGGGGTATAGAATACCCCTCATAAAAAAGAGAACAACAACTTTCCCTACAACTACCCGGTTTGTTATTGTTGATCCTTAACACCATGATTTTTGGAAAGACTGGAGGAAAGGCTCCTTAGGGCTGAACGTTTTGAGGCAGAACGTATAACTGGAGGCTCTGGGGGGTATCGTACCACCCATAAGCAGAAGAAGAACAAATTTCCCCAGACCTTCATGTACGGTGGAGTACCGTACCCACCCAGACCCCCCTGGTTTGGGATTATAGATTCTTTAAAACCATGATTTTTGGAAAGAGTCCCTAGGGTTGAAATATTTGAGACAAATGTATCATCGGTGGTCTAGGGGGTATGGAATACCCCAGGAAAGAGCGAATAAACTTCGCTACAACTGTCATAAGATCTTCGATTACCCCCAAGACCCCCCGGTTTGGTGTTATTGATCCTTACTACCGCGCTTTTTGGAAAGAGTCGAGGAAAGGGACCTTAGGGCTACAAGTTTTGAGGCAGAACGTACCACCGGCGGGCCTGGGGGCATGAAATACACCCCAAGAAAAGAAGAACGATTTTCTCTACAACTGTCATAAGGCCTTCGTATACTGGGGGGTTTTCTATAACCCCCAGACCCCACGGTTGGGTATTATTGATCCTTAACAGCATGATTATTGGAAAAAGTCGAGGAAATGATCATTAGGGGTGAACATTTTGAGGCGGAAGCGGAACGTATCACCGAGGGGTCTGGGTGGTATGGAATATCCCAAAAGATGCCATTTTGTCCTTCCAAGACCGTCGTGTACTGGGAAGTAATCCATACTCACCGGGGGTATGGAATACCCCTCAGGAAATTCCCCTACAACTGTCATAAGACTTTCGTATACTGGGGGGTATTCTGGGTAGCCCAGACCCCCCTGATTTTTGGAAAGTCAAGGCCGAACGTTGTGAAGCAGTACGTATATCACCGAGGATTGGAGAGGTATATGATGCCCCGCCCCCTCCCCCAGGAAAAAGGAAACAAACTTCAGTCATCACTACAACTGTCATAAGACATTCGTATACTGGGGAGGAGAGAGGGGGTGTTTCGCACCTTCCAGAAGTTCCAGACCCATTGGTGCTACGTTCTGTTTCAAAAAGTTCAGCCATAACAACTCTTTCCTGGATCAAAAATGTAGTGTTGAGGATCAACAATACCAAACCGGGGGGGTCTAGGGGTATGGAAGAGAGATTTCAAAAATAATCCTAGAGTTGATGAAAACTATAGGAAAATTACGATAATGGCGATTGAGTAGAGAATTTATGCGATGGTGTTGAATGGATGAGTCCTAGGTCAATACGTTTTTAGGCAAAGAAAGGCAATGGACCCCCCCCCCCCAGAAGAAAGAGAACACATTTTCTGATACTGAATGCTTTGGGGCAGAACGTATCATTGGGGAGGGAAGACCTTCGTATACTGGGAAGTATGGAGTGCCCCCCCCCCCGGTCTCCCGGTTTGGTATTATTGATCCTTAACACCATGATTTTTGAAAATAGTCGAGGAAAGAGTCTTTAGGGCTGAACGTTTTGAAGTAGAACGTATAACCGGGTGGTCTAGGGGGATGGAATACCCCTAGGAATACCCCCAGGAAATAAAGAATAAATTTCCCTACTACTGTCATAAGAACTTCGTGTACTGGGGGGATTCACAATTTTAGGGATGGGGCTACATGATGTGGGGTCGGCGACATTTGGGTGCCATACCCGCGCACGATTTACTAATTTTTCAGGTTTTTCCTATGCTCTTATACAATTTTAGTTTAGTTTTCTTCTAACTGGTGTCGTCGGAAAGATCTTGTACACGCGCACAACTCATGCAGGACAGAATTTGGTTGTTTTCTTAGGGACGAAATTAACCACTTTTTGCAAGGCGCCCGTCTTCGAAGGGTAGTCGACTTCCGGCACCCAAAACTTATGTGCTGCTGCGAATTATCCCGCGGTCTCTCTTTCCCGTGTTGCCAATAGTAGCTCGAGCTGTTAGAAGTGCTCCAAAAATTGAGTACTATTTTGTGAAGGGTTTTTAGCGAAATCCACCAAAATGGCGCATTAATATGACTGTGAGGGCGTCGGACAAGATCTGACTGATGGTTGAGTTCAAAACATCAGATGCCATTTACGAGCGAACGGTGTGTCGACAAAGGGAATGTGATAGCCTTCGACCAGATCTTATTGACGGTGGAGTTAAAACCAGTTATAATAAATAAATTCAGCTTCACACGAGAACTTTGATAATTTTTTTCATTACCTCTAATCGTCCATCGCGCCCGGGAGTCTGAGTTAGGGGTCAGTTTACACCCGTTTTAATAGTGATGTAAGTTACATTTCCTAGTAAGCGCGAAAGCGTACTGTGACACCCTCTGATTCGGCTTATTTTGGGAAAGATAGGAATGATGAGAGCCATCTGAGATTGGTAGTAAGAAAGACACTAACCCATGAAAATGTAGACATCACCATTTTCAAGATAATCCGCCAATGTGGGCGTTCAAAATGTTGCTTAGTAATTAAGGGGGGATCAGTCCGTTTTGTAAAATAAGAATGAGCATCGCAGATACCAAGAGGAGGAATATTTGTTTGCGTTCGGGTTGTCACCGATAACCGAGCTTTAGTTAAAAGCGAACGTTACGTACTTTCGGAAATTGAGTAAAAATGTTCATTAGAAGTTCAACAAAGTGAATCCTAAACAAAGTGTTGCCTCGATTTAAAAAATTCCAAAGAGAATTAATCAGATGGACGCCGGGAAGGAAATAAAAACGCAATAACGATTCATAATCTACAGGGTAAGACTTCCCTGTTTCTTATGGGCGCCATATTGGATTTTTCCGGAATTAGGTATAGGACAAAAAAAGAAATTCATTTGAATGCATCGCCATCATAGTCATGTTGATTTTCAACAAAACATCGACGAGTAACTGGATCTTGCCTACTCCATCGGATTTATCAGATCCTCTTAATTCTTATTATTCCTTAAATTTTTCAGATACTTAAGATTCTTTCGACCCTTACAATTCATTTGATACTTCAAATTCACTCTGTATTTTTCAGTCCTTTTTTAAAGTCTTCTTACTCGTGGGATTCCACATACTGGAATTAATTCAATATCTTCATAGAATGCTTTTCACCCACCACTCCCTCCTAAAAACTAGATTCTTTAGATTTTTTAGATTATTCAGAAGCGAATACCCAAATGTTTCGAATTCTTGAGCTTATTTGAATTTTTCAGTTTCTTTGGACATTTATAGCACATCCTTTATGACATATAATGCAACTGTCCACGCTAAAACGACATTTCTAATAAACGGGCTGCTTAATAATACAACCGAGTCAAGTGAATTTCATGGATTTCACAAATCTGAAACTGTGTAAACGATCTAACCCGCATGTGGATCTCCATGTACAGAGAATCACAAGCAATAAGTACATGTATGAAAAGGATTTTTAAAAAATTATTAACGAAGGAATGTAATAAAGAGGATTGTGTCCATGAACGTACCGCACGGATTTTACAAATTTAGAATAATCTTGCAATTATCAAAATTAACTAAACAGTGGGAAATGTGGCGCATTGACAAAGCCATTAGCTGATGAGCAACATCAACAACTAATAACGCAAATGGGTTTCGGTCAGTGCGTATATGCACAACAAAAACCAGGGGAGATTGGATAGTACTGATAGCGTTTGTTTTGAGAGTGTTTGTTTTATGCAAATTTTAATAATGAAACACACCAAATTTCCCAGACCTATACAGGCTGTTTCACGTGAATCGTTACCTAAAAGTATTCAGACTCCGATTAACAATTTAAATCTGAAAATTTGCGTACCAATTCCCAGCTCAGATCTATTTAATTCTAAAATCCTATCTCACCGAAAGA
The DNA here is from genome assembly GCF_008802855.1 of Photinus pyralis. Taxonomy (NCBI): domain Eukaryota; kingdom Metazoa; phylum Arthropoda; class Insecta; order Coleoptera; family Lampyridae; genus Photinus; species Photinus pyralis. The sequence goes on along the minus strand of NW_022170249.1, from coordinate 17,744,803 downwards.
TTCTTTCAAGTTATAGTACATAACTCAGCCTCGGAATACCATCAAATTAAAGCAGGAGTACCGCAAGGAAGTGTGTTAGGCCCTCTACTCTACCTGATCTACTCATGCGACTCACCAACCACGAATAACACAACTATTGCCATGTTTGCCGACGACGTAGCCATCCTCTCAACCAGTGAATCACCTGAAGCAGCGGCAAATCATTTACAGAACCACCTCAACCTCCTTCAAGACTGGACCAACAAATGGAGGGTCACAGTAAACAGCGACAAGCAGCACAAATAACCTTCACCAATAGAAGACTTGCGTGCCCTCCCACTAGTTTTAACAACATCCAAATCCCAACTAAGTCCGAAATAAAATATTTAGGTATGCACCTTGACGAAAAACTCAACTGGGGTGCGCATATCAAGAAAAAAAGACAACAAATAGACTTGAAACTAAAACAGATGCAATGGCTTATAGGAAGGCGCTCGCAGCTATCGTTATCCAACAAGGTCCTGCTCTATAAAACAATCATAAAGCCCATTTGGACATATGGTGTCCAACTCTGGGGCTGTGCAAAAGCATCCCATACAAAAATCATACAAAGAATACAATCTAAAATACTCAGAATAATCACTGACGCACCATGGTATATAAGCAACGATTCTATCCACACCGACCTGAAAATCCCCCATGTAACAACTGAAATCCAAAGATTCGCACAGGCATACAACATTAAATTACCAGGACATGCAAATGACCTTGTGGGGCACCTCGCGCGCCAACCAACAGCCCCAAGAAGACTCCAACGCACCTGGCCACTAGATTTACTCCCCTAACTGTTTCATGTTAGTGTATAACCCTGGGAAGACGGTAATGGCCTGAACCCAATTATGACATGTACATATCCAAGATAACATTTACTCATTACTCAATTGTATTACTGAGTAGATTGTAAATATGCAGATAAAAAAAAAAAAAAAAAAAAAAAAAAAAAAAAAAAACCAACATAGTTTTTCATGATCTATCGAAAGAAAATATTATCATAAACGTTTCACTTCCGGTTTTACCGGATATGGATAGCAACTTTTTTATTTCAATAGAACACCCTATATTTTATTGTATTTTCGAAATCTACTTGCAAATCTACGTCGTTGAGACCACGTTTCCCTATACCCAGCATCAAAAGTTTTCAAGTTATTCAAGATGTTTCAAAATTTTTTTGACGTTTCACTGCCTTTTTTTAGCGCTTTGTACCTATAGCTCAGTTGACTTGAATTTCAAAAAGTCTTCCAAAATCAACAATACTGACGTGATGCTACATTCGAATGCTTTTAAATTTTGATCGCCCTTCGGGCGGTGTGTTTTAAAATTAAGTTTAATTACTTCAAACCTTAAAAAGTAGATTTTTCCAAATGAACCCAGCTCTACTCAATTATTGCCCTCCCTATCTGTTATGGTTAACTTTATGGTATTCTAATTAAAGGTCTCAAGAAAGAAATCGAGGAATCGGTTTCTACCAACTACCGTTCTTCTTTCCGAATATCTCTTTATCAAAAAAAAGGAGGGGGGGGGGAGTGGAACTGGTTTAATTCTTCATGGTACTCTAATCAAAGGTCTCAACGAAAGGAATTAATTTCTACCAACCATAGTCGTCCTCGACCCCTTATCGTGAACGTACATATTCCCTTATATCTCCAGAACGGATTATCGGACGAGGGTACTCACAAAGGGTAAGTGGAACTGTGGAACATCAGGATGCGACATATCTATCAAAGCTTTCAGTGCAAATATCTGCAGAATGGAGTGTTTTTGAATGTATGTCAGGCGGCTTTTAATTGTTTATGTGTAAGGGGCCTCCACCACTTAATCATGTACCAAGAAAGTAAACATCGATAGCAAGCTACTACCTTATAACCCAATCATTTACTAAGCTATTTCGGTTTAAAAAAGGCGCCTTAACTTTATCTTTATCTCATATGATAAGGAGTCAGGAAGTAGGGCGGTAGTTTGTAGATAAAAGTTCCTTTTGTTGAGACCTTTAACCGGAATACCATGAAAGATTTAATTTCTGCCCCTCCCTCCTCCCCGCGGCCACCTACTGATCTCGGAAAAGAGACGCGCAGGAATTAGAATACCATGAAAGGTGGTAGAACGTGTGTTTACATCCTGCGCCCCCGCCAGTCCATTTTCAAAAATTGCATGTATGCCTATGCAAATTCTGATATGTCAAACACGTTTTGCATTCAAAAACAGTATCTCAGGAAATAATGCTGTCTCAAGCCCCCCCCCCCCTCTTCCTATGAATGATTTCCTGAAACCCTGTTTTTTGAAAGTAAAACGTGCATAACTTTTACACGTGACAACTAACTGGTCTTTCTTTTAAGAATTTGCATGCCTTTACTAGTGCCAAGTTACATTTTTGAAAATGGAGGGGAGCTGCTGGGGGTGAACACACCGTTCTACTCTTCATGGCATTCTAATGAAAGGTCTCACCGAAATGAATTGGTTTTCATAATTTTAAAGGTCTCAATAAAAGGCATTGTTTTCTGCCAACTACGGCCTTTCTTTCCGACTCCTTACCAAAGTGGGAGATGGGGGAGGGGGGCAGGGCTCATAACTCGTTTTATCCTTCATGGGTCTCAATAAAAGGAATTAATATCTACGAACCATCGTCCTCTTTCACGACCCCTTATCGGGATTGGTTATGATTCCTTAAATCTCAAGAACAAATTGTTGGAGGAAGGTACTCACAAAGAGCGATTGAGGCGTCTCGAAGAAATATATCTATTGGTGATGTCAAAACTTTAAGCGCGAATATCTTGAAAACGGTTTTCGGGGGAGAGTGCCCACAAAGGCAAAAGGAATTGTCTGGACGAGATCTATTGGTGAGGTCGAAGCGAATACCTTGAAAACAAAGTGTTAGAAGAAGGTACTCATAAAGAGGCAGTAGAACATCAGGACGAGACGTATCTATTGGTCAAAACTTTCAGTGTAAATAACCGCGGAACGGAGCATCGGAGGGTTTGATTCTTCTTGAATTATATAGCGTAGTTTTGCCACCTTTAAATGTTTATGTGTAAAGAGCCCACTCCTAATTAATGATGTTTAATTATAGCGGAGTTATTAAAGGGAAGAAAGGAGTGAGACAATGAAGAAGTAGCGAAAAGTATCGAGAAAGTATTTTGTTAAGGAGATAGAATTATAGCAGCATGATTAAGGACCTACCACTCCAAAAAGTCTTTTAGCATTGGAAATGCTTATGTTTTGTATGGGTATGAAGTTATCAGTTTCATCAAGCAGAAAAGAAGACAGCGGTGTCGCATCAAGTGTTGATTGTACCGTACTTGACTGCAGTCGGTAGATTCAGGAAAAGCCGCGGATACTGTCGATACGGTACTTACTTAACAATGCGGAAGGAGGAGGAGAAACGATTAATTATAAAAAATAAACAAAATAAGATAATAAATTGATATAAGTCCCAAAAAAAGGGTAAGACTAGAAAGAGAGTTTTGTAGAAGGTGAAGCGAGTACTGCAAATAAATCGTAAACGTAAATGTTACATGATAAATACCAATTAGAAACAAAGCATAAAGTAAAAACTATTAATGAGACAAATTTGAGCGGTTACAAACATTTGTGTCCATTTTACGTTGCAAATACACAAAAGAGGAAGTAATTACAAGTCGGCATTCGCGTGAGGAAACTGGCGTGTCGCTAATTACACTTTTCCATTGTAATCATAAAATCAAATTTAATTAATGGGTCAATGATCAACACAAACACACAAAATGCATTCCGTCACAACGAATTAACCGTTTTCCCAGAATAGAAGTTTCCATTGCATCGATCTTCAATAAAATTTAAGCTCCAGCAGCAATTAACATGCAAGCGCTTTTTTTAGAACGTTTATTTTCCATTGTTCACTTCATTTATGTGCAGGTACTAAATTAAACGGCCTGCGTGGGTCCCTAGGAGTAAATTATTTGAGTGAAGTAGTATTGACTGGGGTTTAAATTATCCTGTTAACGGCGAGCAAGCGCGTTATGCTTAATTGTGTATTATTGTAGCTACATTTTAATTTAAACGTTGAAAGTGTTCCTTAATGTACCCAAGTACCTTGTTATGGTGGATGATGATGTGCAGGAAGGAATTGGTAACAATTTGGGGTGAGAATTTTGTTTCACTATGCTTTCGGAGAACATTTTTGTATAAGAACTAAATGCAATCATCATTTTTGCAGATTCGCTAGAAGGCCTAAATCTCAAAACGCCAACCAATATGCCTCTCAGGTACTTTAATGTGTTTACGTTGTAACTGTTTGATGTGAATGTCTTCTTGTGTATCTCTGCACGATTAATTTTTCTCTTTGTTACTTCAACACAGTAGTTCTAGTGTACCTACGCTCAAGTTGGATGAACAGTAGTAGCCAATAGTATCAATTGTAACCACAATATTCATTGCATTTCTAATGGACTTGCTCTTATGAATGAAAATGTATAAAATATCTTTTAATTTACAAAATTTGTCACAGAAAACAGTTAAAAATAAGGTCACTGCCCACATTACACCATTGGAATAGGCGTGTATTTTGGATCATGGCATCTCGGGTGTTTAAGATCTATACATACAAAAACGACTTAGAAAAAGCAGCTCTCCCACATGAAACATCTACAACAGAAACTTTAATGCTCGTTTTTCAAGTCATGGCAAAAAAGAAACTATAGGATGTAGAAAATTTACCATGGTTACCCATGTTAGAACCGGAGTACTACAAAGTCCATATTTAATTTCTATCAAATTAATTGTACAAGCCATAAAACAATTACCGAGCTCGCTACTGCTTAATCATCATTACTTTACCAAACCAGTTCAGAGAGTCTCGGGTGAATGCACCTCAAAATATAGGAATACTCGAGGGAAAATTAATCTTCGATTAACGAAAATGGAAGAATCCGACAATTTAAAATTCAAAGATTCTGAAGGATCAGAAAAATCCACTCAAAATCCGAAATATTCGAAAAGTGAAGAATTTGAAGAAACTGGGCAATGTATAAAAAAGGAAGAATCCAAAGGTTTTATGAATCTTATAAAATGGATCCGAAGGATAAGCAGAATTCGAATAATCAAAGGAATCTTAAAAATCTGATAAATCGGAGAAATTTTAAAAATTGCATCTTTCTAAAAATCCAAAAAATTAACAGGATCATATATGATATGATCACATGACACTAATTTAAAGATGTTAGAGCTTCTCTATGTTGTAAATGCAAAAATTTACTTTGTTTTTTCCATCGAAAGGGCTCTGACTAAGAGAGGTCCTGCAATAATTTACCACAAGCACACTAAGAATACAAAACCACTCCTTTTTTATAAACTTGTTAGCAAAATCAATCTATGGCAGTTCCCCTTTAGTTTTCTTCAGGTTCCCCAAATTTTTTTTAAGGTGAAATCAGCTTCGCAAGAACACCATTGTTATTCTCAAGTGCTCATGCATTTTTCGCGAATTGCACCTGATGTATCATTCACTTCAAGTACTTATCAAAGACTTTTGGAGTTGTTTCAAAATTCTTTTCATGTCCACCGCAAACATTATAATACTATATAACTCATAGAACCAACGGATTATTCTGACGAAATGAATCGTCCTTTTGTTGGCTAAAACACTGGCACCTTTGATTTCATTTTGTAATACAGGTTTTGTCCTTTTCTTTAATTGACGTGTACATAATTGTAATGTAATCCTTTGTCATGTCATTCACCTCAATTAAAACGTGGGACCTATGCGCGCATTATTACCAAGTTCAGTAAATGTCTCTCCAAGCATAAACAAAACGTCCAAGATTGCGTTTAGTAAACTTTTTACAAAAATAGGTACCCCTTTGGATATGTGAAATGTGTTAAATCCTAGTTAAAAAATGCACTCACGAAGCTTTACAATCAAATAGGTTACAGGAATTATTTCTAGGTGTAATTTGATTGTAATTGCATTTTCTCTTGCCCTGTAGACCTGCACCTGCACCACTTGTAGTGGAAGATCCGCCGAGCAGTGATAATGCCAGCGACCTGGAGGATTTGAAGCATCATCACGACCCAACTCATCTTGATGGGTAAGTGTTACTTCATTTTTTACGAATGTATGGTCTCAGAAATCGAGTATGTAATATGGCAGACACTATGTCAACGAAAATAAATCTTCTAGTACTTAGTAGAAACAGTTAAGAAGGCTTTAATATTGGTGAAGTAATCCCGTTATATTACTATTCCATCACTTAGCTAGTGAATTTATACAACAGTCCACAAATACATGGTTTCAATCATTTACTCCTGCTGCACTAAGAGAAATTAACCTCGTGTATATTAAGTTGCCTGCATCCTGTACTTTTCAATTGAATAAATTCATTATTTCGATTACTATACACTGTACACATTTTAGAAAATCCCGAGACACGCAAATTGAAATTATAAATTAACATTATTCAACGTGCAAATGTGATCCCTACCTTCAACCCCCTTGCAGTTACAACCCCCAATATTTTTAATGAAGTATGGGATTGTGATATATCGTTTGAAAAGATCACTTCATTCTCCATCGAAAAATGTTATTGCCTTCAATTTATTCGAAAAATTTACATAAAATATCATTTAATTACCAAAATTTGCTACATTACACCCAATACCAAAGAAAATATGAATGTAAATGAAGTAGAACGTTAAAAATGCCCACCGCAAACGCTTTAGCAACATGTAGTCAATCCGCCATATTGGAAAAAAAGCTTTCTTATGAAATGCTGCTTTTGTATGTAGTTGCAGTCTAAGAAATTCTCGATAGTGAATATTCTTTGCAATGCTAAAAAGAACGAAAAAGTTGAAATATCGGTCTTAGTTTTTTAGGAAGACCGATAAATAGAAAAATCTTTTTTCGTAAATAACAGCCGTTGTAATGAGAGTAGAAAAACGTACAGCACCAATTTGGAAATACGACAGTATTTCTTACGTCGGTACTTTCCATCTATCATTTTTGTTTATCTTCTTTATTTAATGTCGTTTGTTGTTTACCTGTTTGGCGAATCTTATATAGTTTTAAGTTTCGACTATTTTTGATAATAAATGATTGATTGATTAATTGATTGATATTATGATAATGCATATATTTTAAAAAATATCCCGCGATCTTCAGAAAAAAAGCATATGAACATTTATAACACAATGCCTTCAAACCACCAGAAAGGTACCACTTTGTTTAGTTTAGTTAAATCAAATCAAATATAAATAAATTACATATTTCCCATCTAAAAGTATCAGAGTAAGTCTTTGTGAAAATTATCTATTTCCAGAAATGCGACAGAAAGCAAAAGATACACATGCCCTTTGCTTTCCATAAAGTTGCGCCCAATAGATAATAAATTACACACGAGCATTTTTTTACTTATTAGGGGAACATAAACATAGGAAACGTGGTAGTATACTAGTATATTATATAAAATAAACGATACCGATATAAATATAGTCTGCAGCAGAACCATTTCTTATAGGTGATTTATTCGTTTCCAAACTCTGTTTATTAGACTACAGATGTAAATTGTGATTATACCTAAGAGACATTCATTATTATCAGCAAACAGTCTCTGAAGTAAATAAATAAATGAGTATCGCGCACTCCCCTTTAACCTTAACTTACATGTTTTTGTTACATCAAACCAAACCCAAAAAAAGAAACATTATGATATGATTCTGCAACCATGATCTTTCCTATCAATTATTACATGATAAAATTATGTTACAATTCTTGTTGATTCAGTTGCGAATGGTAGTTACACCTTATTGCTAGGGGAAAAAATGGCCGTCCGAAAAAAGCGGCGTTACTCGGTGGCGGTTTGTGAGTTTATACTTTTTACAAAAAAGAAAGCGTATAGTTTCGGAAAATCGCGGTAAGTGCCAATAAAATTCCTGCATTGCGGATCATTCCATCTCGACGGCGACGACGGTCGTAATGTACACCTCATTCTTCTTGACCTACTAAACGTGAAGCTTTGGGAAAACAATTTTGTTAGACGGAGATGAGAAATTGCATATAATTTATTCAATTACGTTAACTAATATGATGACATTTAAAGTTAAACGTCTTGATAACCTTCACATTGTGTAACAGTTTCGCATTTTCAATGCGAATGTTCATAATTTTCATTTGTAGGATTTGATCTTGGAACAAAAATGTGGGTTGACAAATATAAAAGCAGTATATGGGTCTGTATGGCCAAAAACTAAACGTATGGTATCGTGTTATCGTAATAATGTCAACAGAGTAAAATTATTTATGGAATTGTGTATAGGTATTTACACAATAACATGAAATTCTGCATCTTTATGACAGCTTTCAAGGTAAATTAACACACTCAAATGGAAAATGCGGAACAAAGCAAAAATAATTTATAACTAAAACTACAAAAGAAACAAATAATTACCCCCCATAACAACACACAGAACGATAACAGACGTCATTTCTGACCTGAAGTTTAATTAAACGTTATTGTCTTATTTTCCAATGCGTCTTTTAATTTTTTTTCTTCTAGTAATTGCTTACATTGTAAATAAAAAATATTTTGTCCGAAAAGAATAGATATAATACCTACATGTGTACCCTTAAAATGCACTTTGCATATTTTAAAAAATACCCTTTTGCAATCTAAACATACTGAATATATCCGTTGTTTCTGGTACATCACAGGGATCATTATAGAAATTTCCAATATGATAGGTGCGACCGGAAAAGTGACAGGCAGCAGGCAAAGTAATATGTAGGGAATGCAATACCGGGATCCCGCAGCATTTTTGCGGGATAAATCCCGCACATAAATGGAGCGGGATTCCGCGGGATTTGCGGGACTGAGGAATTTGTCGACCAAGTGGACGACTCTGTTTACTTTGTTAATGAATCGCATAACGGAGAAGTTATTTTTTAAATAATTGTTAAACTTTTTTCACTTATAATTGCACAAGAGGTTTGTATTTTACCGAGTAAATTTGGGTTGTTTAGGTAATGAAAATCTGTTGCCTAGCAATTAGACGAGACACCGCAAGTAGAGCATTTTTAGGTTGAAGTTAACCGCACAGAATTGCTTATTTGCCAATTTATTTAAAGTTTTGCAAATACCGGGATCCCGCGGGATTAACATCTAACAATCCCGCAAATACCGGGATTGAGATTTTTCTGCGGGATTACATTCCCTATCCCTTCCTTTTTTACCAAAAATCGACTACACCAAAATTTCTCGGGAAAACACTTTTTCGTATTAATTTTGGTGCGTAGAATCCAAAACAATTCGTACTTTTTCGATTAGACTACTCAATCAAAAGTTATAGACTAGAAACCAATTTCGAAAGAAAATTCAAAAGGCTGTAACTTTTGAACTAGTAGCCCAATCTTGGAACTGTTTGAAATTATGGATTCTACAGGCCACATTCTATAAGAAAATTTTTTCCCGGGTCGATCTGAGACAATTTTTTTTTCGGGGCAAAAAAAAGGCAGTGTATAACCTTCCTTTTTTCCAAAAATCGATTACACCAAAATTTTTGGGAAAACACTTTTTCGTATTAATTTTGGTGCGTAGAATCCAAAACAATTCGTACTTTTTCGATTAGACTTCTCAATCAAAAGTTATACACTAGAAATCAATTTCGAAAAAAGGCTGTAACTTTTGAACTAGTAGCCCAATCTTGGAACTGTTTGAAATTATGGATTCTACAGGCCACATTCTATAAGAAAATGGTCGATCTGAGACTAGGGAATGCGATATCGGGATCGCGGGTTGCCGAAATACCGGGATCCCGCAGCATTTTTGCGGGATTAATCCCGCACATAAATGGAGGGAGATCCCGCGGGATTTGCGGGACTGAGGAATTTGTCGACCAAGGGGACGACTCTGTTTACTTTGTTAATGAAACGCATACGGAGAAGTTATTTTTTAAATAATTGTTAAACTTTTTTCGTTAAAATGTACTATGATTTTTGAGGCACTTTAGTTCACCTTTTTGTGCTTTACAGGTGAGGTTTTTTTGAGCTCTAAGTTAGGCTGAAGGTACTTTTTTGTTAAATATTGTGATAATTAGCGATTTATTTTAATACAAAAGTTAACTGCACAGAATTGCTTATTCGGCAATTTAAGTTTTGCAGGATCCCGCATATACCGGGATTAACATCTAACAATCCCGCAAATACCGGGATTGAGATTTTGCTGCGGGATTGCATTCCCTAGTAATATGGTAAAGTTTCACTGTCAGTTCAGTCTAGGTATTGTTTTACAATTCTCTTAGAATCTCTCAATGGAGATCAACCTGTTGGGAGACGGAGAAAAGACGCTCAATCCCTTCCTGGATGCAATGGAACTAATAGGGTAGATTAACGAATGCAGCCTGCATGTCGACGTACACTATTTTATTTTATTTTGTTTTTATTTCTACACTAAGTATTGGAGTTAAATATTCAGAATAGTAACATTTAAAAGTTCATAGAAATAATACAATATCAATTGTACAATTAACTTTAGTTTTCGGGCCGACAGTGTTGTCTGTACGATTATGGAATCATTAATTAATGTTTTTGAATGAGTCTGCTGATTTGCTTGCCCCTTTGCAACAGCGCACCTCAGTTCGAACTTGGAGTACTTTCCAATGCAACAGATGTAAATGAAAATCAATCGGTACGCTACCAGTTGTATGCTTTTAAATAGATGGATATACCCTATAATTTAGATATCTATCCAAATATGTAATTTATAAAATATTCATCATAAACGATCGGATTTTATCTTCAAGTCGCTTAGAAAAATTATATTTACCGACCACGTAGAACTAACAACTGACGTATTTGTTGGTATTGGGTTCGTTATATGGGGTAATGAAACAAACTCATAAAACAAAAATTTGTCATTTGATGCATTATTTAGTTTCGTAAATGTACACCACAAAAGCTTTGTGTGGGAATTAGAACTCGAATGACATTCCATTGTGTATTCCATTTTTTTATATTTGAAGAAAGTAACAAAAACCTACATGTTATATTTAAAACGGAAGTTGTGCATATAAAGAACGCTGTTAGGGATTCAAAACTTGTTGTAAAACATTTTTAAGGTCCTTAGTTTATTTGGTAGTGGCAAACTGAAATTTTTATTTGCCATATTTTTATACATATATTTTATAGGTATACATTAAATTTGTTGTAAATTTTTTCTGGGTTCCTAGTTTCCTTCACAGTATCGCACTTTCTGACTAGAAATCTTAATCAGCAAGGATTTAAACGCATTAGCACAGCCTGTTTCCCACAATGAGAAAGATCCCAATTGGTCATTAAAAACATGGCAATCTTAATTTCCTACAGGCAATATTAACAAAAGCGGTAATTACTTAAAAAAAACTAACATTACAATGACCATTCAATAAAATCCTCATTAACTGTATCCATTTGACAGAGTTTCCCTCAGGTGGAAGAGGAATTGGAAAAGAAGGGCGCAAAGGTGTTCGCGTTTTTCATGGACATAAATGCAGCGTTTGACAGAGTGGAAAGGGGAAAATGGGGATGCCCGCTTATCCCAATCTGATTTCATCTCTACATAAGAGACATGAAAAAAGTACTACGAAGGGGGAGATGCATACGTGGACAACGCAGGGATTATGGAAACAGAAGTAGAACAAATGAAGAAAATGGTGGGAAGAATGGAGAGGTATTGGAGACCTAAATGTAAAAAAGTCGAAAAGGGTGAGATTTGGGAAGGGGGGTGGAAGGAAAAGAGAGGTAGAATGGAAATGGAGAGAGGAACAAATAGAAGAGGTTAAAGAGACTAAATATTTAGGGTACTAAATGTAAAGAAATAATGAGACAAATGCGCATTATTTAAAAGAACTAGGGAAAAAGAGAGTGGTGGCGATGAGAAAAGTTTCAAAAACAATTTCAAAACAAGAAAATACGGTGGAGCGGAGATATGGAGGTGGAAGGAATGGGGCGAACTGGAAGGAATACAAAGAAGGTATTATAAATGGGTATTAGGGCTAAACGGAAGAACGCCAAATAGTATATTAGACGAAGAAAGAAAATGGAGAAGATAAGGATAGCGTTTAGACGCAGGGAGGTAAGGTTCGAGCAAATGAGTGAAATCGAAAGCGAATTGGTAAAAGAATGAGGATGATGGCAAGAGGAATGTGGGAGGAGCAAAGAGAAAAATATTATGAAAAAAACTGATACGGGCGATCTGAGGTCGAAAAGAGGAGAGGAGCAGGAAAAAGGAAAATACCTAACAAAAAGAGACCTGGATGCATAAATATGACAATAGATGGTGAATATAAAGAGCGCACAAGGAAGTAGTAGTTACAAAGATCTAATAAGGGAGTGGTTATCCACATATTTATGGGAGGGAATAAAAAATATTAAACTAATTCAGATGTGAAGATGAAGAGAGAGGGAAAGAGGAAGAAAAGAACATAGAACACATGTTATGGAATGGGAAAAACTCGAAGGATACGCAAAAATTCTGGGACATTTAAAGTGTATAAACACTCAAAACATCAAGTTGGCGAAGATCCTTTCCAAAATGTCCAAATTTTACGATGCTTCTTTATGTTTTCAGCAACAAAACGACATAAAGACGAAACTATCAATTTTGGTGTATGCTCTTTCCAATTTTGTAAACATTGTCCAGAATTATTACCACAAGATGACGTCAAATTGAAATTGGGTGCCTAAGTGCTGTCAAAACTAAAGTAATGAATCCAATATTAGTTTTTTCAAACAAATTTCGCTTGTACTTTTTGGCCGGATAACAAAAACAGTTAGAATTGCATTTGTCAAGTACGATTTTCGTTAAGGACAAAAATCGAAACAAATTTTCCATACGAATATTTTATGGGGATTTTGTTGTGGGAATTACCTAAGCATATCCAACAGGCGCCCGCAGCGCCAAAAGGTGATCCAGGAACAAATCCGGTTTCAGAACTGCATTGAATATTCGAATAAAGAAGGTGTTTTACGCTTTGGAATATGAGGTGAAAAATACTATTAAAAAAATTATTTTTGGATTCTTTATCTTAGAGGGCCCAAGAGACCAGATTTCGTCTAGAATTGTATTCAGTGATGTGCCTTGTTAAGATCGAAATTTTGAGCAGCAAAATGAGTATACTCAAAATCAAATGTGAGAGAAAACGCAAACTTTTGGGACCTTTGAGGGTGCAACATTTTAGACTCTCAGTTGACATGAAAAAATTCGGTACAATTCTGATTTTTTACCTTCTCTGTGTAGGTCCTTAAATTAATTCCTTCCAAGCAAGATGGACAATTACATAAATAATATTGAAAACCAGTTCCAATAAAAATCAAACGATTTCTGGGTGTATTATGTACATAAACACCTTGACATTTGTCCTTAAGACAACATGTAAACTGAAAAATCGAGGTCGGCTCGTAATTTCGATATCGATTGTTCGAAAACGTATAGAGTGTAGAAGTGCACGAAACAGTTAGACGTATAATGATGAAGAAATCGCACGAGGAGGTCATTCACCAACCAACCAGTTATCCACCTTTCAAGACTCGAAACGTGTGACATAATAGCAGTCGATTGGGTTGTCGGATATTTTGCATTAGTAATTACAACCTTGTGACGTTTATTCGCCTAAATCGGTACCACCCTTTTCAACCTCATTTTGGTTATAATGCTAAATGGATGTCATTAAAACAGTAAAAAAACAATTATTAAAGGTAACACGCTCATGTATTGTTTTATAAAAACAAACAAGCTGCTGTAAACAGTAATTGCGGTAATTTTCTTGTGATTAAATGAGCCATTTTGTTTTTGTAGTATCTTTCCGCTTGACTAGTACGAGTTTATTTGCTTAACCTATATTGTATTTAGACAGGGAGCTTTTTTGTTCAAGCGTCTAATTTTTATGGAAGGCTGCTCCAATACGAATGATATAATACACCTTCAGCGCTACCTCTTCGGCTATATTGGAAAACTATCCTCGAAACGCTTTCGTTTGTAGTTCCGACAAAATCTGAGACCAAATTGGTTGTCGTATGTAAAAGTTGCACGTTTTACTTTCAAAAACAGCATCTCAGGAAATAATTCGTGGAGAGGCCCCCCTTATAGACAGCGAAACTTGATGGCCGTCTGGAATACCTTCAAGGTATAGGCTACCTACTGCAAATATTCCAAGACTCTAGGACCATTTTTAAATTCTAGGCATCACGTATAAATTCTAGCACTTATCTTTACGCCCTTGTTGTCCTTTTGGTTAGAGATTGTTACACTGTCTTGACCTTCTCACAATTTAATTAGATCCACGCGCGTTTTTGTGTCTTGATAAAGACAACTTATTTATTATTTTTATTTTTGCCTTTATTTTTGATTTTTTATTTTTGCCTTTATTTTTGAGTGGGCGGGGTTTCAGCCAAGACTGCTCTACCAACCCAACCCACTATACATTTACAAATATCCATGCCCGAACCCGGGACCCCGCTTGAGCTTCGAATAAAAGTTTGGGTTATGCATGGACCCGCCTCGCGTTTCAAAATTACGAGTTCTTTACTTAAACAGCGCCATAATAGCGCCTTCCAACAAGTGTTGGAAAATGCACTAAAAATGACCATTTTTTGCATATTTTTTGGTTTTGATCGTAGCAATTTTTGTCGAACGCATACATGAAAAAGGGGGTGAAATCCGCTCTTTTAGTTTTCAAAAACTCATTTAACATCCGCAAAAGGAAGGATTCAAATTGTAATTTTCTTTAGAAGATAACGGTTAATCCTCAGTAATGCTAAAAAATTGCCATTCACTTAGTGATCGTTTAAGGGGATGAAATCCGCCCTTTACATTTAAAAATTCGAATTTATCGCCCCCACATGAAAAGTTTGTCGTCATTACATTTATTTGATTGTGAAAACTTCAATTAATTGTAGTAAAAGATTGCTTATAATGCTCAAGAAGAACAAGCAAAGCGCAAAGTATGAAGTTTCTGCTCAGATCAATATTGAAGCTTTAGAAAATACAGAAGAGAACTTTATTGATTTACACGTATTGTATGACTAAAGCGCAATGAATTGTTCTTTTTATTCGTCGCGACGCTATTGCAATTTAAGTAGGCTTCAATTTCTCCCATTCTTTTATGATGAATGCGAATGAAGTGAAATTGCGGTATGCAAATTGTGGCGCGACTTTCTTTGGCGCGATCTCACGTATTAAATGAAATGGGAGTACAATCTTCTATAAGCGAGCACGTAAGATTTAATCCTGGAAAATGCTTTTCCATGTATCTGATGTTTCAGTTCAATACGATACATTGTGCTGATAGTGGTAGGGTGTCGTGTTAAAGAAGACTTATGATGTAAGGGGTTGAAATTGATTGCGATAAAAGCATATCCGAGAAGGGTGGGTTTTTAACGGTATGCAAATGGTATGCAACATCTTACATGCATGTTATTTATCATACTTGTACGGCCGGCGGCGTGAACGAAATGAAATTTTCATTTTTATATTCTTCAATTGGAAATATCCACGGGGATTACATAATACTATACAGTTTCGTTTACTTTTCCATCTGGTTATGCGCAAGAAATCGCTATGTATTATTAACATCTAATTATCGCAACGAGACTGAATCAATACATAGGTAGTTTAATGAACGTGTAAATAATTGGATTAATTGGTCGATTTTGGATAAAATCTTGGTACCAAAAAATCCCAAGATATTTGATATCTTTACCGAAAGCCATTTTATGGGATACTGCTAAAAATGAGAATGAACAATTTTCTACTTACCCCTTACCCCTCGGTTAATCGTCCTAACGAGTCATCTACTGGATTACCCTGGACGTAGCTCCTGTAACGAAATGTTTTGTTAATTCTACAAAAGAGCTGATGCAATGTAGTAGTAATGTTTAGTATGTTATAATGTACTTTCTAGCTAAGTATATGATTTTGTAATATTTTAATCTGGTTACATGAAGTTTTCGATTTAACTGCATAACAATAGTACGATTAGGGGTTGACGCCAGGGATGTAATTTTTTTAAGTAAAAGATGTCTCCCTTCCAACCAAAATCGACCTGTTTTTACGTTTTTTCCAAAAACTAATTCCGTACGAGTTATTCAGTATGTTTTCGAGCACTTTGTGTGGTAGCACAGGGTTTCCGCCTTTTCGGAGAGAAAGGGGCATTTTTAAACATAAACATAATACGCCAACACGTAAATACACTACAGTAATGAGTAGATGCAATATCCTTAGTTCGCTCGTTCTTCCAGGAAAACTATAAGAGCAACTTGAGAGAAACTTAAAAAGAAACTAATAGAAGTTTACGGAGTACATGAAGCGAATTTGGGAATTTGAGAAACACGAAGGGAACTTGAATTTGAAATGAGCGTGAAAAGAGGAACTTGGGAATTGCTTTGATAAGGACTTGGGGTGTGTTCTTTGAATTAAATCGGGGTGCACATATGGTGGATATAAACAGTAAAGGTTTAGTTTTAGTAGAAATTGGTATTCTGCGGCATCCAGAGTAAAGCTTTTTGACTTTGTTATACTGAAATAGATGACCAAATTACGATTTTGGCATTTTTAAGAAAATTTGTTGAAAGAAAGAAATTCCTTTATGTGATGGTTTTGTCCGACCGTCTGTCTGTTCCTCCTCTAACACGAGAATGAAATGAAACAGCTATGTCAAACCGTCGCCAATCGATTCCTACGAGTTCAAGGATATTGAATATGAGCCGGATTAAAAGTCCCGTTTCCGAATGCGAGCTACCAACTAAAAATCGTATGCGATTCTTCGAATCTTGTTTTTACATTATTCAGGTAGTTAAGCTAAGCTGTTGGGTCAAATGGCAGATTTTTAAGCAATCAAACGGAAAAAGCACGAAGTAAAAAATATTTTGTAAACCGTAGAGGTAGTTGGCGCGCGCAATTAAATCAGGATTCGAAGAATCGTAACCGATTTTCAGTACGAGAATTTTTTTACACTCGAATTTCTGAAATTTTAAGACACAATAAACACAAAAATACTGTACGTTTACGCTTTGATACCGAAGCCAGAAAATTCTAAGTAGGTTTAAGAGCTTTTTAAAAGGGTATCTAAGATTTTTAGGAGGTTAAATGCCCCTGAAACTTCTGAGAAAAATTTGATACCATCTTTAAACTGTTTTAGAGCTTTTAAAAATATTTAAGAGCCCAAAATAACCAATGGTATGCGCATTTATTCGCTTTTAAGAGTGTTCCAAGATGTTCCCTGAGCTGATTACAGTCTTCTAGATTTTTTAATACCGTTTAAGAATCTTTAAAAGTATTCAAGATGTTCAAACGTGTTCAAGAGTCTCCCAGTGTCTTTAAAAGCCCTTTTTGTCCAAAAACTTCTCTTATTGACTCTTCAAAACCCTTGAAATTTCTTGAAAATGCTTTTAAAGGCTTCACGAGCTTAGCTTTTACCAGGCTTTTAAAAGTTTTGAAGATACCTTAAAAGTCGTTAACATTCTTTAGGAGACTACAGGAGTCCTTATGAGTTTTCTAAGGATATTTATTTCTTTATTTATTTCTGCCTTTATTTTTGAGTGGGTGGGGTTTCAGCCAAGGCTGCTCTACCAACCCAACCCATTATACATTTACAAATATCTATGTCCGAACCCGGATTTGAACCAGGGACCCTTAGTACCGCAGTCCAGTTTCAACTGAACTGCGTCACACGCGCCGGCAAGGTTCCAAGGACCTTCTTTAGTTAGCCGCAAGGCCATGTGGATACTTTATAGGAGCCAAAGAGCATGGAGACTTTGTTTTCGCTAAGATAGATTAACATATGCGTTATTTAAATTAAAGCTAGTACTAGGGATCCAGATTTTTTAAAATGATCGATATTTAGATATAAATTAAAAATAAAAAGATCGATTCAAACCAAAATCAAAATTCAAAAAAATATGCAATACCTAAGTGTAATCATCAGATGCGCGCTAGATTCAAATAGAAATTTAGAGCTACCAGTAGTACCAACCCTTTATTTTGCAGTAAAATATGAAAATAATCATATTAATAAAATAAACAAATTAAAGTGTGAAAGATATAAATTATTATAATTTTTGAACATACTTGGATGACATTTTTGGTAAAGGTAGGTAGATATGGGAAATTTTACTCAACGTGAGAGGCTTTAGCTGGGAGAATAAGAGAGCATTCTGATATCGGCCGATTTTAGTGAAAACTAGTAAATCTTATGCCTATAACTATACGACAATCAAAAACAATGCTGCGTGATATCACATATTCTGTGGTGATATGGAGGAATAGGGGTAAACTTTGCGTTTTCGAAAATTATAATAAAATGTTAAGGAAATAGAACGGAAATTTTTTATGATGTATATTATTGGTCCTTTGAATATCGATTCTTCATCGGATTCCTATAACTTCTACAACACAATCCCTTTCGAGCTAATTTTTGCATAATTTGGACTTGTGAATTGCAAGTCATGGCAATTGTTGCGAATAATGAACGATTTGATGCTTTTTGGGGATATGTTTTGGCTACTTATTACGTTATATAGTAAACATTTAATGATTACATATATCGAATTTAATCGCTCTCAAGAGTGATTGATACAAAGCCAACAAAAGTTTCTGCTAGTGTCGTTTGTGGTCTGGTATCGCTATTTACTCCAAAGGAAAAGGAGAAGGAAGTAAAATAGCGTTGTTTATATGAATGGGTAGGTTAATCGCAAGTTGATGTTTTGTGACCGGAAATATACTAAATTAATTAAATGGCAATTTCTCGCGATACAACAACACCTATTTTGATGGAATTGAAGATTGGATTATCTGGTTAAATGTACCGGTAACAAGGATTGGATTCGTTGCTGGAAACAGAAGCGACCCCAAGAAGATAATGTGAAATACTTTGCACCGGTCTATTGAAAAATAGGCCCAGCACATTTCCAGCACCGGGACGTCATTATACCGGTATGCCTGTAATCAACAACACCGAACGATGATGATATGAAAAACAACGTGGACACAGGCATTTGAAACACTCTTTCGGATATCCCACTTCGCCTGCTATTTTGGATTAAATTTGCATCATTATTGATCAATAAATCAGACATTTAATTGTTTTATTAACACTCGCATTTCCATAGGGAAACTTAATTTGCCACGGAAGCTCTCGCGTGCCATTGATCGATTCAGTATATTATTCTGGATTAGATTTGCTTCGTTCTCAATCGGAAAATAGAAAATGTTATCAAGGTTATCAAGACTGCAGTTTCATAAGAAAACGGTTTTCCACTTGCCACGGAAAAACACGCGTGAACACTATAGCTATTGAGACACCGCTTCGGATAGCCAATTTTAGCATCGTCATCTATCGGTAAATAAAAAAGTTATGAATTACATTCTTAACACGCGCATTTCCATAGCGAAACAGTTATTCATTTGCCACAGAAAAACTAGCGTGGACATTGAAATTTCCGATAACCCATTTCCTATGCTATACTAGATTAAATTTGCATTCATATCCATATCGATCGGCAAATAAAAAAGTCATCATTTCTTTCTTAAGACGTGCATTTTATAGGAAAATTGTTTTCCACTTTTCACAGAATAACTAGTGTGGGCGCATGCTATTGATTGTTTCGGATCATTCATTTTGTATATTGGATTAAATTTGCATTTATATCGGTATCCGTCATGTCCGAAGCGTGTAGTTATATTGAAATGTATACATTAATTTGGCATTTGATTGTGTTAATCACGACATTTGTAAATAAACCGGCTATACAGGGCCTTTAAACTTAAATCGGCACTATTTCTAACTTCGCTGTCAAGTAGTTTCGTAATTGTATAATTTTCAGCTTTGCACATTGAATTTTTAAGACAAAAATTCCATTCAGGCTTTTAGAAAAATGTGATAACCTTAAAAAACATAGTTCTCTAACTTAACCGACCTTGTACCTACTCACTTATATAGTTACCAAGTTAGTTTAAGTTTGAAGGCAAATTTAGCGGAAAAAACATCGCATTATTAAAATCATATCTGCAATCTGGGCCCCGAAGTGTGATAGTATGTCTATTTCAATAAAAAGAATTTGATAATCGACGAATTGATACGGGTGCACCGCAAGGGTCTGTTCTCGGACCGATACTCTTTCGAATTTACATTATTCATAATTCATAGGCCTTTATTGAATACTCGTAGATGTCACGAAAAAAAACGGAACATGTATTTTCACTTTGAGACCTAGTCACAATATAGAAAATTTAACACAATTAGGAGTTGCGTAATTAATCCGAAGTTCAACTGGTCAGTTCAATATCAGGTCAAATAATCAAAAGGACCCCACTTATTGCGATGTCTAAAGAGCTCCATTAAGTTAGCCCCCACAACTAAAAAATAGTACTTATAGCTGAGAAACACCCGCAGATTCGCCCCTCTGCGTCTACGGCCAGGAACGAGAAATATAAATCTATTTTTGATATCAAATTCTTTTTGCCATTTTAGAGACTAAATACTAAAAAGAAAAAAAAATTAAAAAAAAACACTTTTTGTCAATTCTTATATTTCATTACGTCTTTGAATATAATATTCAAAGATTAGGTGTACTAGGTTTTGAAAGCAATAGTTTCGAATGTCCTTCGCATCAATATTATTTTAAATAATTTCAAACAGTTCGAAGATTGGGCTACTAGTTCACAAGTTACAGCCCTTTGAATTTTCTTTCGAAATTGGTTTCTAGTGTCTATAACTTTTGATTGAGAAGTCTAATCGAAAAAGTACGAATTGTTTTGGATTCTACGCCCCAAAATTAATAAGAAAAAGTGTTTTCCCGAGAAATTTTGGTGTAGTCGATTTTTGGTAAAAAAGGAAGGTTATACACTGCCTTTTTTTGAGGCCCGAAAAAAAAATTGTCTCAGATCGACCGGGAAAAAAAATTTTCTTATAGAATGTGGCCTGTAGAATCCATAATTTCAAACAGTTCCAAGATTGGGCTACTAGTTCAAAAGTTACAGCCCTTTTTGAATTTTTTTTCGAAATTGGTTTCTAGTCTATAACTTTTGATTGAGAAGTCTAATCGAAAAAGTACGAATTGTTTTGGATTCTACGCCACAAAATTAATAAGAAAAAGTGTTTTCCCGAGAAATTTTGGTGTAGACGATTTTTGGTAAAAAAAGGAAGGTTATACACTGCCTTTTTTTGAGTCCCGAAAAAAAAAATTGTCTCAGATCGACCCGGAAAAAAATTTTCTTATAGAATGCGCCCTGTAGAATCCATAATTTCAAACAGTTCGAAGATTGGGCTACTAGTTCAGAAGTTACAGCCCTTTGAATTTTCTTTCGAAATTGGTTTCTAGTCTATAACTTTTGATTGAGAAGTCTGATCGAAAAAGTACGAATTGTTTTGGATTCCACGCACCAAAATTAATAAGAAAAAGTGTTTTCCCGAGAAATTTTGGTGTAGTCGATTTTTGGTAAAAAAGGAAGGTTATACACTGCCTTTTTTTTGAGTCGTACAATTTTCACTATGGATAATTATCCACATTGTGTTGTTTTTTTACATGTCTCCTATTTATGCCAATAACAAAAACTACGTGATAGGCATACAGAATGTTAAAAAAAGTGGCCCTTAGATTTAAATCTACATTCATTTCTGGCATCAGAAATAGTAGAAATTTAATAAACTAAAGTATTTGATATTTTTTGCTAACTTTGCGAACTTCGAAAAATCGCATCCGCCCTGGACACTTTTTCAAACCTATCGGCGGCGGTCACTCAAAAAATTCCGTAGACTCTTAATTATTAAAAGAAACATTGATTTATCTTGAATGAACCAAATTTTTAAAGAAAAATTGACATATGTCAAAAACGATGACGTACAAAACTTAATTGCGATGAATTCAGAATGCGCGTTTAGAAACAAGTACAAATTGTGCACAACTCTTGTGCAGATAAAGCGCATTTTTTAAACCGAAATAGATAATAGTAAATCGTTGGGTTATGGGGGTGTAGTCCATGCTATATTTATAGATGTTTACTTTCTTGGTAGATGATTAATGGGGAGGGAGCTATTTACACTTAAACATTTAAAGGTCGCCTGGTATACTTTCAAAATCTACGGTATATAGTGCCTTTGTAAGTACAGTCGTGGTATGAAATAATGCCCTACCTCAGACACCTCAACTAGGTATATAAAAAGTACTAATATGTCAATTCCTTCATGATTTAGTTCAATTAATGATGATCAACCGTGTATAATTAATATTAAATTGAAAAATCGATATTCCTTGTATTTTTTCACCGATAATCGGCAGTTTCTAGATTTTATTTATTGTCCTTCTTCTTCTGGGCCCTCAACAGGCTTGCGCTCAATTACATAGTGGCCCGCATAATGCTTTTTAGAGGTGCCCTGCAGAAGGCCTTAAGTTGTTCTATACTACTCCGGTATTTACCTTACGAATTATAGGAAACCCGCAGGAAAATTCCCATTTCTGCCACAGATGAAAAATTCCCACCTCAGTCCAAGTGCGAACACCCAACCTCCGACCTGAAGACCAACGCTCTACGAATTTAATTCATAAGTGTATTTTAATTGACGAATATTATGTAGTGTATTGCTAATACAGTTAATAAACATTATGATAATATTATATGTTTAACAAATGTTGTAAATGTTTCAGAACTATTTCGAAAATGTGTAGGAAATTTTGAAATTATATCAAAGAAGAGCAAAAATGTTGGAAATGTTTTAGAATTTAAGAAACACTTGACATGAAAATACACGTAAAAAAGTGTTATACATATACTTAGAAAACTACTAGAAAAGAATTTGTTGACACGAAAATTTTAAAAACAATTATTCATCTTAGAAATGGTTTTTTTAATGTAACTACAATCACCTCAACATTTTTTTTAATTTGAAAAACATTGGAAATACATATTTCAATAATTTTAGATAAAGGATTCGAAATGTACAAAAATATTTCTACTAAAGCATGTTGAAAATGTGTAGTAAAATTGGAAATGTTAAAGAAGTTGCAGAAATTTTGGTACAATTTTTTTTTAAATATAGATGTTACAGAAATACTTTAGAAGTGTTGGAAAAGTGTAGGAAAATTAGAAAATGTTTTTAGAATTTCTTAAAATGAATAATTTTTAAATAATTTTGGAAATGTTTCAAACATGTATAAAGAAGTATAGAACAGTAGTATTAAAACGATATTTAGGAAAAGTTAAAAAAAATATTTCAGAATGAACGTAAATGTGAGGGAGATGTTTGAGAAATGTGCCTCAAGTTTTGGAAATGTGTAGAAAATGTTGCCAATGTATCGATAATGTGTAAGAATTTCGGCAAAGTTTAAGATATTTTGGAATTGCTTCTCATGATATTTTAAAAAGTTTTCAGAAGTGATGGAAATATGAGGCAAATGTTTCAGAAATGTGTCTGAGGTATGTAGGAAATTTTGGAAATGTGTTAGAAATGCATACTACATTTTGAAAATTTATCAAACATGCGGAAGCGCTTTCCTAATTATGGAAAACTTGTAAGAAGTTATAAAAATACTTCATACGGTGCTTCCATAGCTTGTGCCCATATTAAATTTTCCTTGGCAGTGAAAAACTGTCTCCATATGGAAATATGTGTCTTAACGAAAAAACGCACAACTTTTTTATTTACCGATTAAAAAATTTAAATTAATGCAATATATGCAAAAAAAAACTCTATTCTTTTCGTATCATGTTTAGGGGGACGGGGGGCACGCTTTGGTTATAGCATAGCGTTATACGTAACCGGTGCTGGAAATGTTCGTTACTAACTTTATGGACCTTTGAAATAACACTGATGTTCCATTTTGAATCAAAGCCCAAAGGACATGTGTCTCGTTATATACTACGAGGTTCCCTATAGTAAAGAAGTCAATGCAGATAAGGCTTTAGGGCTATTCCTTTGCTGTGCGTCATTAGCCTTTTTTTCAATCCAGGTATGTGACAAATTCAGTGTTTTACACAATTGCAGAAATCGTCCTACATCCGATCCTGCATCCGATGTATGCCAACAGTCAATCAATTTTCAGTACTTTTTGGGAAGTAAAAAATAAATTTACAGCAAAAATTCTGTAACCGCCATTAAAAAATTTAAAAAATATCTTAATTTTCCCAGTGTAAAGCACGTGCGGGTCGATATCAAACAAACCGGCGGTGCAAGTCAGCTGTAGTCGTTGCTACTTGTTGTTGGGGAAACGTAAGGGGGGCTAACGTCTCAACGTACAGTAAACGACAGGCTTGTCAGTAGCCGTCCGACGACCGCTATCGCGAAGTCGACGTCCACTGAAACTCTTTCAAGTACATGAATTGATAAGTGAAAACTCGGAAACGATGAACATTTTACCACCGAAAACGGCGATGGGATAACAAAAACCCGCCACCTTTCATTTAACTCGCACCCTCGCACCTTTTTTTCCCTCCTAAACATTCCGCTCTTTCAGTACTTAATACCAATTTTCGGCATCCTGTTCTTTTAAGCGGTTAACGAACTCTAAGTTTTGCGGTTTTTTACTAAATGTGTATGAGTGATTCCGTAATGTTGTGTTTTGTGCACGGATTTGACGGCAGTAACAAAACGAAGGATGGAAGGGGGTACAAACCGCCCAAACTGCTGATGGTCAAGAAGAAGTTGCTTCGCAAATCTAGGTAATTGGGGATTAGGGCTTTTGCGCTGCGGCGCCTTGAGAAAGGGGAAATTATATTTAGTCACCGGAAACCCCACAAACTGCGAAGCCGTACACAGTTAATAATTCTTAATTTTTCCCTAGAATGATGAAATAGGTAATTAATACCTAAGTATGCATTTCCCACCATTGAAGAACAGGAAATGAGCAACAAGTATAGTAACAGTATAATTTGTTTCGGTCAGGACACGTCTCTTAAAAATTTCATTTTGAGGTGACAGTTTAGTAAATAATTGTTGACGATTTCCCATCGTTTACCAACAATTGCAAGAAAATTTCGCTTCCCAGGTTTCCAGAACATTTTGTGCATAAATCTCGTGTTAATCGCTTTCAGTACCTTTAAGTAGCGTATACCTATAAACTATTTTTAATAATTCCATTAAGCAATGCGACATTTGGCACGTTTTGTAATAACGAAAATTGCCAACTATGCCCCGATTCTCTTTAAACCGCACTAAAGGTCCTTTGAAACGTTTCTTTACGGAAGCGGTTCAGAGATAGCATAATCTTTACCCAATCCCAATGGGATTTTCCCTCGCAAAAATAATTGACTCCTTTATTTTGTAATCATTCACATGTAAACTAAAGAGCAAGAAACACTTACGTCAAACTTTGAGCTAGACGTTCTGACGCCTTTATAGTCCAGGCTATATAATATTTTTGTATGAAAAAAATTAGTTACCGGGCGAAACCGGGTTTTTCAGGCAGGTGGAATGAATAGAATTTGGGAAAAAATAATTAAAACAGCTAAATTTGTCCGCGGGTGAAATCACGGGGGTTGAAAGGGGTGGAAAGTGGTATTTTGCAAATTGTGGTAAAACTATTGATTTTAGACGAAAATGTTAAATGTAAAAGTTATAGAGATTAAAAAAATGAGCAACTTTTGTATCTACACTATTTTCACATAACCTCCAATTTTCCCAGAAAAACCGGAAACACTATTCTTATTTTTGCGAAAAAATGTCGTATAGGGGCTTGAAATTTGGAGGAAATATAGCCTGTTTTATGATAAAACAGAAGATAATTGTTTGGGCCCATAAAGTTGAACCGTTTCCAAGATCTCACATTTTTTGAAAAGAACCACCTCTTTTTCAAGGGGATGAAAAATCTATTTTTTTTATCGTACAGAGGTGCGCGAAGTAGCAAAATTTTCGGGAAGACTTATATTTTAATAAACAAAAATAAAAAAATATTATTCCTATAGCAAAAATTCGAGAAAATCGCAAAAAACCGGAAAAACAGTTTTAAGATATACACGGTTTTTGACATGATAAATCAACATGTTGGATGTTAATACAGATTTTTTCGAAATCTGTCTTCTTCCTTCTCTTTAATGTTTCCCTAAATATTCTCTTTTGTTATCTTATGCTCAACTGTTTTAGTTAAAACATCTTTATTATTTCTTTTTTCTGCATTTTTACCGCAATAAAAGCAATTCGAAATAAAATCGAATTATGTATCTTGCTTCCTGATTCTTGAACAATTTATTTTTGTTCACTGATTCTTCTTCCTGCTTGTTTTATAGCTGATGCAATTGCGTTGGGCCTGTTGATAAACTTGCAAAATCTGCAATAAGAACGTTGGTTTTACAGCAAATGATTTGAGATGTCAAACCTGCAGGAATAAACTTTATGAGGATTTTATTCATAATTCCTGTAAATTAACGATCAACAGGCCCAGCTTAATCCCATCAGCTGTAAACCAGGCAGGAAGAGAGAAAGTGAACAAAAACATATTGTTCAGGAAGCAAAAGAATTCGATTTTACTTCGAGTTGCTTTTATTGCAGTAAAAATGCGCAGAAAAATGTAATAATAAAGATGTTTTAACGAGTGTTTTAATTAAGGCAGTTGGGCACTGGGAAACAAAAGAAAATATTTTAGCAACATTAAAGAGGAGAGAGAAGACAGATTTCCAAAACTTTTTATTAGCGCGGATGCAACACGTTAATTTATTTGCAAAAAAGCCTATTTACCTACTGTCAAAAACGGTGTATCTTAAAACTGTTCCCCCCGTTTTTGCTGCGTTTCTTGAAATTTTTCTATTGGAATAATATTTTTTATTTTTGATTATTAAAATGTAAGTCGTTACGAAAATTTTGCTACCCCGCGCACTTCTGTACGATGAAAAAAAATAGAGTGTTCATCCCCTTGAAAAAGAGGTGATTTTTTACAGAAATCGTGAGATCTTGGAAACGGTTCAACTTTATGGACCCAAAGAATTATCTTCTGTTCTATCATAAAACAGGTTATGTTACCTCCAAATTTCAAACCCCTATGACATTTTTTCGCAAAAATAGGAATAAAAAACAAAAAAACAGTTTTTTCGGTTTTTCTAGGAAAATTGGAGGTTATGTGAAAATAGTGCAGATACAAAAGTTGCTCATTTTTTTAATCTCTATAACTTTTATATTTAACATTTTCGTCTAAAATCAATAGTTTTGCCACAATTTGCAAAATACCACTTTCCACCCCTTTCAACCCCCGTGATTTCACCCGCGGAAAAATTCAGCTGTTTTAATTATTTTTTCCCAAATTTCTATTCATTTCACCTGCCTGAAAAACCCGGTTTCGCCCGGTAACTAATTTTTTTTGAAAATAAATCATTTTAGAGCTATTTAGCCTGGACTATTAATACAAAGCTTCACCTGAATGTATAAATTTAAATTGTAATTGTATACGAAAATAAAAACAATACAAATTTGGTGAATCTTGACATGGCTACAAAAAAAAGAGTAAAATACAAACCATCAAGCAATAAATTATAAGATAGTAACTCCTCCTCGTGTCATAAATGTCATTTCAAAAATAAACTGTCCTATCCGGCGTCTTGGAGGGTATATAGGGAATCTGTTGTTTGTATCTTTAACTGTTTTGGTATTATATACAAATATAATTTACAGCCGTCCTAAGTTTATATACAAAACTGTATACACTACAGAAGTTATTTATACAATAATACACCCCTCGTAGGATTTGATTGGTTGGTTTTCAAAAGAGTGACTACATTTTTCCTTTTTATGCTCTATTATAGTGTTGGATTGATTTTTCGTAAAAATGCCTAATGACAAATAAAATTGAGGAAAGATTTCAATTAATATGCAACATAATACATTAGAGCTACAATTATTCCCTAACATTATTCTAGACAACGATCATAAAAGGCATTGAGCAACTTTGCCCTGTATTTATTAAATTTTGTAATAGAAATTATTTTTTTATAGGTATATTGTGTGCTACAAATAAGATAAATAACAAATACAGTTCCATAGTCAGATCACTAAGTGAAAAATTGTGACAAAATTGCAAAAATAAGGGGTTTTAGGTCAGCTTTGATCAATTTAGAGCGATTTCGCAGTACATATTGCGAGAGATGTTGAGAGGGGATGCGGGGTTTTCGAAAGAATACTTTTGTGAAGGTTCAGTGAAGTTTTTTATGTGTATTTATTTCTCTGTCTTAGAGAAGGATAAGTTCTAGTTTCCAAAATGTCATCAATATTTCGATTCGCAAATAGGTGGAATGTGCAGAGAAAAACCTCCAAGAAAGGTACCTACGTAGATGGAAAATTTTGATTCTTTCAAAAATGATGCGAAAGTATAAAATCCTCGGTAAAATCAAACAAAATTTCGCACAAATTGGGCATAGTGTTCATTCAAAGTTACAAATTAAAGGTTTTGTCGAAGCCTTCGTAGCTCCTGTAATAAAGCTCAAAAATCAACCGCATAGCATACCAGGACAATAACCAGATTGATCACTAAGAGCGGGTGAATAAATCTACAGGGCGGGCGAAATAATATAATTTGCCGTCTCCCGCGAAAATACAGTTTGCGTAATTTGGTGAAGCATAACGTTTAATTAAAAAAATTAAGCATATTTTTAAAAGCTTCTCGACTGTTCATTTTCCTCCTAAGAACATGTGTGCCAACTTAGTTACTTTTGGTCGAGCTTTTGGTTCAGTGGTTTGGAAAGAAATGAGTGCACAGTCAGGCGGCCATCGATCATTGAGATCTGGATTCCTAGGGGTGCAAAACGCAGATGTCTGTCAAAAAAGTGGGAGGTCATTTGTAGACCTCTCTTATATGACTACGTATTGCAGGTGCTGTAAAAATGATAATAGGTATATAATTTATGCACCCACAACCTGGGTTAACCACGGAAACACACAATAAACGTTACTCATTTAATAATAGAACAAGCTATTAACTCAATTTTTCAACGTAAAACATTTTCTGAATAAATTAATATCGCCACTTAAAGTAGTTTTCTATCTATTCGTTTCTTAAAATTTTCAAAATCCTAAGGTTGCAGTCTGTTTTTTCGAGGGCTAAAACGACCAAAATCAGTCATTCAACTAATATTTAAACCCATCAAAGCAAATTCCCAGTCTTTCAACGAATTAGTGGAGTACGTCGTGAATGCTCTAGGTAACTATTTTGGGGGTACAAAGCTTCCAATTCCAATCAAATTCGCGCATGCGCAGACTGCAAAATTCCAACTTTTTATTTATAAAGATCTCTCTTTAAATTTTAACCATAGACGTTAGTGGTAACAAACATATAGCATATCCCATAAATTAAATGATCGCATTCGCGAACTGCGCAACGTCAACTTCCTTATTTTTAAATGAACACCTTGTATATTTTAATCTAAAAATATATAAAATAAATTCTGTTTTCAGAAAACATAACACACTAAGGGTGATATTAGAAAAAGACAAGTGATTAAAAAATGCAGATTTAAAAAATATTTAAAAATGTAAAAAAATGCAAATGATTCAAAAAAATGTTTTGAATCTTTTATAACCCATATTGAATTTTTTGAGTTTCTTTAGTGTTATGTTTTTGGAAAGAGTAAAATGAGGCCCTAAAAAATGAGGTTAGGTGCGTTAACTTTTTATCTGATCCCGTATACTTATTTTGAAAATGGTAGATTATTCAACAATCATTGTAAAGAAACTTTTGTAATAAACATTTTTCTATATGTATATCTTTTAACTAAGAAAATATAGGGTCATTATGAAATATTTTTATTCCCCCCGTGTTTGAAGGTTTTGCACGATACGATCTCCATATCTAATGCAACAGGCACTGTGCATCCTTCTCTGTAAGTGTCTATTTTGGACCACCCTGTACATTAAAATCGTATCGCGGTTTCCCCTTTACCAAATTGTCTCTCAACAACGAAAATGAATTTTTGTTAAAAACCACAGAAAATCGAAGTTGCGCCATTTGGGGTGAATTGACCGGAAAAAGTAAATCGTTGAAATGATTTACACCAGGATTTAAGTTATAAAAGAGTACTATTTTTTAAAACGATTTGAACTCGGATTTGAATTATAAAAAACGAGATAAAAAAGCGAGTAAAAGGTTTAAAAAACTGGAGGGAAAACGATGTGTGATTTAAATAGTGTATTCCCGAGTGTCTTCCGCAACAAAAAGTATTTCTTTTTGCAATACATATTTTGTTTGGTTTTTGGCTCGCTTTTGGTCCATTTTGATAAAATATAAAAATTACCTATTTAGGGCGAAAATTGATTCCAAAGAAATTTGTTTCATCGTGAAAATCTAGGCTGATTTCTCATAGCTCGTAAGACTAACATTTTCTGGAATGTTTGTTAATGAGCTTGAAATCAAAAATGTTTACAAATGATACATACCGATACATAGATACTGTTTCATATCGACATATTCATTAAGTAATTTTATAGCTAAATTTAATGTATGGTATTTTACGTTTACACACAAACAAATTACTACCTCTTATACTGAATATTTAAAGACCTTGTCAAGTCGAAAACACAACAAATTGATGAACGTCACAATTGTACTCCTATTGTCTATTGGGATTTTACTGCATAATTCAGCAGTTTTCTTACATTGCTAAGTTCAACCGATGTCCTTAATTTTATATTGAACGGAGAATTATGTAGTATTAGCACATGAGTGTTTAAATCTGTGGTATTAGTTTGGAAATATAAGAATTAAAAAATTAAAAAGCTGAAAATGATGAGGAACAATTTGGATCATTGCTGCTATAAAAATGTGCATAATATATGTAGACTAATGCAAAAAACGTAAAAGTAAAGGTAGCAATAATATAAAATCGAGGTTACTTGGTCAAAATTTGTTGTTTTCACAAATTTATAGTAAAAAGAAATCGAAAAATCCACAGTTTGGTTTCTTGTCTAAATAATTTATGAGTTGTTCAAAATAACTTCCCATCATTTAAATTTCCGGGACTAAATTACACAGAATACAAGCTTTTGCAACCACAGGTGACCTTACCCTTGCAAAAAGGCTGACAGGAAAGTTATTAATTATGTTTACCAATAAATATGAAAGTAGGAGAATTATTTTAATGCGCAAATAAAAATAATATACTGCTACTGTACACATACAAAAAAATCAGTTTGGCATAATTGTATACAAACGTTGTATAGGTATTTATAATATAATGACAAACAAAATTATCGGGCACATTTAGCTCCCATTCCACGATCTATTTCTATATTGATTATTTTCATTACATATCCATAGTTCGAAATTGCCCACGTGCGTTATGTAAATTACCTTAGAAATAGAAACGTTTTAATTGATGGCAACAGATTTACGCTTTTATTTATTTTCGGGATAGCACCACGATTGAAAAAATGACGAATTAGGAAAATTGTTTTCCTGATGTGTGGAAATTCGTTTAGTAACAATAATTGTTTCATTTGCTCTCTGGATAGCTTAGTTCCCACTTATTATTAATCGCATCGCATGACACACAGTGACCTTCCCATAGTCTTATTCTCGTTTTTCATTATGGCCCCAATCGATTAGGTTGTAATTAAAAGTTAAACCTTCTCCCCACGCTTAGAACTTATACAATCCTGGGTCACATTCACCAAACACCTACTGAAAAAAAGTTGATTTTTGTATTTTAAGTTTGCCCAAATTCCACCATTTTAGTTGTAACAGTTTCAGCCACTCATTAGACTTATGTTAATTAATTTTGCAACTCACTAGATTTATGAATGTTGTAATAGAACAGGTTCTGGTAATCAAGTTCTTCATTATGGCACCTGTGAAAATTCTAATTACGCGTACGTAGTTTTTTGCCCTGTTTTTTTGCAATTCCTTTTGACGTCAATCCCAAAAAAAAAAAACTGGGAAATATATGGAAGGAAATCCACCGTCTATCGATTTATTAGATGCCTCATTGACCCCTAATTTTTGATGCGCACTTCTAACTCTTTTGAATATGATAATCCGATCACGAGTTCTTTTGGTCCTCAAAATTGTTCAAATTGTGCCATTGTATTCAATTTAGTATAGTCTGTAGACTCACATAATTTTAGTGTGGGGAAATCGGCAAACGATTTTTCCAGGGATTTTCCAATAAAAAAATTACAACGCGTATTTTAATAGCCGAGCAGGTAAAAAATAGTGTAACCATTCCAATAATCTTCTACACGTTGCCAATTCTATTTATTATTTTTAGTAGCTACTTGCGGACTGCAAGCATAATAATTACTATTAATTATATTTGGTATTCAACAAAGATTGTAGATGAGTTTAGACGCCAAGTTTCACAAGAAAAAAAATTCTTTGTGCCAAATTATTCATTTGGTGGTTTCCTGATTTGTTGTCCCCTATTTTATATACTAGTGTGCAATTCCAAGCAATTAGAGATGGATTCCTTCAAATATGTATAATTAGTCGAAGAACTAAATTACATCAATGAAAAATCCTTTCTCTTTTAATTTATCCTATTAAACGAACCCAATTAAAACCAATTTAATTTTTACAATAAGGATGTGATGTGAAAAATGAACCATACATTTTTTTTAAACAATAATTCCCGAAGTTGATGTCTTTCGGCGGATACAAAAAAAATGGACTCGGTTTCTTAAGTACAATGGATACAGCTTAAATTACCCTGTATCGACTGGAATACGGATTGAGATCTGGACCCTCGGATCTCTTATAATCGCATCAAAAATTGAAACGGCTAATGACTTATTAGGGGCCTTCTTGAGCGACTATTATATAGCTAGGAGAATTTCGCCTTAAGGAGAAAACCTTTTTTATTTTTTTTTATCACAATGGGCGCCGTGAACGAGGACTAAGTATTTATGGGTTCATTCCCCAAGAAAAACAGAAAGTAACTCAAGTTTAGTAGGTGAAATATGAGTCTGTTATGCAAAAAATAACATAACAGAGAAGCAAATAAATAATTTCTAATTTAAAATCTCATCATTTATACCTTCGATCTGTACACGGCAATTTGGTGGGAAAATCCAATTACGATAGCTTACGTGTCTGGCAATTCTCCATATCGATTTTCTCCTGCATTTTGTTTTCGATGAGTACTACGTTAGCAAAGAGTTAATTATTCATTATTACACCACAACTCTCCTTATTACATTTTTAATGAAAAGGAATTGTAGCCTTCGGTACTATCCTCAATAGTTCTCACAGACTTACATATTTTATGATCTTAAAGTTGGTATTTTTCAACGCTCAGAGTTCACGTAAATTTTCTAATGAATACCAAGTATACTTATCGAAAAATTGATATTCCGGAAGTACTCTTCAGAAATTCTTCATGAATGAAATATGCCCACATTTCGAAAGTAGCCAAGTGGTGTAAGCATTACTTATCTGCCCGCTAATTTGTAGAGTAAATTACCTTGGCGACTTCAAAAAGGGTACATAAAAAATTGGTGTGGCGGAACGCAATAAAATTGTCATTTACTTCTGAAAATGTGCTATAAACATTTTATCGAACTTAAAATAATACAATTGACACATTTCTATTTAATTGTTCTTGAAAATTGCTTGGTGACGTCACATAATACAGTCGAAGAGTGTTTTCAGGGCGAAATGTATTGTAACGTAAATTTAATTACTGCATTTATTTATTTACAATTAATTAACAATAAGTTTATAACAGTCTTGAAATGAATTGATTTATAACAGTTACAATATTCTTTATTTCTCACATTTATTACCGCGCGAGCTATTTATTACTTTGGCGTTGAAATTGGAACTATTCTGAAACGCAATTCGATTTGCTTATATATCAAACTCGAGTGTGTCACATTCTTTCGTTGCTTCCAAAGCAGGCGAAGAACGTTAACTATTCCAATTTTTTTCGGTATGTGGTTTACGCCACTCTCGACGCCAATTCAAACCTAAGACACGAGTGCAATTGAAACCTTTGAACTGGGGGAAATACGAGTATGCCTGAATATCTAAAAGAGCATTTGCATTGGTTTTCTGTGTAGCTTTTTTT
Source organism: Photinus pyralis (assembly GCF_008802855.1). Taxonomy (NCBI): domain Eukaryota; kingdom Metazoa; phylum Arthropoda; class Insecta; order Coleoptera; family Lampyridae; genus Photinus; species Photinus pyralis. The sequence goes on along the minus strand of NW_022170249.1, from coordinate 17,710,799 downwards.
TCAATTTTAAGTCTAATCAATGCAAATAAATATTTTAAATCGAGGATTTTCTAGAATATACACACTCACAAGCAATTATTATGGTAATTGTTAACTATGAACGTGTTGTGTTCTAGGTAAATTATCGAGAAAACTGATCAGTAGTTTATGAAGCGTTTGAATCTTGGAGTGAAGTCACCAATACCAAGTACGACGCATTGTCGTAATTGCGTTTGTTGCGCTAATTGTTTAATTATAATTATATGTTTATCGTAAAAGTACATACACCTACCAGAAGACATCCTTTTTTGTTACTCTGGACTATTTCAGTCCAATCAGAACACCTCAATATTTTATTTATCTTTCATCGTTGGGTTAAATAAAGCTAACCGGATTAAATGACCCACAACGTAGGTAGTGTCTACATTCGGGCGAAGAGTACTAATTATCGCGGTTACTTTCGAGTTTGCCCAACTACACCGAATAAGTTTGTGTCCATTAATTTACCATCCCCGTCCACAAAAAAGTGCTTTATTTTCAAATAATTTATTGCTGTAGTATGGTATTTACTCCCATAAAATTGGGATGGAACCCCCACAGTATTTAGACTAGAAATAAATTACAAACGAGTATTGTAGAATTGTTTGTAATTTATTCGTAACAACTTCTGTATTATTTGCTTAATAAGTGCCATAAATAAATCAATTGCATTAATTGTAGATTAATTGCTTACTGGATTGTAAGTTTGAAATTAATTACTGCTTATAACTTGATAATTAAATAGAATCGGTTTGAGGGTTCCACCATCGTAAGAATAATGTGCTTTGAATAAATTTATGGTTTTATTGGGGTTGTTAGTATCTAACCATTTTTGTGCCTTCTCTTCTATTAAACTTATATTAGATATAATCCTTAGAGGAACATAAAATGGTAGTATCATCAGAATATTGAATGCATTTGTGGCGATGAGTTATATTTTATAAATCGTTAATATACAATAAGGACAATACCGGACCTAGTAACAAGCCCTGCGGTACTCCATGCAGAATGGGTTCAGTGCTAGATGCGACATTGTTGTGTGCTTTACATTTGTTATATAATAATGGAATAATTGCAATGGTTAACCACCTTTTACATTATAATTTAATTTTTGTATAAATATGGATGGTTGCACAAAATTATACAGGGTGGCCCAACGAAAATGGGACAGACTGAATAACTCGCGTGGAAATAGTTTTTGTAAAAAACACAAAAACACGTCGATTTTGGTTTGAAGGGGGGCATTTTACTTAACAATTTACACCCCTTCTGTTAACTCTCTCAGCAGGGTTGCCACCCTTTCAATAGTTTTAAATTGAACGTTGGGTCGAGCGATACATCATTGGAAAGGGCTCTTAATTTGCTGTAAGCGCAAACGATCACAAGAAAAAATCGTAAAGTTTGAAAAATGGGAGGATCGCATGGAATTTTGTATTTGGAATAACTGAAAAAAGGCGCGGGGGCAAAACATGTACAATCCAAGATCACTCGGTCGCTCTGTGAAATTATTTGATAAATTGGGGCAAACGGACGCATACAATGCGGAATCCATTTTAAAACCGAAATTTGTTGTTTCGTAAAATTGGGGAGAGGGGGCCAAACTCACACAGGTAAGTTTTCCGCAAATTTCGAGAACGTCGGCATTATAGAGACTGGCCTATACGTTTTCACTTAAAGTGTTACCTTCATATTTCATGTATTATTTACCACGTTACATATCCTGTAAATATGTTTGTGGCAAGTCATCCATAACATATAAAACTGTAACATATATAAGTAACATGCGACATAGATCTGCATTACAGAATACAATGATTTTACATACACATAAATAATATATTAGGCACGTACGTAAACGTGACATAAGTAGACGTGCAATTAAGTTCTAACGTAGGTACCACCTATGAACTTATATGTCCGTCGGTGATATTTGTGTGCTAAAAAAACGAGTAAAAAACTCATTAAGTGAGTAGAATGATTTACTGGTTATGATTTTAAATTGTCTATTTTCGAGTGCTTTGACATTATCAGGTAAGTGTCTCAAGTCTCAAAGTTTACTACATTCATATCAGAAATCTTGATGCGATGTCGGGGTAGTCGCAACGTCCCCCTGGATCTCGTGTTGTATAGTCGTTTTTTGTAAGCGAAAAATTTTCCTAACATGGGCAGAGTTCCCCCAGACCTGTACAGCATAGCTTATTTGGGAAACAAATTAAAAAACAAAATCATATTTCACCACTTTTTTTGCAACCTGTGTCCAAGATAAAGATGTCTATTATGGGGATCTCCGAAACTAGACAAGATACGCCAATGGTCAAAGAAGTGAAAAGATGCACAAAATTCCAATTACTTCTAAAGATATGCCAGAAAAACAGAAATTCATTTTTATTTTTTCTGGTGTTATTTGAACAGATACAATACAATACAACGTTTCGTTTCGGTGAAATCATCATCAACTTTATTTTTATATGACCCGTAATTCGTAAAAAAAGATATACTGAATTGAATAGCATTTTTTATTACTATTACAACGATGTACGGCTACAAAATTTCAATTTTCCAGAAAATTTCTCCGATAGTTATTCTCGCACGACTAGGACACTGTGCGCGGGTGCACCTTCCTGTTGAAACCTACATAAATTAGTTTGAATTCTTTGGTTTGGTTTGAATTGCCAATTATTTCCTCAGGGTTTTTCTTAGAAATGGCAAAAACGTCAAAATATTCCCAAAACAACTTTAAAAGCTATTCAAAATTGCTAGCTCATTATTCGTGCGTGATTGTAACATTTGTGTGAAATGAAGTCGCCCAAGGAGACGTAGATAGAATAACTATTACGAGTATATTTTTCGGGAAATTTTCAAGGATTTTACCATCAGAATACTTTATTTGCGTCCATTTTCATTTCGTGTTTCATGCAGTGTATGCGTAATGGTACTTTTTTGATGTGACCAAAGGAAAATGGACATGGGTAACAACCTCATACAATGGCGACTAGTTATTTGAATTTGTTTCCTAAACTAGAAGTACACCGAGGCTTATAACCTTTAATCAGCTGGTGGATGAAGTGCCGGTTCTAATCATCTTGGCATCAGTAGTTTCATCTGAATTTTCGCCATTTTTTGCAATTTGAAAAAAACAATGCTACTTTATTATATTTCGAGTTATATTTATAATCCATTCATATTATTATTTTTTTTTTTTTTTTTAATTTGAAAAAAACAATGCTACTAAAGTGCCGAGCGTTGCACTTCTATCTAGATCTTCTACAAATGGATTTATAAACGGTGTTCTTGAACGTAATACTACTATTCCACCACATTTTGACACTCGTCTTATTTGACTAATTTATGAGTCAATTTAATTTTGTGTTTTGCTTTAAAACGTCAACCTTTTTGACAACATTCATTGTCGGGGAATGTTGAAGGACTTTTAAGGCTACACCCTAAAAATATTTTCAATTAAATTGCAATTGTTATACAGGGTGATTTATATCGAAGTTGCATTTTTAAACGGAACCCCGAAACGACTCATTTTAGATATCATGTGTCACACTAAAATTGACCAAGAAATGGAAATATGTAATATGTAGGAGGTTCCATTTAAAAAATGCAACTTTGATATAAATCACCCTGTATAACAATTGTAATTTGGTTGAAAATATTTTTAGGTTGTAGCCTTAGGATCCTTCAACATGGCCCGGCAATGAATTTTAAATATGTGCGTAAATAAATCCACAATCTTCCACCCACACACTAATGGCCCACTCTGTTTAAGCTATAAAAATAGTTATAGCGCACACGGACGGACGGATAAAAATTAAAAGCTATAAAAAGTATCTGAGCTTATAGCGAATGCAGATAAACAGACTGACAACTATATAAAACTATAAATAATCTGAGGATAGTGAAAAAGGTAACAATACAATATTCCGTTGCAAGCACCCATTTTGTATAATATACTACGTTAGATAACAGTTTTATTTTAACCAATTGATTGACGCATAATATGCTACGATTTGGTGTAATAAATGAAGTATCGTAATGGAAAATCATTTGTGATAACATGTTCTTTTTATGTCTACGATATTAATAGTTAATATTTTTCGACGACGAAGTAGCTAAAACCAAGGCTAAAAGGATAAGAAAACATGTCATGGAATGGACATACTTCAAAAAGAACATTCAGCAAAAAATATGAAAATCTCCAGTCGTAAGACAATTCGGCATACTGGTCAGAATATTTAAGGTTTTGAAAATTCAGAACCGTGTTGTCTGCTTCCTCAACAAAATTAGAGAGATTCTTATTTTATAAATAAAATTTAAAGTTGTAAAAGCTTCCAAACGCATTATGTTGATTCCCAAACATTGCATTACATGATCATCTGATCGAAGTCGCAAGGTCGTTAAAAATGTGATGGTAATACTAAGGATTTTTCGATATTCCGTTGTATCACTTTATTTTTTTAGTTTTTAATTGCCCTCTTAATACTCCAAGGTAATGTCGTACACTTTTAAATAATTATAATGAAATGAATTTTATGCTAATTCATAGACAAAAGAATGTGGCGTTTTTGCATTAACAAAAAATGCATGAATGTGTTTAAGTTCAATGCTTTATTGCACGCCATAAAAAAAGAACAATTAAATTAAATTCTTAACGTAAGGAAGGCAAGTATATAATTAGTACCATTTGGGTTGTTTTACCCATTCTTATTTTATTAATTTTGATTTGGGGTTCACTTAAAATTAAACTAATCAAAATTGATAGGGAAATCCCTTTTTAGTTTTGAGATTTCTGGTAAAATACATGGTTCACAATTGGTTTTTATGGTAACAAGTCGTCTCCATGGCAGCACAACATTATATCACCATACATTTGCCTGTAACTTTTGGTTAACACATTTGCATTTGCTGTTCTGACATAAGTTAAGGTAATCGAGTCATAGAGATTTTTAGTTGTAGGAGTTCAAAATGTTCTTTTTCGGTAACAAATTGGCACCAAATTAGAGCCACATTTTGGTATACGTGTCATTCCATTGGCCATGCTAACTTTAGACACAGACTTTAGCTTGTTATAAAAATTGTGGCTGTTTCTTGCCACGTGAGATATTTCTCGATGTACACTGTACAAGGTGTCCTAAATTCGAGGTGATCATGGAGATCTCGCTAACCGTGGATTAAATAATGAAGGCAAAATTCGCTGATTTTTTCTCCCCTATAACTTGGATTAATTAGATTGTAAGTCCAACGTTTCGGATTTTTTGGGGCCATCATCAACTTTATGTTTTGACATACAGGCTTATTCTATTTTCTGACAAAATAACACGTAAATATCACTTACATAGCAACTAAATGCTGCCACCCTAAAGACAATAAAGCAAATTTTACACACAAAAATTAGATGCAATGAAACAAAAGCCAACTGTCTTGAAACGTTGGTGAAACATTAGAGTTTCAGTTACTTTTTACTGTAGGATCTAATTATTTTATGTAATAAACTATGTTCTTTAATTTAAAAAAAGCAACGTTTTATTGCCACAAGTTAACAAAAGCAACTGATGCGAACACACTACACACATTAATCCCAATATGTTTCTATAATGACGAGCTCTTTCAAAATATAAAATAAAAATATAGGGTCGCATTTAACAAAAGGAAAGTTAATGATAGTTGATGAATTTTCGAACATAAAAAGTAATACGTTAGCGTTTTGGAGAGAAGAAATAATAAGTATATATATAAAATTAATTAATTTCTAAATATGTAATCGGAAAATGACACCCAATATTCTATCCAAAAACGTAATAGGTATCCTTCTTGGCGCATGTTATGGTTCTCCAGAAAGAAAGAAACGAAAAAAGAAATGCAATTTTGGTGATTTTTTAAATATAGCTCCTAAACGAAACGTTTGCGACCCTCGGTTTAATTAAAAGAATTGAGATATGGTCCCCGAAAAGAAGACGTAATTCTAAAATGAATAATCTAATTTTCCACAATTTGTTTGTGTTTAGGAAATACATATTAAATTTAAAATACAAAGCCAGTACCCCTGGTGTAATTACATTTTAAATTTTCTTCGATTTTATTTTTCTGAATAAGATGAACATTTGCGTGAAATAGGAACTTTTGTTTCACATTACGACGAGAATGAATATATACAGCGGTGCTATTTATTAAGAAGTAGACATAGTGACACTTAAGTGTATTGTTTTTTCCTATCTCTACTTTTAAAATTAAATAAAGATCTGGATGTCACATTAATTCATTTGATTATTGTTCCTTTGGCTCCCGTATTTTTATTTTGGTGCATGTGCGAGTGCGATGTATTCAACTGCAGAAAAAGTCGATACTGCCAATTGGTATAGTTCCGGTGACAGTTTAAGGAGCGTAAAGGATTACTTTCTGTTAAGCCATAGCAACAATATTCAAACTAATTAATATGACAGCCAGAGGTTTATTTGTTATAAATCCCCTATGTCTACTTCTTAATAAATAGCACTGTATGTATGGTACAGTTTTGCGATTGATTTCGCTTTGTTACTCGAGTCAATCTGTTGTAAAGAAGCAAGATAATTTTCCCCATATTTATGAGGACGTTACAAGCGATATCCTCGGAGTTCCATGAAATTTTCCGAGGTCCCTTAAGTTTGTCCTCGGAAATCCCTGGAACTCCCTGGAGATTTCTTTAAATTAATAAGCATACAGGGTGTAGCATCTAATAAGATGTATTCAAACTTTATTGAATTTATTGAATACTCCATAGGTATTTTATTAAGGAATTGGAAAATACTTGAAGAGTAGGTGCTTATTTTTTATGTTACATATTATACCGTTAACTTTAACGATTTCGCTATTAAGTATAACCTTTTTTCCTAAACATTTGATCGTTTTTTGAATTTTTTTTTCAGAGAGAATAAATCGCGCCGGCGATAAGATTTTGAATTGAGGCACAGACTAAAACCTATTATATTAGAATCTGCTGTTAAAGTTTCACAACGCAAAACCTGTAAACGTGCTGGCCAAAATAGCGAAAAGGATACTTGGATTTAATATCAAATGCCTTTTTTCTTTTAGGACATTTCGTCCTTTGCGAGTTACGATATACAAATAATTCGAGTGTCAAATTATATTTTATATCGGTGGGATTGATACGAGTGCGGAGTATTTCGGAAGCTGAGTATAAATGTTCGAGCGATATATCAAAGTCCAAGCTGTCCGCACACGATCCATATAAATATACTTACTGTAACTTAAAGTGTAATTACGTGATTTATTTGTTTATAATGAATTTAAGTATAACAGTTTCGTACAAAAATTTTTAACATACCTATGTAACTTTATCACATACGAGCGCAAACTTCACTAATCAATGGCAATGGCAATGATGTTGGAACTGCTATTAAACATAAATTTATAACATAACACGAGCGCATCGATGTTAGAACTAACTCGAAACTCAATTATATGTATAGTAAACAACAATCTTTCTAGAATGTTCTTCGAATGCACCCGAACGTTCTAGAATTAACAAACACGTCATATTTCCCGGAAAGAATTCATCACATCTGCGTTAGTCAATGGGTAATCTTTCATGGCGCCTCGATGTCTCTCGGGGTTTGTAGAATATTCGCTACAACAGCAAACGGAAAGTTTCTAGGAAAAATCACGGAACGTTCTCGAAGAGTCTAGAAGGCGTATCATATTTCAAGGAGAAAATGCATTATATTTTGAGACTGTAAAGGCAAACCACAAGTAGACTGTTTTTGGACGATATCGCAAAAATTAATAGAATATGTTACTAAAATCTTTTGCGAGATCTTTTGTGGATTTTGTTAGTGATTCAGGGGGTACGAAATTGACCACAAAGTACTCTGTTCTGGCAGCAAATTGCTTTGGTAAAAATTACGCTTTCCAACTATTCCAGTAGCGAATTTTTTGGGTACGAATTGTCCGGGAGTTGAACGTTCAGGATACGAAATATCATGGGAGCTAAATGTCAGGGTAGGTACTAATTATCCCGGGCCGGATGTTTGGGGTGCGATTTATCTAGGAGCGAATTTTTTATCCGCACACTCTTTGATTCTGGGTGCCTATCTAGCACCCGAAAAATGTTGTGTATTTTTAGAACAATACCCACCACGAATCTGATCATCAGGATAGGTTGTAGATCCTGTTTTTGACCCTGTTCAAAAATGCACCTACTACAGTATTTGAAAAGACGTCAATTCATCAACTGCGGCTATAATAAGGTAATAGGGTTATCAGTTACGTAAGTTTATCGTCTATGTCATTACTTACTTATCATTTTTCTCGTTTCCAAAAATGCAAGCGAAGTAATTTATTTATAAGCGCCACCGTTTGGCGCTATTTTAAGTTTTTAACATAAACGACCTCGATCCTGAGAGAAATGTGTGTAAACGGGTTCGTTGGTTTGATATACTCCGACAGTTTATTGCATAATTGAATTTGTGATCGTTTTCGTTCAATGAACCGCGGGTAAAAAAATTTAGTTTATTTACGATTACTTAATGCACTGCTCTACTATTTTCTAGGTTGAATTTTTCCAAAGTGATTTATTTATGCTGATTCCCTACCTGTTCTAAGATCTAAAACGTTTGCAGAATCCTTTTTAATTAGAATCCACATGCCTCTGAAATGGACCCTTATGATGGTACCCTATGGATAATTTTTATTGCGTCCGCTAAGATCACAAACTCTAGTTTCAAAAGTTTCGAAGAAGACATGGAATTTTTCGAGGAATTTTTCTATAAACAAAATTTGAAATAATTCAGTCTACTAGATAAAAAAGGACGGAATAGATTATTGTGCAACAATGTACATTGCGTTTACACTTCAATTTCATTGGTTGATAATATGAAAGATTTCAGTTATACGTATTTTTAAGTAAAATAATAATTTCATCATTTCCATGTTTCGTTAAACAATTTCAAATTACCATTACATTTTTATGACATTGCTAAAATCTCTCCGCCAATTTGCATGTCTCACTATTCTACTAAGCGGTTTAAAAATCACGAGGGGCCGTTTTTATATTCCCGGACTATGCATAAATACAAAAGACTAGAGCAACAACATAATTTAATTTTTCATTATAGTTCCCTTGATTTTCAGTAACATCTTTAATTTAGTATAGAAATATGCATTTGATTTTTCCGCAAAATGACCCTCAATAGCTGCTATAAGTTCGTCATTGTCCATAATTTTGTCCCCCTTAGTGTTTTTTTTTTGAGATTCGGGAACAAAAAATAGTCACTGAGAGATAGATCTGGACTATAAGAGGGATATTCAATTTCTTCGAAGCCACAATGACCTGACGCATCTTTTGAAAGTCCGGATCTGTGCACTGATGCATGCATAGTCGTGGAGCAACAAAAAATTACGAAGAAGGAAAATTGTTTTCCTGATGTCAACAATAAAAATGTTTAAATCGAGGTTTAAATATTTTACACACGTCATAAAATTCGTTTAGTAACAGTTTGTTATCTAATGTACCTTTCATTTTCACTCTGGGATAGCTTAGTTCCTATTTCGGTTCCTATTTATTACCGATCGCCTCACATGAAGTGACCTTTCCCATTATCTTACTTTCGCCCTATAAATCGATTTGTAATTAAGATTTCAACCTTCCCACCCCCGCACTAGCTAAGAAATTATACAATTCGGGGTCACATTCACCAATCATATACTGAACAAAGTTGATTGTCGTATTTTTAAGATGCAGATTACGCAAATTCGTTAATTTTAGTTCTATTGCAACCACTCATCCGTGTTATGCAATTTTGCAATTCGCTCGATTTGTAAATGTTTTAATAGAACTGGTTTTGGAAATATCTACAAGTTTTTTATGACAAATGTAAAGATTCTAATTACACATTTTAAATATTTATGTAGGAAGTTCTTTTTGGCCTATTTTTACAATTCTTTTTAACATCAATCCTAAACAATTGGGAAAACCACCGACAATAAATTTATTAGAAGTTTTTGGTTCCTCATTTGGGGAGTGCTGGTGTTGAATTATTGAATATGTTAATTTAATCACGAGTTTTTAGCGCATTTTTGCAAATTTATTTGTAAAAAGTAGCTTTTAATCTCACTTTGGCTGGCTGGCTGGCTGGCTGGCTGGCTGGATGGCTGGCTGGCTGGCTGGCTGGCTGGCTGGCTGGCTGGCTGGCAGCAAATGTGGGCGCGTAGAAGAACTCTTGTAGAAAGGCAACGGGTGTACGTGTATCTACAGGGCCGTGAAATTTGTCAACCTTAGGGACATGGCTACATGATGTGGGGTTGGCGACATCTGGGCGTCATCCTCGAGCGTAGTATACTAACGTGAAGGTTTTTCAGTTTTTTCCTATCTTCTACTACAGTTTTGGTCCGATTCTTTTGAAATTGGTGTCGTCGGAAAGATGTTGTAAACGCGCACAACTCCTGCGTGGCGGAATTTTGTTTTTTGTCATAGGGGCGAAATTAACGACCTTTTGCGAGGCGCGCGCGCGCGTCTTCGAGAAGTAGTCAGGCGCCTTTTACCTTCCGTTGCGAACTCACGCGGTTTAACGTTTCGTGAATCTCGAATCGCTGTCTCTCTTTCTCGTGTCGCCAATAGAAGTGAATTGCGAGTGAACGGGACGTCGGAAGTGGGTACCGTAAAAGAGAATGTGGTAGCCCGCGACACGATCTCACTGATGGTGGAGTCAAATCTTCAAACGCGAATTGCGGGTAAACGGGACGTCGGAAGGGGGTACCGTCAAAGAGAATGTGGTAGCCCCCGACACGATCTTACTGATGGTGGAGTCAAATCTTTAAAAGCGAATTGCGGGTGCACGAGGAAAGTGGGAAGCGGTTAGTGAATGTAGTAGCCTTCGACAAGATCTGTTATTGATGGTTGAGTCGAAAGTGGCTAATAGAATACTGATCTGCCACACAAAAATGCGCTGAAGTCCCTTCGATCTCAAACGAGGACTTTGATAATTTTTTCTGTTCAACATTTTTCACATAATTGTCATTGTATTCAATTTAGTACAGACTTTACGTAAATATGAGGTCCATTCGTTTGTAGACTCATAATTATTATGTTGTATTTAGCATACATATATTCACATTAGTACCTTGGTAAGCCGGTTTCCAGGAAATTGAGGAAATATAGTGTGAGAATATTCCAATAAAAATATAAAACGTGGGAAACTTATTTTAAATAATCGAGCTGGTGTAACCATTTCAATAATCTTCTACATGTTGCCAACTCTATTTATTGTTGTTAGTAGCTACTCCAGGACTGCAAGCATAATTACTATTAATTATGTTTGATATTCAACAAAGATTGTAAATGAGTTTCGACCCCATTCAGAGGAAAAAATACATTTTATTTTCCGCAAAAATATCCATCTGGTTTCCAGCTTATTGTCCTTAACTCAACACATGAACCGCCCAGTTTCTCTTTGTCTTTTTCATATTGCTTAACAGTTGTCTTTCTTCTCTTGCTCTTCTTAATACTTCCTCATTTCTAACCTTATCACTCCATTTTACTTTTAACAACTTCCTCCAAGTTCACATCTCGAATGCTTCCAGTCTTTCTAATTCTCTTTTATTTAATCCTTGCAACCAAACTAAACATTTCACCAGACGTACCCTCCTTACTCCCAATCCATAATCTCCTACGACTCTGTCCACTCTACCTTCTCCAATACTAACGTTCCAGTCCCCCATCACTATTTTGCAACAACATCTCCCTTCTTTCTCCATTAGATAGATAGTTCTATTTTCTCGTTTCTCGTTCCTCTATTTCACTATCATCATAATCACTCGGTGGAATGTGCACTTGTACAACAAAACAACTTTTTAGGCTATCATCACAAAAACGTTGATTTTATGGTCTCTTTTGCGGCCATAAAGTTTCACTTTATTGTACGCTTCTGTCAAACTTTACTTTATTGTACACATCTGTCAAACTGTACTTATTTGAAACTGATGTTTGAGAAACAGTAATCTGTTTGATACAAAGCGTCTATCTGGTCTCGCCCCATCAAGGATTGGGCCATCCACGTGCGTTTTTTTCATTTTCGGACTTGTAGGAATGTTTCACACCATTTTGCATAATCACAATGTTCACATTTAAAATTATAGTTTGACGTTTCAATCTTTGCTGCTTGCAGACCTTTTTGAAGTGTAGAACCAAAACATGAGGAAGATGTTGTTGCTTACATTATTATACGAAGAATCACCAGCAATTAACCGAAAACACAAGTAGCTACCTATGCCTACCATCAAAGTAGGTAATCAGGTTTCTAATAATTGTACAGCATGTTAACTACCTATAAGGTCTTGGAAGCCACAGTTACGAAGGACCTATTGCATTTGACATTATTAAAATCTTGTGCAGCGGAGGAAGTTGCGATTGTACTTTTACTCTCAAACGCCTGCTCTTATATCATATATGACTTAGGGTCGCAACGCTTGCAGCTTCCAAAATTTCATTTTGGGTAGGTATCTGAACTGTCGCTATCACCCATTTTGATACGCACAAAACACACGCAAAGATGCTAATTATAATTACATATGACAGGAAATGCTTTGTTTTTAATTGTCTAAGATAACTATGATTTTCAGAAAAAATATGTTTATGAGCAAATTTTTGAATTCTTTTTTGATGATCGCCTAAAAAATGTTGTGTGCACCTTGGCCAAAAGTGATTTGTTAGGCCTCATCTGAATTGCGGCCTCGGCTACCGCCTCGGCCACAAACAGCAGCTTCGGCCAAAAAAGATCACTTTTACGGCCTTGGTACACAAATAACTATTTTGGAGTAGTACGATTTATCAAAGTTGCTTATGGGCAATTATTCGGAAAAAAATGAATAATTTGGTAACATTGACAAAAAACCAAAAATTGAATAGGTTAAAAAATGACATCCATGTTCCATTAAAAAAATCAGTTGTCTATTGACACCGTAAAAATGCGACACCCTGTATATTCAAAAATAATTTCTGTAGATGCGCAACCTTCTACGATATAGTTGACATTTGCACAAAAGGTTTTTTGATATTTTTACCAGGTATGGGCTAGGAAAGACCGACGCACTGTTGCAGGACTCTGTATAAGCGCTACTTTTTTTCAAAAACGCGCTAAAAATGTCGAATGTGGATAAGCATTTTTGATATCACGAAAGAATCAATAGGTGTAGCTACGTGCTTTTAAAATCCATTCATTTGTGCAGCAATTCCTTATTTGCGCTTATGTTTTCACGAGATTTTCCAAAAAAATACGCAAATTTCTATGACAATTGCCAACATTTACCGATTTTCCCTCGAATTTTCCGTAACCTTTCCGCATTTGCTATTAAGATTTTGTGTTAGGGGTGGTGTCCAGACATTCTAGTGTGTACACCACATTTCCAGAATGCTAACCCCCCCGATAATAATTATGAGCTAAATTTAAGAGTTTATTACATTTGTCTTTTCACCACGTTATCACAGTCTAACCAAACAATATAAAAGAAAGTTGGGAAATAATAAAGAGATTTGTCTTAAAATGTAATTTTTTGAACGCGCAACTCCAATTCTCAATAACACTACAGCAGTTATTATTTAGCTCTTTTATTTTTACTAGTCGCGCTAAGGTTAATTTAGCAATCGGAATTTATTTATATTTGCATCAGACTAAAACGAGATATTTTGGTAATTTAATTAAATAAAAAGGTCAACGTCTCTTTTTGAGGTTTTGGGGTGAGTAAAACAAAGAGATTCGCCTATCCCGAAATGGTGCAAAGCAGGGAGTAACTATAAATATCTATATTTTCAGTAAACTTTCAAAGGAAATCCGGCTGATTTACATTTCCCAAAACATCGGCGATTATCCTAAAATCTGTATTAAAAAAGCTATACCGCTGCCGGTTTTGAGAAAAAAAAAATTCCTCTAATCGCGCCAAAAATATGAAACGTAATAAGAAAACTAGTTTTGTAATTGCACCAAGAGGTAAATGACTACTGCTAAATTTACAACGGTGACGAAATTAGAAGGAACTACACCTACTGGCATATCTCCAAGGTATTTGTAAAATCCTCGATATATACTACTTTTACTTTAGAAAAGTGTGTGCAGTTGTCTTAGTGTTGCGCGCATGTTGGTCACTCTAAAAGAGAACGGGTTCAAAATCGGCTTCTTTAGTGGATTATGCGAAATTGTTCGCAAAATGTTAAGTGGTACTGACTATTTTGGTGAAATACCCATGCAGATTAGAAGGTGGAGTGCGGATGATGCTATTCCGACTATAAAGTAAGCGTTTTTGTCAATATTGTTTTTGATTGGCGAGTAACACATTGAACCTATGGCGGAAGTATTTTTTGTGTGGTTATATTTCCTGCACCAAATATTTTCCATTCGTATCTATTCTTTGATTATTAGCTCAAGAAACTTTAGACAAAAAAGTGATGGAAATCTGATTTTGTGTCACCTGGTGAGGGCGAATACGCCAAACAATTTCACTTTGGCAATACTTTGTGAAAAACTGTACTTTCTACGTTCTACCATGAGCTGTTTAAGACCATGGAATCTTTCAGAACAATTACCTACCAAGGTGTAATTACTATATCACAAAATTAAGGAATTCCTGCATCGGACCATTCGACATAGGTTTTTTGATTCAAGAAACACAATGGAATGAAAAAAAAATGAGACGGGACATGGTAAAAATCCCAGAATGTTCAGTTCCGGCCTCATGCTTGATCCTTCGTGTGTTCGCTCACCCCAATAACGTGGGCCCAGATCCTTCAAGTCTAAAAATCGGGCATTTTAGATGGAGAATGCGCCAGGGCGGTCCAAAATCCGCCGCATATTGGACGGAATATCTCCCTTTCGGTAGATTTTCAGACTTGGTAACAGGCAGAATCCGATTCAGCGGAATCTAAATAGGGGGAAACCAAACTGTATTAGGATTTTCTCAATAGTAGCCGTGACTATTAGCACATTCTATGGGCAATTCTTTCGGAGAATCTGAATCTGGTATTACAATTTCCATAACACGCTAGATGGCTCCTATTTTCTTATTTCTTATCGACGCCCACGAGTATTGGATTTTTACGGAATGAAATAGAGGACAAGAACGAAATTCATTTGAATGCATCGCCATCCCAATCACGTTGATTCAGTTTCAGGAAGATCTAGTTATCCGGAAACAGATTCAGATTCTACAAAAGTGTCCATAGGAGATGCTCTCAGTTATTTTCGAAGATCTTTAAAAAAGGGGTAACCTTGCCCCCCTTTTAACCCTCACTATATCTCTCACCGTTACGCAGATCCTAATGGTGAGCAACGAATTTGAACCACCCTGTACATGCCTATACGCTGTTAATTAATAGCTTGTCCTCGTATACGATAAGCAGAGTTTTTTTCTTAGATGGAGGGGGCGGTAGTAGAGGAGAGATGAAAATCATAATGATTTTCAGAGAGGTGATTGTTTGGGCTTCAATCTTTGATGATCTAGAAATTATTGCAAGCGTCATTGAAGAAACGGGAAAAGATCATGATGAAGATCAAAGAAAAAGAATGCAAAAAATTGACGTTATTATATACAGGGCGTTTCACTTAAAAAATACCAACTCTGGGTCAAGTTTCAGAAACGGTGGTCCAATATTTTTACTACGGGACTGGATTCTACGTAAGAATATCTAAAATAGGCAGTTTTTACGTTTTTCTATCATACATGGGTAGTAATAAGATATAATAACGTCACAAAAAGTCAAAATTTTCGTTTTCACCCTGTATCTCAGAAACAAACGTAGCTAGATTGATTCTGTTTGTGGTATTTAAAGATTTTACAAAAAGGGAGCACAGGGTCGCGAAAATTCTCGTATCTTTAAAAACAAATAAGACACACTGCAGTCTAAACCAAAATAGGCACACGGTACCGCTTTGAAACGGGATGTAACTTTCATTGCGCAAAACCAGATCGGCGCACAATATTCTGACCATTTTGAAAAGTGGAGTGCCTACTTAATCTACGTAAATACTTAACTCTGTGGAAAAAGATGTATATAATCACTTAGAGGACCGAAGCATCCAATCCAACACCTTAGCAAAAATTAGTTCCATGGTTTCCATGGGCTGTATAGATTTTATAAAGGCTATATTTGCGATACAATGTTTACTCTATTGTTGTATCTTCTCAAGGTACTATTTTGTATTGGTTTTTTACGCGTACTTATTAATTTAGTGTGCCCAGTTATCAATATTGTCATATGTATATGTGGCACATCAACAATCTATTACATTTTTTTTTTAAATAATAATCACCAACATATTTATATAATTCCCATAAAAATGTTGCGCAGTTTAAGAAATCACGACGAAAAATAGATAATGTTTCTGAATATTTGTCAAGGTACCGCTATAATAGCTTAAAGGTTGGACAAACAATAACGGAAAGTATCAAATCAATAATAAAGTAGAGTAAAAGTTTGTAGCGTATACTAACAAAGCGTATGTTGTGACCTTGTCCTATAAAATAAGCCCGAAAATAAGGTAGCTAGATTATTATCAATAAGCATCCTTGAGGTGCTTAAGAAAATCAATCATATGGATTTATAATTAAATAATATTTAATTATATTTTTATATTATAATGAAGTTTTACACCACAACCTTCACCTTTTGATGTCACTATTAAGAAGCTGCTTTTTACCTTGAGGAGAAAAACATCTCTCGTTAGTTATGGACTTCAGAGCTTTGGTTCCCTTGTTTCGTGTACTTCCCTAATGTGTTGGGATGTTTGTTAAGCGGCCTCAATTTACTTTGTTTAAGTTTCTTTGCAGTTCACTTCTTAATCTATTTTGTCTCTTTCTAATTCTTCAGCTGTTTCGCTTTTTTTGGTTGGTACCGTCATACTAACCGCATAGGTTTTCATGGCAAATCTTTGCCAAAAGTCAAACTTTTGGGATTTGAGACACTTCGCTAATTGGAAAAACCGGGAAGCTGTTTAACATAACCTCTTGAAAAGTACCTACTATTGGGATCGCTGGAAACTCGGCTGGAAGCCTTAGCTTCCTTCGCCTTTATTTATTCGAATTTCTTAAGTCTTCTTTCTCTCTTAAAGTCGCAAACTTTTTCGGTTTCTTTGCTTTCTTTAGCTTCGCCGAATGTATCAGCTTCTTTTAGTTGTAGAAAATTGTATGAGCTTTCGATTTTGATTTACGAGCTCCCATTTTCGGAATATAACCGAAAAACCACAGAGCTGTATGAGGTATGACCCCCTCCCCATCCTCCGGCGGCACCGAAATTGCTCGGGACTTTATTACACAATCATCAGGGGATCTTGAACCACACATTCCCGAAAAAATTGGAACGACACAAATTATCTTTTCCATATTTCCTAGAGGGACTGGAGTACTATATTAATTAATTAATTTATTTATTTATTATTTAATTCCAACATTTGAAGGTATTTATTTAGCGAAATGCGGAAAATTTGTCAAATATAGTTTTATATGTGACATTACGATCCATGGCATATTGAAATTTCTGGCATCATGTCCGATTGAACCGGAAATCGCTGAAACTTTTGAAACATAAAATATGCATACGGTTGATGTACAAAAAAATGGATAAATTCGTGATTAAATATTTATAAAGTACTCCCAATGCATATTGTATGTTGTCGTACAGCAAATTGATTGCTCTTTTTATCTTAAAAAAGCATTGATTGCATTTGAGAAATAGATATTGCCTCTAATTCCGGTTACACCGGAAGTGACTCCTGAAGTTTCAATATGCCTCCGGATAGAGCGTAATATCTCAGATAAAATTATATTTGATACATTTTTCATATCTCGCCAAATAAAAGTTATTTTGAGGTGACCCTCTTATCTCGACCACACTGTATAACATTACTCCATTGAATTAGCTTGAGATAATGTCACCATCTTTTAAATTATTCGTGGAAATCAAATAACTTTCCTAAACTGAATGAATTTTTTAGAAATTTATTTAAGGAATTTAGGATGACGAAGTAAATCCATGTAAATATTTATCGTAGCATGTAAACAATACATTACGGTTGCCTAAATATAGCTGAAAAGTCGTTTTACGAGCTTTCCACGTAAAAATGTCGTCACCACTTCATGCCTGGCGTTCGAATAACTACTTTGTTTATGATCATTCGAGTGATCCCACTAAGAGAGAGAACAAGAACCTCTTCCGATAAAAATTTGCCAACATTTCAGCACGTGAATTCAATAAGAGCCAACTATTAAAATGTCTAATTTTATTTTGATTAACGGCATTTTTTTACTATTAGCTACTATTTTCTTGGACAAATTAACGGATATCGTTGATTGCACAATGATAAAAATACTTGTGCGCCATGGTTGACCGAACCAAATGCCCATGTTTGGTTTTTTTACATTGCGTTAGCTGAAAACGCCTGGGTGCGTGTGTGACTAATCCAAATTGGAACCAAGTGGCGGAAATGGCATTTTTTACAGTGCAAATATTTGTTTACCCGAATTTTCGAAAATTATTATGACACATAATAATACCATTAATCAATCAGTGCGCTTAGCAAAATAATTCTGTTGCAAAAAATATATTTCTAGTTTTTGAAATATCAATATAAATATTATGGAACAAAACATTTTCTCTATTTTCGCTTTGTTGCATAGTGCACAGCTAGGTACATATAGTGGATCGATTATAGTTCAAAGAAACACTCGTATGTGGATGCATGACACTTGAATTAAAGAGCGCATTTGCTATATACCTAACAAAGACGTTTTTGAGCCTAATATCTATATGTATTATTTTCAATTAAAATGTACATAAAGTCTAGTTACGTATCACCCTAATTATTAGGTGTCACGAAGACTGAAAATACCAACATTATTACTCACAGTCCCAACCACTAATTAGAAACGTACAGGTTCTTATAAACAAATTACTTTGGGAATGCCATTCATTGTTACCATGGTAAAAAAGCGAAAACAATGAGAAAATGAACTTGGAATTTCCTTAACAATCGATTTTACTAGGTGACTGATGCATTTCTCTTTTCTAAGATAATGAGGTACTTTTATTCTGAATATCCCATCTAAGTAGTTTTGGGCAACCGCAATTCTCCATCCTTTGTGGTGTACGAGTAAAAAACATTGATAAATTTAACCACAATTTTAAATTTCCGTTTTCGTTTAGGTGCCAGTTTTTTGCTGATCCGGTTCACAAATAGGATCATCATGTAGCACATGGTGTATCTAAAGTTCATAGACGAGTAGTCTTAAAGCCGGTGGCATTTTTCAGTTAAGGCTTATTTCTTTGTGAGGATATTGTGATAGGAGTGCCACCCGTGAGGCAGCAGTATGGGAGGGAGGCAAAATGCCCCAAATCTGTAAACAATAGGTAGGTTCTAGTTTTTAATGAGTACCACTGATTCTATAGTGAAGGCAAAATTATCAGCCCTATTGGATTGGAAACTTTATGTCTCCCTCCCATTTCTTCCGGAAATTAAAGATGTGAAATTAGATGTTCTCTAAGTTTCCTAGTAAATTTTCTAGAAGAGATAGATTCATATTTTATTGTTTAAGGTTTCTGCCATGTTTTCGGAGCATAATTCTAGTACGTTTGTCTAGAAAAACTTCTAGGATGATCTCTAATGAAAACCCTAAAAAGTATTTCAATGCCACTTCAAAATTGGTTTCGGATCGGTTTTAAAGTACGTTTCTTAGAAGATTCTTAAACATTTTTTTTAATATGCTTTCTGGTTGAATTGAAATTGGCAAAATGAATCAAAAGCTTCCCCATACTCGTTTATTATTTAAAGGGGGTGTGTTGGATGCTACATTTTTAGGAGCGTATACCATACCCCCCAGACGTGCCGAAACTACGTTACTCCTCAAAACACTAAAAGACCTCGTGTTAGTTTTCTATAAAGGACCATCGAATCTTGCTTTCCTGACGAATATTCTACACCCGACACTACGTTAGATGGTACCTTTTCAAAAATTATAGTGTAAGTACTATTGACACTATACGTTTTGAGCAAAAAATGTAGAACCAGGAGATCATTTTTAAGATGACGAAATTTACCCTTAATTTAAGTGCGGACTACATATTTTTGGGTATAATATGCAAAAAATGGCAATTAGGGGATGATAAATTTGAAGATGTGTTCGGGGAACATATTTGAAAATGTGCATAAAACTTTAAATGCACAAGCAGGAAAAGGAAGAGTAATAGTTCACTCAGGCTCATATTTTTTAAACGATACAAAGTATTAATGAAAATGGACAATTATCTGGTTACTGTTGAAGGCAGAAGTTAGAACTCGCAGAAGAAATTAAATTTACTTAAAACTAAATGAAGAAAGGGGGAATTGCAAGTTTCTAAAGCAAGGGAGTTCTTGTTAAAATTGGAAATATCGATCAGAGAGAATTGAAGAATAAATTTTTTGTGATGGGTATCATTTCCAAAATGTAAAAGTGTGAGGCTTTTACTGAAAAATGAAAGATCTCTAAGTTGTATTTCAATCATTGCTTTTTTGGGAAATGAGGGCCATTCAAAAACAATTTCAAGGAATGAACGAACGGTCTGAACGAAATTTTAAATTTTCATTTCCTGGATTTTTTAAAATTAGTTTTAAGTAAATTTAATTCTGCGAGTCCTAACTCTCATTGTCATTTTTAGCTGTCGAAACATGACCAATGACCATCTAGCACACTTTCTTTAAATCATAAAGTTGTTTTTTTACAATTCAATTTAATTCAACCTCATTTGTAGTATCAATCAACATATGCCTAAACGCCCTAAACCAATGAAGTTCTCTACTGTTACTAGGAAGACTTTTAAGATTTTGTAGGCATATTTTGAAGGAAACGAAAATGGTGTCAAATATTTAAAGACGATATTATAGGTTTCAGGGAACGTTCCTAAATAGGTTTCTACAATCTACATTTATAAAGATGTATGGAATTTCCAGAAATTTTAGGAATTTTAGGATTCGTTGATACTTTTAGGTCATCATCATTTTTGAACCCTCCGCAGATATCTCCAAAAAATTGGAGCGAGCATCGGTCTGTAAATGACACTTTGACATTGAACGTAACCTACTATTTTCTCGTGGACTGTAACGTGGTTAAGGACATCGAAATTAAGGGAGCAAAGACACTAAAAATAATAGCCCTAACCAGAGATGCGGCTCCTCACGGGCGACTAGAGAACCTAGGTTTATAAAATGTGATAAATTAGGTGCTAACTTTTGTTTCCCTGTTAGGGAGCCCCAAAAAATCACCAATTATAAAACCAAATATTAACGCTAACCTAAAATAATAACAAAAGAAAACTTCATGCGGGGTTTTGAAGGCGCCAAAACTAAATACAAATTCAAGAAAACGAAAACAACAGATTCATCTGCAAAATCAAGTTTTTGTGCTTGTATCTATGCGTTGTCTTGTGTTGTAAAATTCCCGTAATTTATTTATCGTTGCGAATTTTCGAGAATATTTGTGAATTTTCAAAATTGTCTAAAATATTCATCTTTTACAAAATACTATTCTGTGTTTAAAATTGTTTATGTAACATACATAAATACAAAAACTTTATATTTCCCAGCTCATATGCCATAAAATACTGCACCTTCAAAACAAAACAAAAATTCAGACAAATTGAAGAAAACTCAACAATTCGAAAAGAAGAAAAAATGATAAGATCCAAATGGTAGAATTGGTAGAAAAATTTTCATAATGAATTTCTCGGATGATTTAACAAAAAATTTCGTTACCAAAAATTCTAGAAATATTTTTAAGAAACTCCTGACAAGTCTTTTAAGAAGGTTCTTAGTATTTACACTATTACTCCCATTCGGCTACTCTACCTTTTCGCCTCGCAAAAGTCAAAGTCAAAATAATAAATTTTATTGACATTAATAAAGGGATAAGGGGTGTATATTAATGTCAAATACAAGATTTATATATTTAGCATCCAATAACCCCCAAATTTAACTTAAGGAGAAAAACGACAATTTGAAAATTATTTCCAAGAACATTAAGCCCATGATTATAAAGTTTTTGCGTTTTTTAAGGGGTGTTACGTGTTGATTTAATCTCAATCGTAAGATTTGGTATATTTAGCGCCCTAAATTGAAAATATCTGTCTGTATACCCACGAAAAACGACTTACGTAATTTGAAAAGTATTTAAAAAAATTAAGCTTCTGTGTATTCATTTTATTAACGTTATTTAGGTGAATATCTGGATATTTAATATCAATCGCAAGATGTCTATCATGTAGATCTCCGAAACCATAGAAGATAAAAACAAGATACGAAAAATTGCAGTAAGGGAATTCTCGAGTTAGACGAGCAACCGACGAACAGACAGACGAACAAAACGATTACATAAGGGGATTTTTTTCTTTCGAAAAATTCCCCTAAAAACCAGAAAATTCCAAAATTCAACGGAACACAAAGATACTTTTTACCACCCACTGCAACTGTCTACCTACATACAAATTTATAATTAAATTCAATCACATATGTTTCATAATCACGTAATAAACGAAGTATTTTTAGAGCTTGAAACAATTGATTTTTTTATTTGATGATATGTACAAATTTCCATTTAAAAAACCCACGCACAACCCTTATGCATGAGTATGCTCAGCACCAGGCACACAGAGCCTTTTTACTTCTAGTATTGACAAACCACAGAACATTATGATTATGATTGAAATGAATTAATGACAGGATGCACAAGCATTACTTTAGTCATAAAGTACCTAAATCGAGACCTAAATCATTGAACCGAAGCTTTTAGCATTACCTAAATGTAACTGGTAACCCACCTTCCTTATGAAAGTAGTAGCTTTTACCCCAATAAAGTTTAAGGTGATGGCATACAATGAGAAACTGGTAATTTTTTACTTTCCTGGCTGCTCCATAGGTTACGTACGTAAAATGTACAAAATAATCATAAGCGGAACCTTTCAAGTCTGAAGGTCAAATATTTACTTATAGGTCAATTGTTGAAAGGTTACCGGTTTGCGCTTATAGAATTTTGGCTATCCATCAAACCGTCCGTCCGCGTAATCGTAGGTCATCAACACCTTTCCTCCGAACATCTCCAATTTTGGAATTCGGTGGGTGGCAGGATTTTGAAAAGTTTGACGCGTGTTTGTATTGGCGTCGTCGCTATTCGCTAAAAGCCAAACTTTTTCATTCATCATCTTGCAAGTACGGTCATTAATCTAATTAGAAATTCAAATCCGGTCACGCATTCTTTGAAAGACATTCCCTTCAAGTTGTCCTTTTAACGAATGTGACAAGATTTCCAACGCTTAACGGCAATAATTAATTTACAGGTCATCAAGTAATTTTGGAACTATTGGCGCACGATCGGCTCCAAGTACGCCACATGGATTACTTGGTTCCTCGCCAGGAGGGCTCTCGGAAAATGTCTCACAACCCTGCAGCCCTCCCGGTTACTCGACTCTTATCCAACGGAGTCCTAGTCATACAATTTTTTCAAAATACGATAAGTAAGTCCTTACTTTAATGCACGAAACTTGCATGCACGTTTAGCTTATTAGAAATCTATAATTAACAACTTTTCAAGTGAAATTGCATTAATTTACATAATTGGTGTAACTAGAACTTTGTAGATACATTGTATAACAAACTTTCAGTATCATTATTTGATATCTTTCGAAATCTAGACGTTTGTCATGCTTTTACTGTTACGAAGTAGGAATTATACACCATAACAGTAATAGTATCGTGCAACAGCCTGTTCCAATTTTCTTAGTTTGTAGTTTAATTTTGAAAGCCATTCATAACCTTTTGCATGAAGAATTGCTTTGGCTTATAACAGTTTTTTATTAACACAATTTATTTCACCGTAATTAATGGATCGTTAGCGATTGGCCAACCAGAACGTTTTATAACTACAAATCATTGCTTCTAGGGGATTCTGGTGAAATTTAATATAATTTTTTCAGTATCCTCTCGTAAGTGTGTCTTAGTACTTGACTTAACATTTTAATTACTTTGTTGGACTATCTTCCAAAAAACATTGGCCCGAATAACAATGTTTTTCTTTATTCTGCATTTAAACATGACTTTTTTGTGTAGGTCAATTTTTTTTATTTAAACAAGTATTTCTCGTTTCCAAACTTTTGTATTGATCTCTAAATTTTCATAAATGTTTTACTGTTTTTCCTAATCAGGTCAGTTTTTAGTATTTCATGTACCTACTTTATCATTTTTGTATTAATTACCACATATGTGTTCAGTTTATGGATTCCCTGGGTACATCCAAATAGTCGTGGATTATAAGATTCCCCTCGGTGGCGAATACTATTCATGATATCAGCTTTTTTTAGTGAAAATCCCCCGATAAAAACATTTTATGCACAGCATCAACAGATTGGACACCTCTGATAATCCAGGGCGGTCTGAAATACCCAGTCTTGAACTTTGCAACCCAATTTTTAACATTGGAAATTGGTCTTCCATATCTCCAAGGTTTTAGCCAAGTATATATCTTGCAAAGCAATGCTTCGTTGTTCAATTATCCGACATTTATTGAATCTGTCGACTATCGAACCTAAAGAGATGACACTCATTGAACTTGAACTCAAAGGCGGCCAAATTGTTAAAAAACTGTTGAACTGTTACATCAGGTCTGGAGACCAACCAATAATGCTGTAAGTATACACATTAATTAACATTAAACAAGCGTCGCTATCTTCGCTGATAACATATCGCTAATAAACAAGCGTACATCCACCATGTTATTACATTTAATAAAGACGCTCTACTGCTTACTATGTTTGGTAGCGTATTAGACGTAGAAATGCTCAAACTAACAATCGCGGATTCTATTCCGCAACTAATTCAGTACCAAAAAAGTTCAGATACGTCCTCAGGGGATGAAACTGATGACAGTCGGTATGATTTGCAAGTCGCTTCATCTAAATAATATCCATTTTCCAGGGGCGCTTTAAAACAACTCTCAAGTTCCACACCTGCAATGACGGCACAGGCACGCTCACCTGAACCTCCAAGTCCGAAAGGGTCCACCAAGGAGGACAAATTACCGACTACCTCAAAAGCACGACAGAAAAAGTTTCTTAGGCACTTTCCTGCTGTAGATATCGACGAAAAAGTATTAAATTGTAAGTAGCAACAGTTACATTGAATTACATAATAGCAATTTTCTTCCAGATTATTCCTGTGCTTTAATAGGTGATATTTTACTGCAAGGACATTTGTATATTACAAAAAATTACTTTGCTTTCTACTCGAACGTATTCGGCTATGTTACAAAGGTAATAATTAGCAATAGTCGATTGTATATTAATAACTGTAACTTCAGTTACTTATACCGTTATTATCAGTACAAAAAATTACAAAGGAGAAGACGGCAAGAATTATACCAAACGCTGTAGGAATCGCGACAGTGGAAGACAAGCACGTGTTCGGAAGTCTAATGTCAAGGGATAGCACCTACAGGCTTATGACGAAAGTGTGGGATGCGGCGAGAAATAATGCTCAAACTGTTGAAGCTGAACTTTTGGTAAGTTACCGCCATTTTGTGCGGAATGACAAGGTCTCGCTTCTTTTAGGCAGTCAACGCTCCGTCGGAATGTAGCGATAGTACAAAAAGTAGTGAAAGTGATACTGAATTTATGGTAGCTGATTCGGCGAACGGTTTGGTCGATTCGGTGGATCCAAATGCAAGGATACGTAGATTGCCTTCGTTGTGGCCTCCCCTCAATTCTGAACATTCAAGCAAAGGAGCTAGTATGTATATTCATTAATTTTTTTGTCCATTGATACATTCGTAGTACATATATAAGATTTAACATTGTGAATGTTTGGAGAGTATAGTCGTTTGATTCGGCACGAAGGATCAATTTCTGCCACTTTATGGGAAAGATCGCATTATGTATATAGTAAAAATTTTTCGTATTCTAAGCTTGCACTAAAACGGTCTAGTTTGTATAGTAAAAACCAATTCTAAGCTTGCACTAAAACGGTCTAGTTTGTAGGACGATGCTACCAAGTATAGATATTAAATAAACGTGTAAACAAATATAGAAACCCTGTATGTTATATGTGAAATATCTCAGACCAACTTCATGTTATTTTTTAGAACGCGGGGCCCGAACTATTGTTTAGGACTGAGCCCCTTGCTTCCATGCTACGCTACTGAAGCGGTACGTCTCTAATTAACCCCGCAAACATCAAACGAGCGTTTACGAGTGGTTTTTGTCCGAGTATAAAAAAGGGAATTCGGAACAGAACGTAAATAAATGGGTTATATGCTTACGATACTTTTAAAGCAAGTTTTTTTTCCTAGAAAAGGTATCGGTTTCAGGGGTTGATTTATTGGGGTTTAATTGCACATGCATAAGTGAGACGAATTGGATTATAGCCGAGAGTGTAGCGGTCATTTTTTATGAGCTGCGAGTACCAGTTCCGTAATATTAATATTTTAATGTTACTTAATTAATTTATATACCTACAGGGTGTCCCATTTATTGGATTGTAGCCGAGAGTGTAGTGGTCATTTTTTGTGAGGTGCGAGTACCAGTTCCGTAATATTATATTTTAATATACCTTCAGGGTGTCCCATTTATCTTAAGACTAGCGATTATTGCGGAAACTAGCCGGGATATCATAAAATGACTTGTATAAAATCTTCTTCATATGGAGGGGCCCATTTAAAAAAGCTATGCACATTTTCACTTAAGGGTCAAGTGTAGGGCAACTAATACTTCTTATTCTGGAAAATAGTACACTTTCGTGGAAAACGTTTTTTCCCTGCACTTATCAATTAGCTTGGCGATCATTAAAAATTATATTTTAAGAGTGTGGTTAAAAAGGAAACTGAGGACGTTTTCTTGTTATCGAGAAACTACGAACTTCATGGTGCCCCCCCCCCCCCGGGGTGGTAGTACTGGTTGACTTTTGTACATTAAACATTCGAGGTGGTACTGGATCTGCCCTTGTAGACGTTTCTACAGACCCTTCCTTCAATGAACTAAACTTGAATAGTGAATTATTTACGAAAGAACGACGTCATGTATCGCATTCCGGCGAATTTTGGGGGGGGGGGGGCAAAAGGGCCGAAAATCACGAAGACGAAGTCGCGCGTCAAAATTGATATTTTAGATTTGAGCCTGAGCGGAATGGATTGCAATGAAAACCTCGAGAGCAGCAGCGTTATGCTACTGAGCAATAAACTGTGGAAATCAACATTTATAACAATTCAAGGCGCGAACAAAATTTTTTTATTTAAAATATGTGCCAAATTCTTGACAGAACAGCTTCCTAACTCAAACCAAAAATCGCGCATTTAGAAGAGTGCGAGGAAGAGTGTCTTCCAAAAATGATAAGTACCGGGAAAAAGTTGAATAAGAACATGTGAATGTGCATTGAGCCATATAAAGAATACTTTATATAAATCATTTTTTGATATTCCCGCTAATTTTCCGCAATAACCGACTGTATCAAGATAAATGGGACACCCTGTATATAAATAAATTAAGTTATATACAACATTTCGATATAAGATTATACGGAACTGCTAGCTGCAACTCATAAAAGAAATGACCCACTGTCGGCTACACCTCAATTCGTCTCGTTTGCGCAGGTGCAGTTAAAAACTCCAATAAATCATCCCCTGAAACTGATGTATTTTTTAGGCAAAGATGTTTGGTTCAAAACTATCGTGTATAACCCGCCATTTATTCTCGTACTGTTCCGAATTTTGTTATACCCGGACAAAAACGAAATGTACCCTTTATTAAATTAACCCTTCTCTTCATAATTTTTTATACGTTTTCTCGTAAATATCGTGGGCCTCACATTGTTTCGACTTCACTTCCCTTTTTTTAAATTTTGTTTGTGTTTATACTAATAAATCAGTTACAGTCTACAGTGAAGCAACGTTGCTCTCGGTAGTACTCGTATTTTAATGGGTAATCACTCGAAAACTTCGCTCGTTAATAAAAAATGTTAGTTACTATTTGAAAAAACAGGTGTATAACGCCATGGCACTAAAAACTCATTTATTTAAAAAAAAGTGTTTGACAGATTGACATCCTTTGTGCCCAATGTACACTGGCAAAATTTTAACGAAATCAAAATAACCGTTTAAAAAAAAATATTTTCGCTTTTTAACTTGACATTTTTTCCTTTATTTTTTGGTAATAAAAATTAGCATAATTTTTGTAGATTGTACACAAAAAAAATAAAGTGTGGGTAAAGGCTGGATTTTTGAAAAGAACATTTAAATGATTATTTTTAATTATTATTTTAAAGACCTTATTTTTCTGCGTACAACCTACAAAAATTGTGCCCGGTTTTATTACAAAAAAAACGGAAACGGAAACAGAAATTTCCAAGTTAAAAAATATGTTTTTTTTTTCGATAAAACTAAATTAATTTTAATTATGAATTTCGATTATTAATTATTATATGTTGCCTTGTGACATTAAAATAAAATCCAAAATCAATAGACAAACATGAGCAAAAATTAAAATAAAAACAGACAACGCTATGCAGAGTACCTACTCAAGCATACTTGACGGAAAGTGCCTCATGATCGCAAAGGAAAAGATTATTTTGATTTCGAGACTTTGGCAGCCTACATTAGACCTAAATAAGGATGTAAGACTGTCAAAATCGTTTTTGTTAAATATATAGCTGGTTTTTGGGCTAAGAAGCTGTTCTGCTAAGAATTTAGCACCTGGTTTTAGTAGTGGAAAAAGTTCATCTAAGAAGGTTCCTTTTTTCGTGTAAATTTTCAAATTTATTTAATTCATAACTTGGAAAATGCGTTTATTCATAGTATAACAAATAGAACTAATTGGAGTTTAGTATGACTTTGAAAATAAGTACCAAAAAAACTAATATAAGTCCCGTTTCATAATTTCTTACGACACTTTTTTTTATCAAAAACGACCTACGCCTCGTCCTTCGTGATGTACGGTTTGCTCATTCTCGGTATAATCGTTTACTGAACAATTATCCGCCAGTAATAATGAGTTACGTAGGTATATTACAAAGGTTAAAAAATAATCACGTATCTAATTAAATTTCACAGCGATAAGATTTCGGAGATTGCGCCAGGTTTAGTGCAATATGGGAGAAATAACAGG
Organism: Photinus pyralis; assembly: GCF_008802855.1. Lineage (NCBI taxonomy): Eukaryota > Metazoa > Arthropoda > Insecta > Coleoptera > Lampyridae > Photinus > Photinus pyralis. Next base: position 17,681,629 of record NW_022170249.1, on the reverse strand, counting down.
TGATCTTCTGCGGCCAGTATCAATAATTTTTTTATTTTTTTACAGGCGATGCAGAAAGTAAGAAATCGAACATCAACCATTCAGTTTGGCGTACCTCTAGGATACTAAATTTGCCAGCTCAAACTATAGTATTATGTGCAAGCACATTTCTTCTCTTGCTGCTATTTTTATCGGCAGGTATTTTACTGTACCGGATAGGACAGGTTCAACAGAAGTACATTATGGCTTTACAAGTAAGTGCAAATTGCAAGATGGGAAAATTACTAAGGGGCAATTGTTTAGGATAACCACCTGATGAGTAGTACGGAGGATGTTTATGGTGAACTATTGCAATGGCAAGCCCAACTACACACAAAATCGGCGGGGGCCGTTCACAACTTCCTAGATACAAATTTAGATCAAATTGCGAAAGTGAGGCAGTCCTTAGAAGCTTTATCAACATTATTAACGGTGTCATCAAATAATAATAGTGTTAATCGAAACCCTCCAGCCGAACATACGAACGCGCCAGAAACAAGTTAGCTGGTTCCACTGTACCTTGCCGTTTTTGGATGTAAGCCTAAACTTTCAAACTGAAAGTCTCGTAGTTGTTGTAAAGTATTTTTCTTACTTGTTATCAAAATTAATCAGATCAGTGGTGTTTGATTAAGTGTGATATTTTTTATTTGTGTTTTAGACATAGCGACGTTAACGGCGTTAATGAATTTTTTGATATTTAAAAAATTCCTAGTAGCGTTTGTTAAATTGAAGCCTACTTATTACATTCCTACTTTTAAGCGTAGTGTTCAATCTTTCATTGAAAGATTAGGTGCTTTGGAATTAGTTCCTACATTTATTTATTAAATAGTTTTTTATGTACATATGTATGTTTTTGTTAAGCTACGCCATCGTTTTGCTGTTTCGTGTCCTGACTATGTAGTGTACTACTTATCAAACATCCACTGCTAAATCGCCATGTATCTTCAGAAGGGCAATTAGATGGCAAACAAACAAATCTAGTGCTGTTCGTTATAAAAATAGCTACTTATAGGGAAAAGGCTGTAAGAGGTAGTCGAACGTGTGTAGACATAGTTAATTGAAATCCTATTTGCCAAAACCTCTTTGCCACAAGCTCATGCCATAAATTAGTATTTCATAAGTTACTTATTTCTTGAAACAAATTACATTTTAGACATTGTTTCACGAGTTACATTATTTTTGATATTTAAACACCAACTAGGCACCTTTATGATTATTTTGCACCAAAGAATGTAATTTCCATTTAAAACTAGTTTAAAACCAACTTCTCATTGTTGTTCATTCCGAAACTTTAAAATACCCTTGCCTTGAAAGGAAGAAGAGGAAGATCTTAATCCGCCTAATTCAAAATTACTCAATTTTAATACTATTACGCAATATGCACAATAGTTATAGGTAATTAAAAAAGTTTTTCGAAAGTTGCTCACTAAAATCATTAGCATAGGTAGTAAGTGCGGATTTTGACATACACGAAGATTTGCATCTGGTGGCCTAGCATGTTTTTTTACACCTCTCATGGGAGCTTTAACTATAATGCGCGGAATTCGTTAATTCAAGTTATTAAAATAATGGGCAATAAAAAGACGTAGCAATTAAAATTCCTTTTAAATATAATACAAAAAGTTCTCACAGATTCGCAAATTTAGAAAAACAAAATTTTGAGGGTGTTCATAGCTGCATGGCCACCACATTTTACCACAGCATCGTTTTATTGACAAAGTGTTACGACGAAAATTGTAAATACTTTTTGTAGTACCTATAAAATTGACACTTAGTTTATTTCTAGTTTTAAATATATTTACCATAATTGGTAGGGGCAATATTAAGATAAATGAACTAAAATAACATTCGTTAAATATTTTGTAGGCATTCCCAGTTTGAATTTTATAGGTAACACAGAATGGTTTACTTTTCTTTGCATTGTTTTGTAATATAGCATTTGTTGTATTTTTTATCTGATCGTTTTATTCTGTACTTGTATAAGTAAACCTGTGATAATTTTGTTTTGCTTAGATCCCAATAAATATTTTTGTTTTTATTATTTTTTCTAGAAATTATTCCCTCCTTTCTTGTCTAGTGTAAAAATTATATATTCGCTATCTAAAAATGATTAGAAATTCTCATTTGTCAAAATATGTAACCAGAACATTTCCTAGCTTCTAATCTAATCAAATGCAACGTTACCTTTATTGCAGTAATTGGTTAAGGGAGATTTTTATGGGGACCCCTCTCCTTTGTTGATTGCATTTTCTACACATTTTACAAGTACTACATGCTAGAAAAATATTTTCAATGTTAATAATAAATTTAGTAAAACTTCTGGTGGTGCAGATAGTGCTGTCAGCATTCTAAGATGAATAATGTACTGAAATAATGTCTCGTTTCTCTCAAAAGAAACACTACAATTGTTCAATTTTTTTTAAAGAATTAAAGGGGATGTGCGAGAATTTTAGATTGGAATTAACAAAACAATTACGCAATTTTAAGTAAGTACCGTATCGACAGTATCCCCGACTTTTCCTTAATTTACCGATTGCGGTCGAGTACGGTACAATCATGACTTGATGCGCCACCGCTGTCTTTTGTGCTTGAACGAAATTGGTAACTTCATATCCTCGTTCATATCCATCCATTTCCAATGCTAAAACGCGCGCCTAGGTTCATACTAACATGAACAGTATTTGTCTGGGAGAATGTTTTCAGAACCTTGATATTATTACAACTTAAAAATTCCACTTTCGCGTATTTTGGCGGGGAAAAAAAAAATAAATCCAGAGTAATGCGACCCGTTACACCATCGGCAGATCCATACTTTACCAGTAATTGCAACGGATTTGATACTTTGATACATTTTTAGAAATGTTGACTGTACTTTCGTTTAAAACTTAGAGGAAAGAACCGTTCCGGGGGTTGTTTAAAGAGATTTCTTTTCTCCAGTGATTCACATTGACTAATGATTATGATTAGATCAGTAGTTAGATATTGCATTCCAATCAATTATTACTGCAGTGATTTTCAAAAAATATAATAATGACTCCACTAATTACAATTGCTGTACGATTATGTCTGCGAATGATCGCGGCGGAGGGCCAAACAACTTTGTAAATTCATGAAATTCTTTTGGAATTAATGATTCAAGCCAGTTTTACCATTACGAACAAAACCAAAGAAATCATCAAGAATTTGTAACGTAGTGAGGCGAGGCGGCTCACTTGCCGGGCGACAGTATGTTATTGTATTGAGTCAATCGATGCCATAAACTAATATTTAAATATTTCACAAAAATAATTCCTTGAATTTTTAACAATCTAAAGGAAGACAAGGAAACCCTCAAAATTGGTAGGATAGCGAGGTAAGGCGCTGCAGCTACCGAGGTCAAAGATGTGTTCACGTGTTGAGTCAAACAATCCTATCAATTTCTAAACAGAAGCATTAAAACTTAAGCCCTTTCGACTGGTAAACCATAGCGGACTCGGACTTTTCTTTGTCATACATTTTTTAGATGAAAATTTCTTTCACAAAGTGACTACTTCTTACCGTTCGGTATAATAGGAATCAGGTAGAGACGCAATCTCCATAACACAGATCGTATTCTCTTTTATCTCTTACTAAGCATATCCCGTCCTATCCAGCCACGTAGTGTAAAAGAGAAAGAAGTACTCACTTCTGTCGGCACTCGGTAAGTGCTTCACTAAAAACAGCATACTGTATTACTGTAATACAAGTGCGGAAAAGTCTTTGTTGAAAAATGCGTACGAATGGAACACGGGCAAGACCAAGATTTTTTAAACCCTTTTCTGGAAATTTGGAACATTTTTTCCACGAAAGTTCGAGAATTTCGATGGTTTGGTAAACATTTATACACATGATGTTAAAATCACATTTTCTGTATAAATCTAGTCGTAAGATTCTCGTATAGAATTAGTATTTACGTGTCCAATCTTGCACGAACACCGCCGGAGGTGTCGATTATTCCTGAGCTATTGACTTAAAATCAAAAGAAGGGCACGGGAACGAACGAGAGAATTTCCTTAGTTGCTGTAGAACGAAAAAGCTCAGGCATTATGCGGAAAACCATGTTACTTGCTTACTTTATAGAACAATCCGAAAAAGTAAAACCATCTACATTATGGTCAATATATATTCCGTTAATTTTGTGACATTTCCAAGTTAGTCCAGGAAATGAAGGTTTTGCCCTGGTAATTTTTTCAAAGTGAATCCATTAACTTGAAAGTCTGACAGTAGGTAGGGAATAGCCTAAGGATCAAAATCTATATCACCTCATCTCGTGGGTGGCAATTTTTTATTGTAATGTTAATACAGAATAGATAGAAAAATTAATTCTCGAGTTAATTCTAGACATAGTGTTTTTTTGGAAAGTTGATACTTCTCCAGTTATTCCCGACCGAAAGTCAATGTCTTTAATTGCGAAAAACTCGAACAGTATGTATTTTATTAAAAAAACTGTGGAGAACAAAATCGTAGTATTTAAAAAGAAAGTAAATGGTTTTTTAATAATAATTGTTGTATGACCAATAAGAACCGAGTTGTGGCTTGTTAAAGGTTAGCTCTTGTTCGTCAAACACTAAATTAGAGAGTTTCATAGTCAAATATCGGCAAGACTATGCATTTTTCGAGAAAAAATTGAGAAAATGTTTTAAAGTAGGTACCTATTTAAAAAAACCTTTCTACTTTTTTTAAAAAACAAACTTCAGCATAAAAATTAAGTGAAACGTTGAAAATAAGGTAGATCCGTACTTTTTTCAGCCAAAAATTAGCGCAAGCAACCCCCTAATTACCACTGTAATTAAAATTCGTCCTTCCCCTTTTCCAGTTTTTGCTAATTACGTATTATTAATACATTCTAGAAGTGTAACCAGTTTAAAAGACTTAATTTTGAAATAATGGAAGCTAAAAGTGAAAACGAATTTCTGCAATTTTGTGAAAAACGCCATTCTTCAAACATTTTCCTCAGCAGGAATTTTTTGTAGGACAAGAATTAGGTGAGATATAGACGTTTAAAACGTGATGTATTTATGTTAGCACTAACTTTTTCTAGCACGCCTCACCCCATTTTAAAATAAGAGTTTTAAATGGATTTGAAGTAAATAACCTTGTCGCTTTTACAAAAACTTACAAAATGGTTTTTAATCCACTTTCTATCATAAAAAATAAAGGAGTTATGATTAAAAAACGAATCACAATTCTTTTCGAAAAATTCTGAAAGCACAAATCGGAGCATGATGCTACATGACCGGTATATATTTCGTATACTACACATTAGAAACTATCTATATATTCTATAAAAAGCATTATGCGGGTCACTCTGTAATAGGGCGCAAGCCTGTTGAGGGCCCAGAACAAGAGAGGGATAACAAATAAATAAAAATAAATAAATAAATATGTAGTTTTATGGGTTTTTCCAAAAAGGGGTAGTTTTCACCCTTAAATGAAGGTCGCCCATCGGCATCATATAGATTTTGAAGTGGAGGAAGTATGCCAAGTTGCAATTGATCTTGAAACGTAACGAGCGTTAATTTTTGTGATAATTAAAGCAGAAACTTTATTGTTGGCCATTTTTCATCGTGGTTTTTTTGGGTGTTCTAAAATACAAATGTATGCAGGACGTTCCATTTAAAAAACTAGCAGTCTTATTTATTTTTTTTGTAACATTATAGAAAATTGCACCTCAATTGACCATACTATGAACTGAAAAGAAACTTTACTGTTTACCTATGCAATATTTACCTATTCTCCGAAACCGGTCAGAGACGAAAACCTCTTACTCATTAAAATGAATTTGTTCGATAAATTTAGAAAAACACGCCCCAATCTTAGCCCCAATCTATTAGAAAATAAATTGAAAAGAAAAAACGAAGAATTTAAATCCATAAAAATGAATTTTCAGAAAATTGCATCACTATTTCTCAAAAATTAATTGAAAAGAAAACTTTATTATTTACATAATACAATAAATATTATAAATTTGGGCGATTGTTTAAAGCGTAAAGTTTTTTATGCTTCTATTTGACCAAAAGGTATGATATCAGAGTGCCAAGGGCCTATTATATTTGTGTTGCCGCGAGACGAAAAGAGTTATTTTGTAAAATCTTACTTTTATGGTCTTAACTACGCGGTAATTATGTAAGTACCTATACCTACAGTAACTGTATTACGATATGTCATATCGTATTTTGCAACAACACAAAGAAAAGTGTAAACTTATATACTAAAGTAAAGCATTTTAGCCCCAATATGGTGACCGGAACGAACGACCAATCAAAAACGAGATAACCGGTTGTTCACTGTTCTAAATTGGGTCACTGTACCTATACCTAGAAACGATTGGATTTAATGCCATAAACTTGTGAAAATACACTGAAGTGCTTTTAATATGAAGGAATACCCGAGATCCTATTACGTATTATAACCAAATCTTGTTTTTTCCCGCATAGACAATTACCATAGTATTTGAGTAAGCAAGTATACTACTATTGATAAGGGTACAGGTTTAATAAATCAATTGTCCGCCAATGAAATAAGATAAAGCTGTCGAATTCGTTTCGTATATGTACTGTTTTATTATTTTCATTAAAGTTAATTTATTAAAAAAAAATTCGTGCTACTTCAATAGATTTTCTTGATTAAGATTAAAAAAAAATCAGTGGAAATAAATACAAAAAAAGTTTTCGAGACCAAACGAAACCCTCGTCGAGACTATCGGCGGCATTACCAGTTGTCCCGAAAACAAGGGCCGTGCATTTTGGAAATTATTCACTTTGTTAACTAAGAAGAAAAATTGCTTTGTCATCAAAAGAAGTGGTCAAATACGGATTTTCAAAAAGATCGGATGAATTTTACTTAGTAAAAACAGATTATTAATTTTCGCGATTCGTTTCTTTCCATTTTTCCGTAAACCCTGCAATAACATTCGAAAATGAACGTTCAATATCAACTGTATGTAGAAAATTCGATTCCAAACAAATTCACTTCTTTATTTTCCCTTAGAGCAATTGAAGTCAAACGCGAAAAGAAACGACATTTTCCTATTTTTTCTTTGTTCTTTGTTTATAACAGTATGTTCCGGGAGTTTCCGGTCAGGGGGACTATGGTTTTCGTATATTCAGCCAATTTTTATACATAGAATACACTTGGTCTAATTTGACTGGACTATATTAAGCAATGATTAAGGGGAAACAAGCGACGGTTTTGCGAAAACTTACAGAAACTAGTATACTGTTTAATAACAAAATTGCCATAAATTACGAAAACTAACTAAAATCAACAGATTATGCATTGAATTGGTACAAGTTTCAGTGCAAGACTCGATTCATAACATTTTTGATTCTCAGCAATAAAAATTAAACGTTAAAAAAACGTTCATAGTATAGTTAGGTTCCTTATTTCGGTGAGTAGCTTCGAATTCAAAATATCCCACATTAGAGTTCGGATATTAATGTAGAAAAACACATGGCTAAAATCGTTTATTTGTGAACACATGTTTCGACTTAACACGTTGTACACCTGTCTATAATTGTTTCAATCACTTATAGATCGCTTCGAAACGCTGATTATTTGTAAACTCCCAAAATTAGCCAATGCCCCGAAACAAAATTATCAAAATGCCTCTTTTTCACATTTCTAAAAATTCGTTCATTTTAGAAGAACATTATTAACATGAAAGGCCGTTAATTGAAATAGAAATTAATAGACGCGGGTAATTTACGCAATGATAAATTGCTATTATCAATAATATTTGTTAATCATTAAACTGTCAATAACCACAAATGCATTAGGTATTTTGGTGGTAGGTATATAATCTTTAGCGTAATCAAAAGTATTTTTAATAGTTTGCGATCAAATTGAAAAACCATTGCACCCTTTTTCAATACTAAATCCAGAATAAAGACGAAAATTAACAATAAAAACACTTTGCATTTCATGTTTGGTAGCCGTATTAGTTAATCGCGTGAATAATAAGAGAAACTTACCCCAATAACCCACTTTAGTGTGGAGAAGTCGAGGGAAACACACCACACTTACCGAAATACGCGCACAACTGCTTTCTGTCTAATAATGCACTGGCTTCGCATTATTGAAGATAACAGGTGATTCGCCACCTGCGACTGGTTTGTGGTTTCATTCAATAAGAGATAAGAAACTTGTATACTCGAAATAATATGCAAGTTTAAATTCTCGCCTGATAATGTTCGGTCGTTTCATTTAGAAAATTAGGATAATCATTTTAAAAAGGCGGCACAAAGGTGACCACTAACCATTTCACGCTGTTACTAGACTTTCCAAAACATCGTGCTTTTTGGCAATTATGTTTACTGAAAAGATGACATTTTAATGTTTCCATTCACTTTGTATACAGTTGTTTTTTTGTCCGTTCTACTGCCATTTTAGTCTCTATTTTCAATACCTTGGTCCTTATGGATTAAAAATCGACTAAAAATACCTTTATTCCCGCTTTTGCTTGAGGGGCAATTTAGTTCCCGGTGTGCAAATAGATACCTACCTTTTAATTTCTTCAGGCCGAAAACGAAAGGACAGACATCAGACAATATAGGTGAAAATTTCCTTTCCACAGAGAAATGTATGCAAAAGCAACGCCTTCGAATTTTTTTATTGAATTCTGCAGTTTTCTGCCATATTAACAACGACCCCGGTGCGGCCCTACGGGATTATTAGATTTTAACCAATTTTTTATAATACACTGCAGACATGTTTACAGCACTTTGTCATTTAAGCGATAAAGGTCATAATTTTTGACCCTACTAAGGCTTAGTTTTTCGAGGTTTCCATAAACAATTTACCTTACTATTATTATTATTCGGCCAATGGGTCCCAAAAAAATCTGTATCTGCATCCCTTCCTTTGCCTTTAAAAAACTTACTTCCACCTTCACCATTGAATGAAGTGGCAACCCTAAATCAGCACCCCAATTTGTTACATTGCCAAAATATTGTGCTCATTTTGTGCTAATTTGTGCGCCAAACCCCAAATTTTGTGTGCTTTTCGTTTTCTGTTGGGGGTCCAAAGTTAATACCTACTGGAACACCATCATTCTCGTATTCACATGACACGTTTTGTGCTGATTATTGTGCGCGAAATGCGAATACTCGAAACGGCAAATTATTTCTTCTAACTTTTTACTTTTCGCAAATCTGGCACTAATATCGTTTAACAATTAGGCACCTTCAATCTTTTTCCTATCCTCTCCTTTCGCGCATTTCATTACTTTGATTTTTTCTTGTTGATTTTCATACTGTAGCCTCTAGATAGTATTCCTTCCATACCCCTTAATCCAGTTTCTAGATTCTTCTCTCTTTCTCTTAGCATTACTATACGTCATCGGCGTACATCTCAGTATATGTATTGTTTCGCCCTGCACTTTCACCCCTAAGTTAAAATCCTGTTTTACTCTATTTGTGACTTCCTCTACGTACAGGTAAATATTGTCGGAGGTAAAGCGCAGCTCTGTCTCTGTCTAACCCCCTCTGCACCTTGGCTTGGTCCTTCTCACCCATACCCATAGTCCCATATGTTAATCACTGCTTTACCCTCCTATCTTTATCTACAGAGTGGCCCAACGAGAAGTATACAGAGGGCTTTTAGGGTATTAAATTTAGAAATTTCGAAAAATCCTCGAACACGTCAATTTTGTATTCGAGGGGGACAACTTTTGGAACACAAATCACGAACCCACCCCTCTACGTAGGGAGCTTAACCCCTAAAATTTTAAATGGAATCCTATGGTAAATCGCACATTATTTGAAAGCCAATTTAATCGTGATTACTAATCTGCTTTGCTTTTTAAATTCTATTGATTCGTTTCGCAGATATTCGCATTTGAAATGGAATTGTTGCAGATTTGCTGAATCGTTTGCTCAAGTGTTATAAAGTCGTTGGAAATGTGGTTTTTGGATTATTTGGATTTTGACATATTAAACTGCATAATTTGTGTCCGTATTAAGGGCTAATTTTTCTAAATTCCCACAAAACTATTTACCTCATTAATGATATCAATTTTAATTATTCCTGACCATATGCTTAAACAATTTTACAGGGTTTTATATAAAAGTAAGTAGTCAAAACTAAAATGTTGAAATTTAGTCACAATTTGGTAATTTAGTACTGCAGTGGCAAGAAATATGCCCTAACATTTCAAATGTGCGTAATCCATCAAAATTTGTCTTTACACTCACGTTCAAATTCTTATATTGGACTTTCAAACCAGAATTTACTTGAAGATCTGTTTGTACCACCGTTGCATTTAACAAAATTACCATCTTTATCATTGGGTGATGTTGGTGGATGTGAAATAAATTTTAAAAAACCCATGCACTGAGAATTTAGTGTTACCTATTCCGCACTGAAGTGAGAATTATGAGAATAGACTCGCGATGGATGAATTGCCCCAAATGTTGAGTTTAAAGATAGAACTTTGCATTAGAATTTTAAAGACTGCATTTTCAAAATTCTGCATTTAAAGCAAAATGTCCAACGATATGGCATTATTATTATATGACATGTAGCACATCAGTATTGGTCATCATTTGGGAGGGTATAAAACGAATTTTTGTTATTACCTAACTATATTGCCATTGGGGCTTCGTAGGATGAGAGGAAGGATTGTAAATAACGACTGCGTTCATAAAGTGTAATTAATAAATACAAACAATCAATATAGTCGATTATTTTGACACAAACAGTTATTGTACTTATGCAAACACCTACACACTATCCTGCTCTAAGGTCCTATGAGGTAGTCTCTTTAGCTAAATGACGTAAACAAGAATTATGAATTTATGAATTCATTTTAAACGGACGATTCATCGATTACAGTAATGACACGATTTGGAAAGGTCTTCCATTTAGAATTATTTGTCTTATTTAGTCCATTTAATTCCTCTTCATTATTCATCGCTTGCTGTTCATCGTTCGTAGCAGTCGCTAATTTGGATTTAGCTAAAGACCATCTTCTACCTTTTCTGTCTAATATCACAGGCAATTCCGCAATAAGATTATTCTCAAACTCGCTCAGCATTAAATAATTTTCCACTTTATTACAGGAGGTTATGCAATCTCCTATATAATCTAAATCGTCTAGTAAATTATCGGGAAGGTCCATGTCCGCAATGCCCTCTTCTGAGATGCAGGTTAGCTCGGGCTTCTCGTTCGAGCCGACTATGTTGTCGATTATACCGGGCGGCTGGTTGGGAGCCAGATCCGCGCCCAAAACCAGAGCGGCGGCCGCGGCGCCCGCCGTTACACCGGCTTCGTTTTCGGGTTCTTGGGAAAACGACAGCTTTCTGCGTTGTGGGCAATTTTCGTTGACGCACACGTGACGCGTTCCATTCTCGCGCGTGTGCTTATGTCTTGCGATGTTTCGACGATGAAGGTCTATGAGAAACAGTGTCAAACTGCCAACTAGTACGCAAGTTGAGCTGAAATAGTAGCCAGTTTTTTCTCCGCACTTTTCGTTCATGTACCCTAAAATTTGAGCTTGTCTGAATACGTTCTGCGGTAGGCATACTGACCTGAAAATGGAACCCCGATGACTATCGGTATCGCTTGAGAGCATTGGACGAATCCCCAAGTTCTTGCAAAATTTCGCGCGCGGACCCTTTCGTAGGTGTACATCTTCAAAGAGTAATGATAACCTCCACAAAATATGCCTGTAACCAAAATGAAATGATGCGTGTGAAAAATTTTCAATCTCATAGCAAATTAATTAATTGGAAAGGTAGGTACAAAAATCTAAACTCTTGCAATATCACGTTGCTTATATCAGATTGAGTGTTTCCATAGCATGCACGCTGTAACGGAGCAAAAAGATTGTAGAAAGTTAATACAATATTAGAATATTATGAGCCGCATGTTAAAATTGTATACGGAGAAGGGCCAAAGTGTTTAACCAGAAATTTGAAAGATAGATATTATAGTAACTTTTATATTTGCTTTGATAGTTTATAACAAAATTCATTGTGATGTATCGTAAAACTCCAAAGAGATCTACTTAGTTCCTAACCTTTGCCCATCTCTGTATAGTTGCGTCGTGAGACCTGAGTAAAATTGAAACAAGTTAAAAAGTAATCGTAAACGATTTACATAAAGCGCATTTCCACTTGCATTCATTTCCTATTTGTAAGATGCAACTTTTGTTAAAATTGTAAAAATCCGGCCACAAATATGAAAGATAGCGTTGCACATGTGCAATCCATTTTTGACGTGCTACTTCAATTTCAGTTTATAAGAAGAGTTTCATTTCAATGCTTTTCTAAATAAGAAAGTTGGAACTGCGCATGCGCAAACCTAAATTTTGAAGCTAACGTTAGATTTTCCTTTGTTCCAAGTGGCTATGTATCGAATTTCATTTAAATCCCTCCATAAATAAGAAAGTTGGCACTGCGCATGCGCAAAACCAAATTTTGAAATTGGCGTTAAATTTGCTTTTATTCCAAGTGGCTATGTATCAAATTTCATTTAAATACTTTTATAATTAAAAAAGTTTGCAATTCGGTTTATAAATGGTCGAGATGCGAATAGGGCACTGTGAATTTTGAATCGATTCGACTCAACCTTTGGCATTACGTATTATATGGCTATTATATTGTATTTCATGCAATTCAGTTCATAACTAACGGAGATGTAAAAGCGATCCGACTTTTCTAAACAAAGTTATCTTTCACACGGACAGATAGAGGGACAGACCGACAAAGGAACAGACGGACAGACCAACAGGCAGACGACAGACAGCAATGCAAAATTATAAACGATCTCTAGGATCGTTAATAAACGGCAAAAGTGTAAAATTATGGAACATATAAAAAACGGTTTTTTTTTTAACTTTTTTTGTAAGCGGTACAGAAAAAATTCCTTCCTTGGTGCAAGACTCGACACCATATATTTCATATTTCATATTTTTTATTTGTGTTGAATATACATAAAGTATTTACACACGTCACAATAAGCAAGAGATAACAATCAGATATAACACACTTAAACAAAACATTTAGACTCTAAAAATTCTCTGGTAGAGAAGAATGCTTTTCCGATTAGCCACTTCTTTACTGTACGTTTGAAGTTATCATACTTCAAAGTTGTTATTTTGTCGGGAAGATGATTATAATAATTAATATATTGCCGACAATGACTGTTTAGGGTTCTTGTTAGTCGGTATTGGTTTGTGTACAACTTATTTTTTGATCGGGTGTCATGAGAGTGTAGATCTCTATGTTGTAAGTACTGGTCTTTCCTGGTATGTACATATAGAACGCATTCTAAAATATAACGAATCAAATAGCGAAAAAAGCTCAAAACGAGCGGACGGACGGACGGACAAAGTGGCCACAATAGCGCATTTTTTTTGTGGAAATGCGCTAAAAAGTTGAATATTTATATAAAATTTTTTTATTAAATAATAGCATTGAATTTCACAAATTGAATGGGTTGGGAAAAGTTCAAAAATACAAATTTTCCTTATGCCGATGTGCGTCCCTAGTGTAACTAGGGGTGAAAATGATGAAGTAAAAAATGAACACCAAATCCGATAGAAAACTGAATTTTCTTTAAAGCTTTTTCGAATAAACGCATATTTTGAAACGGTTTTGACGAGAATAACTTCAACATTTTAAATTTTATAAAAAACATTGTAAGCAAAGATGTCTGTCTGTAAAAAAAGCAATTGATAATAATTAAAGAATGAATAAATTGATCAATTAATTTATGAATACGCGGTCCCTTTACAAGATGAAAAATTCTGACAACCCCCTGGCACCTTATTAAAATTATTTCAATTACTATAATTATTTATTTTATTTTATATTTGAGCGGGCGGAGTTTCCACCAAGGCTACTCTACCAACCCAACCCACTATACATTTACAAATATCCATGCCCGAACCCGGATTCGAACCGGGGACCCTTATAGTAACACAGTCCAGCTTCAACTGAACTGTGCCACACGGCCCGGCCGTTAAATTAAAGACTACGTTATTTTCATTACTTTGAAAACTATATCGATCGAAAATTATGTTCGTACTTATAGTTAATTTTAACTGTGTAAAAAATCGTGAGAATTCTGCAGTAAAAAAAAGATAGGGCTAATTTGCCTTCTGATTTAACTAATTTCTGGAACTTTACATCCCTTAGTATGTTTAAATTCCAAAAATCGTACGGTGCTATTGCCACGTACGCCAACTCGATGTAGTTCTCTTACCATGCAAGAATTCTAACAGCTAAGGAGGGAATCAACGGATTCCTTGGAAAATTTCATAAAAAAATATATACAGGGTGACAATTTGAAAACTTACCACCCCCCATATCTTAGTAAATAAACGAGATATTTAAAAAAATCAAAATCCGTTTCGGTAATTCGGAGGGGGAATCAAAATGACATACTTGGCGACGCACCCCCTCCAACCCCCTGCGCCACAGCCACCACAACTTTTAAATCTTAAATAGTGACCCCCCATGTGTGATACGTCGTTGGAAAGCTCTGAAAAAATGCTTTCCAACCATACCAATAGCATTACATTTAGGTTAGTAATTATCGTGCAAATCAAAAAATAAACTAATATGATACATTTGAAATCTGTCGTATTTAAAACGCAACCGGCGACCATAGACGAACTAAGACAGAGAATAATTCAAGAATGTCGAAATATTACAAAACCAACATTGGAAAGGTTCGACAAGAGTTTGAGAATAGATTATAACTGGCGATCAAAAATGAGTTGCTGTCGAGTCGGCTTTGGAAGTTCAAGTTAAATACGATTTTTCCATGTTTATTTTTTGATTTGCACGATAATTACTAACCTAAATGTAATGCTATTTGGTATGGTTGGAAAGCATTTTTTCAGAGCTTTCCAATGACGTATCACACATGGGGAGTCCCTATTTGAGATTTAAAAGTTGGGGTGGCTAGGGCGCAGGGAGTGTGAGGGGGTGCGTCGCCAACTATGTCATTGTGATTCCCTCTCCGAATTACCGAAACGGATTTTGATTTTTTTAAATATCTCGTTTATTTACTAAGATATGGGGGGTGGTAAGTTTTCAAATTGTCACCCTGTATATGAGACTTCTTCTGGTGCTGGTACTGGTGCAAATGTTTCCGTAAAAAGGATATAGGTACCGGGTTGCTGGCTAAATCCCTGTGCGACCAATCGCGCCTGATGGAGCCATCAAAACGCAATTTGTTCCTTAGCACCACTCGGCAACCGGTAACTTTTAATTTGTCAGGGCGGTCGACCAGCAGAATTGCAATCATCTCAACGATGAGATGTAAGTGAGGATTATACTTAATCCCGAGATATAAGTCGGGATTAAACTTAATCTCGAGAAATAAGTCGGGATTATACTTTATCCCGAGAGGATTATACTTATTCCCGAGATATAAGTCGGGATTATACGTAATCTCGAGATGTAAGTGAGGATTATATTTAATCCCGAGATATAAGTGAGGATTATACTTCTAGATCTCGAGATTACGTATAATCCCGACTTATACCTCGGGATTGTTGGGTTTTCTTTACAAGTAAAACGGTCAATTTTGAAGGAAATATTATTTTTTGCCATTTTTCATTCTTGCCGTAAGTAACTTAATTTATTAAGTAAATTATTGCGAAACCGTACCGAGGCTTAATCTTTTACAGTTTCTAATTGCTGTAACTTTGATCTTTTGCATTTTTCACCGTCAAGTTTTGTAAGTACACGGTATGTACTTTTTTCGGGCCATATAAAAATATGAAGTTGATGATGATGTCTCAAAGACGAAACGTCGCGGTAAAAATCTGTGGGCACCATCTTGTAGAGCTTAAAAGGGTCTATGAGGAAGTGTTATTTGTTCTTTGATATCTGTTCAAATAGTAATTTTTTTTTTTTTCGAATATATTTGATTGAAAAATTGAATACGCTTATTTAAAAAATAAATTGAAGCATTAGTTAACATTGCAAGGTTCGTGTAAAATAATTCTTCTAATGTAACCTAGTGCCATCATTAAACACTGAAATAGACAGAATTAGGTACTCAAAATACTTACCATAAATCCAAGCAAACATAACGTAGGCATGATAATTTCCACTAACGACAGTAAACGCCAAAATGGACAGTCCACACATAAAGACGGCAGTTTGACATAAGTATTGTCTTGCAATTCGGCATTCAGTCGAATTGTGCAGTACAAACGTACTAAAAACGACACAGCCAACAGTCCACGCTAATCCTAAGTACATTTGAAGAAGGACGGTCGAATCACCCAAACCTTCGGCTTCAGCCTGATAAGCCAAATAGAAAATCGGCGTGTTTATACCAAATGCGCTAATCCCGGTCGACGCAAGAAGTATACGGACGGTCTTGCTTTTCAAAGTGCTAAAGTCGAAGAATGGTATTTTGTCTTCTATTTTATTCTTGTCTTTTATTTTACGCTTTTGATTCTTTATGTGTAAAATGGCACGTCTCTGCGGATGATAAAGCGATGCCGAACGATAAAATGTTCCCAATATAAAAGTTATTGAAACCGCTCCGGTAACCACTTGCAATCCTAGACGCCAACCCAGGGCACTGAAAAGGAAAGAATATAAAATTAGTATTTCAGCGTCATTTACAAGTTTTATTGGCGATACGTGGCGAGGACCGTGAGAAAATGGTCTAAATAGTTACACGTCGTTACTTGTGAGAATAAATAGGTAGGTACGCTATGAGTATTGGTATTTTAATAGTGCTTCGCGAAAAAACTTGTAACTCGATGGGTTTCCTGCTGATTAATTGTACGCAAGCCTTTTATGTGATTTTTATGGGCAATTTGCGATTTTGTGTTAGTATTACGTTAAAGTCGTAGACAAATTTGATTTTACTTTAACTAACTAATTATCAACACCATTATAGGTAAACGCGTAAACCTTATAGAGCGAATTTTTCTCATATTCATGCGGTACATTAATTTGCTCCTTTCATCTTGTTCCTTTAAAATTTGTTCGGTTTTGGGTTGCTGAAACACTTTCCGAATAGTGCAAACAAAGGCAGACTTATATTTTAGTATGGAATAATTTGTAAACTAAACTACCAAATCAATCGAAAGGAACTTTTTTGGTTTTTTGACCCTTATCATTTTTTGACCCTTGGCATATTTTTAAAAGGATTTTGTTTCGGTCAGCTTTACCAGCCAATTTTTTTACATGCTTTCAAGTAGACTATATTTCACAATAATGGTTGCTATATTTGAATACTGAATTGAAAATTTTCTAGTCCTGCGGGTGTATTTGGTAGTAAAGGTCAATATTGTAAAATGATAAAAAGTTGATTTGCCTTAGATTTATTGAAAAATATTTTATGTTTTCGTACAGCAAATTTATTGCTCTTTTCAAATACCTATAAAAGTATAGGCATTGCATTTGAAAAACAACAGTTTCATCGATTTCCGGTTTCCGGAAGTAATACCGGAAATTTAAATATGCGATGAGATAGACCGTAATGCTCGCCGTAATGTCACATACAAAATTATTTTTTCTCCAACCACCTGAATAAGACGCTATTTTGTGACAGTGTTCGGTACCTAAAATTGACGTTTTGCGGATTAATCGCTTTCACCATGGCAACTGTACAAAAAGTTGATACTTTTGGTCCTAGTACCAAAAAGAAATTGACCTTGAAAGTTGGCCAATTAAAAAATTACAATCACGGAGATATGTCACATTGACATCGTTTTACATTGCAGGTTGTAAGATATTTCTATAGGTACATACAAATCAAATATTTTTGCATATTCAATGCAAATAATGATGTTACCTATACGTATGTACATGTATTGAAAATGATTTACGCTCGCTATTTTTATTTAAACCATGTGTAACGTAATTTACATATTCCGTGAACGTAATTTTAATACGTATACAACCCGCCGTCGCGCGTAACGCCATCTACTTCAGACCCATTGCACTATTATCTGTCATTTTGAATTCAAAATTTGAAAAAGTTAATTGCAATTAATTTTAATTAAAAAACTGTGTGGTAAGTTTTTTATTTCAATACAAAATATAACAATATTAATTGTGTATACAATAAAATGACTGAAACTGATAGCGACATGGATTGCACTCCGCCAGAGATTATAGAAACGGCAGAACATGCTACCTTTAGATTTGCTCCCTACAAAGTCGCGAGAGGTGAGAAGTAAGAACGAATAGGTTATAAGTTAACCTAAAAACTAGAGTGGCATGACACGTGAGGACAAGAAAGCAGAAGTTCTTATACTATAGTAGTGAAACTGTGACTGAATCTAAATTCGAATATAATTTGAAGTAAAGGGGGTTGGAGAAAAAATTTTATGTTTTATTCGTACAAAAAATGCGTTTTCGGGACTCGGAAGGTTGCCGGACTCCGCTAACGCGTCGTCCAGCAACTATCTTCCTCGTCCCGAAAACTGACATTTTTTGTACTAATGAAACAAATAACTATTTCACAAATTTTTCGTATCTTGCCAAATAAAAGAGATATAGAGGTGGCCCTCTTCTGTGGAACACACTGTATAATTACTTTTATTGTTCATTGATACATTTTTGAATAAAACGCCATAGTAAAAACAGATGATATTGAGGAGGACCAGAATCTGCGATCTCTGAGGTGATCTCGGGGCGATCTCGAGAGATTTGAGGCGAACACGGGGCGACCAGAGGCGGTCATGAGGAGATTAGGGGTGGTATGGGGAGATACGGGCGATCTTGACGAAAAAGGCGATCTTTCGTACAAAAATTCCTTGCCTTGCCTTGCCTCGAGCGGGGACCAACCTTTATATTTTCAAAAATACGAATTAAAAAAAATATATTCTAGAGGCACTTTGAAATTTTTCTGAAAATATTCATAAATTCCGTTGGTTTTGTAAGGCTTAAGATGCAGATCAGGATGCAAGGCCGTCGAGAAAGGGGGGAAACAGGCACAAGATGCCACGGATGGCTCCGTATGGCAACGTCGTACTTTTACGGATATGTTTGATATCCAGTTTTTTCCAAAAATGTATCAAGATTACTAACTTAACGCACCTACCGGTACCTATACAAACTTTAAAATTACAAAACTGTCTAAAGTGAATCTCGACAAGGGCTGTATAATAATAACATATTAAAATTTTTGGGGTTATCGCCCTCTAGCAAAACTCCCCATTGCATGAAAGTTTTCAACCGTCAAAATATAGTTTTTATGACCCTTTGGTGATTCCGAAATTGTCTTCGCTCGTTTGAAATTTATAGCTGTGTCCCGGGACTTGGGAAACCCTCTATATGTATGGATATAATACATGGATTCCATACACACTACCTACTATTTTTTGCCACCCGAACGCTAATAAGGGAGGTATTGGATTGGGGTAAAGAATGACCCATCATTTTTTGACGTGTGAATACTTTATGGTTCCAGTCCGAAAAAATAGACGCGTTCTCTATTCGTTCCAGCAAATTAAATTTCATTTAAATACCTTCATAAATAAAAGAGTTTGGAATTCAGTCCGTAAATGGTCACTATGCGGAAAGGGCACTCTGAATGTTGAATCGATTAGACTCAACTTTTGGAATTGCGTATTATATGGCTAGAGCTATGCCCATATTGAATTTCATGCAATTCGGTTCATAACTAACAGAAATGTCAAAAGGGCCTCCCTTATTTTTTGATCGACATTGCCAATTCACAAACTCCGATTTACAAATTTTGTAATCGGTCCATTCGTTAGCGAGATATCGTGCTAACGGACGGGCGGACAGACAGAAGGGCGGACGGACAGACACCGCTCGCTAGGAGCCCGTTAATAATTAATCCAATCCATGAAAATTTTATTTTGTGTCTTTTAGGGGAATTTCGAAAGAAAAAAAATTCCCCGTATGTGATGGTTTTGTCTGCCCGTCTATTTTTCGTTTAACGAGAGAATGAAAAGAGACAGCGATATCAAATGTTCGCCAATCGATTTCTACGAGTTCAAAGATCAGTATTATTGAGCCGGATTAATAGTCGTGTTTCCGAATGCGAGCTGCGTATCAGAAAATTCCCCCATTGGAAGGCTTATTTTACCTTCATTACGAATATGCAATACGAAAAATACGGTTGCGCAATAATTATTTGTACAACTAGTTTTGAAAGTGATACTTCGCTTCGCTCTCATTAATCAAACTGCCAATTCATGACAAAAATGACACTTTCAAAAAAGATAACAATTCTTGCTGTATTATTCACAATTTCTCTCTAATAAATTAGTTGGTTGTGCGTAACCGTATTTTTGCTATTGCATATTCGTAATGAAGGTAAAATAAGCTTTCCAACAATGTGTCGCAAGACCTATGTTGCCATTTAAATAAAACAAAATGGCGGCCGTGTCAAAAAACCATGCCCACGGGACAAAGTTTTCTTTTCATGCTAGAATATGCTCAAACACATCTTATTTAAGGCCTAACACTTTTAAACCGATATCTCCAACCGTTTTCACATTAGCGCTTTGGTTCCATCTTTATTAGTCACTCTGTATATGATTATACCCAAGATACTTCGTACGTTCGTTTTCTTTTCTTTATCAAAATTCGGTCGCTACAGGATAATGGTCCTTTTAAAGATTGAAAATTATAAAAAAATTATTTGCGATCGTCAATGACACGGTTATGTAACAAATCTTGCATTATAGCAATAGAACAAAATTTAGTGAACAATATTAGTTTAAAGGAAGTGGTTCAAGTTAGTGTTAAAGCACGGAAAGCGAAATTTTAGTTTTGTACTTTTTCTGTTTTTGCATACCTACCTACTTAATATCTACCTTTTTCTTTGAATGAAATGTTTATTTATTGTTCGTGCATTACTTTTTCAATAACAGCATAAAATAAAGCATTATTAGTTAACTTGATTAGGTATTCTATAAAGTTGGAAAAATGGGCGGCAATTTCATTTTGTCACGCAGGCGGCCAAGTGTTTAGGAACGGCCCTGGGTATAACAATTTGGCGCCCATCCTAATCTACATCGTATACGTCTTACAAAGCTAACGGATTTATTAATATTTTCAAAAAAATTACTCCCCTTCATCCCTTAGTCACGATTTCCAAAATTACAGTTGGTCATTGGAAAACCCTTCATGCTCGGGATATTTTTGGAGTATCCAGTTTTCAAAATATTCCCCATTAAAGATCCAGGTCACTATTTAGTCTAACATGGTTTATATGTAATATTCATACTATCCTAATAGGGTACATTACCCAAAATATTTTTTCCTTAAATTAAAACGTAAAACCACAAGCATTAAGGGTAAGTACGTGGCCCAAAAGAGTATTAATGATGAAAATGGAGTCCGCATGGGGGAAATAAGCGCATATTGCATCTAATATTGCCAAATAAGTTAATTTGATACATCGCTAAACAGTTATAAATATACACGCACGTTCGAAAAATGCAGCATATACTTACTTATGAATAAGCGTCATGATTGGGGGAATTAAGTAATCCCCGAATGTTTGCCAACAATTAAAGAAACCCAAACAAGTTCATAAGAAAAAAATAGCCTCGATCGATTTATGAGATTTACAAGTTGTTTGTGAAGTACATTAAACTGAATAAACAACTAAAGTTGTCGCTTATGAATTTTATTGCGTAAATAATGAGATTTGTGCAATTAGCTTTCGTCGTGTCGTTTGACATTTATTAACATTTACGAGACTATTTATAGCAAATTATTTTATAAATACCGCTATTTTAAGGAAAATGGCGAATGCAATCAGAAAAATTCGAAAATTGAAAGAATTTAAACATGCAAACGACATGCACATTCATCAGTCTACCTTTTTTGACTTTCTCTTTTCATTTCGTGCACAAAAATGCAAAACTTTATGGGCGTACAGAATAAGAATGCCATTAATCAGTCTTTATAGGTTAAAGCTAACTTCAACATCATGTCTGAATGTCAGGATGCAGACTTTTCCACCGAGGTAATTAAAAAATGGCGATAAATCAAGCAAGGATCTTGAAAAGAAGTAGGACGATGTAAACACTGTAACTTGCATGTGTTCAAAAAGTGTCATTTCCATTTTATCTTTGCTGGCGACCACCACAACATAAAATTGCTCAAAATGAGAGCGACAATTTTTCATTAACTTCGCATACCCATAACGGATTGGGATGTTGTTTTTTTTAAGAATTTCTCGTGAAAAGATTTATTGGCGAAGTGATGAGTTAATAGATGTGAACCGTAAGAGTTCGCATACATCACATAAATATTATTCGAAGCTGGTTTGACGCGTATTGATTTTATAGTGGATACATACCCAATAGTGCTTTTGATGACGACGGACATGATTGCAATTCCCAATCCGCTTCCGGACACGATAAAAATTTCCACAAATTCTCGTCTTCTTTTAAAATATTGAGCAACCATCAATGTAGAACAGTCTCTTGTTATTCCTACGCCAATACCGACCACTGTTCCATAACTGTAACAAAAAGAACAAATCAATTATTTCAATTTTATACATCATTTATATCTCTCTCATTTTTTACAAATATAGCAGTTTTTTTTTGCTTCAGAGAACGTACCAAAATCACTGTACGAAGCTAATTTTATAATGATTCTATCAGGATTCTAATGAATTTCAAAGTGTTGGAAATTTAACAGTCCCCAAAGACTATACGATTCTAAAATTCAAATCAGGAAAATTCAATTGTTTTTCATTATTCACTTGTTTTCTAAAATAAAAACAACTGAATGTTCCCTTGTTAGGAGGAATAAAATGTTAAACAACTTTTATCAAGAAAATTGTTTTGGATACAGTCGAGTTATGTATATACTATGGGCACCCTGTATATAAAATTTACTATTGGATTCCTGCAAGTTTCAATAATTTTCGTTTCGAGACAAGTGTTGCACTTAGTTTTTTTTTTAAATTTTTTATTTCGTTATTTTACATTCAACGGTGACAAATTTGACCAAAATCAGAATATTTTTTGTACGCCTTTTAAAAATGTGCCACCTTAGAGTGAGGATTTTGGAAAATTCTGAGCAACATTAAAAATCGGATACCGAAAAATCCACATAAAACCATTAAATCTATAGGGTATATCTACTATAATTTACACCCCCTAATTAACTAGTCTCGTCTTATTTGCGAATTAATTTCCCCGCGAGTAAAGAAGTGGTTCTGATCTTGCGAAAGCCCAATAGTTGACCCAGGCTTTGGAATAGTTCGTAAGGTCGCAATCCATACGCGCTTTTAACTCGCTTGCACCACCCGCTTTTAGGAATCCTATTATAAACATGTAGGTACCTATTAGGTTTGAGAAATCGGCGAAACATTTTTGATTCAAAAAACTACCTTCTAGGAAACATTTTGAGTAATTTTTGTAACATTTTACTGGAAACTACTGGAACTCTTCTAGGAACTTGCCTCAACAAACCTTTTATTAATATTCCTATTAATAAATAAATAAATCTTCTTAGAAATAGTAGAAATTTCCAAAAATCTGTTTGAGAAACGTTTGATCCAGGGTGACAATTTAAACGCATAAGACAAAAATGCTGTTTTGTGTAGAAAGGAGGAATGAAAATGACATAAAAGAGAAATCACCCCCATCAAACCCCAACTAAAAAAAGAAAACCCTGCCTGTGATGCATCATTGAAAGACTTATAAAAAATACTATCTAAAACCACCAAAAAAGAATACAATTTATAATCAAAAATTATGGCATTAATGAACCCTAACGTCTTCTTATATAAACCTCCAATCTCTTATTTATTACTGTCGAACTCATTTGCGCTGATGGTATCTACTTTTGTAATATTTCATATCTGAAACACAATGGCATCATTCCATTGTCAGAGTGAATGCGGAAGACGTTTGGTTTGATCAAAGGGAAGATAAATCTGGTTCCAGTTATATGACCGTGGACTGGTCACATTAAGTTTTATTTTCTTCTCAATGCCCTCCCAAAACCAAAATACGGCGGTTCTGTTTTAAAATATCGTTACAGCAAAGTTATACAAAAACTGTTCTCCGTTCATAAATTTATGCAAATCAACGACTAATTGACTAAAAAAACTATGGCTTTTAATAGAAAAGTATGACCATAAAAGTTTTTCTGTAATTGGAAATGACTGGTATGTGTCGCGTTGAAATTCTTTTGCATGAACAAAACACGATGTCAATGCAAATAGTACCTGCAGGCGACCGCTAATTAGCCCCTGGAATTAGGAATTTTGATCGAAAATTAACTAAAGAATAACGTAGGTAATTACACTTGTCGTATGTTAATTACACAGTTGAGGAGGGGTTTTGTGTTTATAGACATTAGCGATACAAGCATCTTTAATTAAGTTCAATTATTGAATCATAAAATTTTATAATTTATGATACCTACCCCAGAAGGCACTGGTTAGAAGTAGAACTAAAATGTCGGTGCCTAAATTAAAAAATATGACCCAGCGATTTAATTAAAAAAAACCTTCCGGCAGAAAGGATTAGATAAACTACTGAGGAAGTCTATTAACGCGAATCCTAATAAATTGTCGGCTGAACATAAAAATTGTAATTAATACAAAAACAAGACATTTCGATCCACTTATTTACATATTGAATACTAATTAAAATAGAAAATTAATAATTAACAGGTAACGAGATCTAGATTAGACACGAAACATCAATGACTCACCAAATTATGCTTACGCACTGATGCTGTGTAATGTTATTGCAAGAACTGCACAAAATTCTGACGGGCAAAGTGAGAATATTTGATGAATCTTTGGAAATGCCCAGAGCAAGCTGCTTCATCTCCAAACAAATTTGATCAGTTTTAGACATTTTTTCAGAATGCATATACTCCGTTCAATAGTTATTACTAGCTATTACTAAGCATATAATTGTAAATATATAACAGCCTTTTGAAATTAATAATGTTCATTAGAGCCATTTGCCTACTCAATATAGTATATTAAGTATGGAGAACGGTAAGGGATTTTTACCGTTCGAAGACAATTGTTTGGAGGAGGAGCGAAGCGACGACTCCAATTATTGTCTGAGAACGGTAACCCTTAACGTTCGACGTGCTTATAACATTTTTTGCGCGATCGAAATTAAAATTATCCAACCAATATAACTATGCACTAAGAAATTAACGAGCAGAATAAATCGAAATGATCGAAGTGGTATGGCGTACATCACTAGGCAACCAGTTTAAATGTCAAAATTGAAATTAATAATTTCATAAAAATGTGCATGTGTCTCATGATACAATAAAAATAAGATATGCTAGATTGCCGTTCCAAATTCGTCCAGTTCGCGCATGACGTCACGCGGTGATAAAATTTGAATTTAAAGCCGAATTTTTTTCTTAATTCTACTACAAATACTAACATTTCTTAATTATAATGGTTTAGGGGAAAAAGAGAGTTCAAATTATAAAACCTAAATGCAAAATATGCCGAAAAATATCAAGAGATCGTTAAAGACCACCTTTAAAAACGCTATAAGCGCACCATGAAAAGAGGAAATGCAGGCGTTTTTCTTATTATGGTAAGATATCCACTTATGTTAAAGTATCTAAACATTGTAGAGTAGATATTAAAAACGAAATGACTAAAATATAAAATATGAATTATGTAGGTACACAAGTTATAATTTACTAGATTCAAAAACGCATTCGATAAGATAAAAATATATTGAATTATTGTTCTTTATTGCCAGATAAATTGGTAATATAGAATTTAAAAAGTAAATCGGACATCAGGAAGTGTAAAGGAGTAGGTACAAAAAAAGACATGTTTGTTATTAGAATAGTCTCAAGTTATTTACAAAATATTAAATAAACAAGTGCACATAACATATTAAATTAGTAATCTCGTGAACACTGAGATATGAGCTTCAGTAACCAGTGTTATAATACCTATATTATCTCAAAACTACCACTTTAAGAAACAATTTTTGAGTATTTTCTTTTTTTCGATGAACCATTTTCTTGTAAAATCTTGTTCATTTTTTTAATTCTAAAATACATTCTAGATCTGAAAAACAACTTTTTGATTTCTATGTTACAATCAATATTTGTAGCATGATCTAATAATTTGCGTAAATATCCTTTACATATTAATAGATCTCCTGAGTTAATCGAATTGAAAATAATTTCCAACTGTTCCATAATTTGCATCATTTGCCCTGAAGGTTTGCTCAGTCCGCCTTCTGATAAGTGATCAACCCACGTAAAATATTGCTGACTTGACGATGTCACAGTAGGTTCAATATTTTTCAATTTAAAGCAAATAAAGCCAGCTAAGTTCTCCAAACCATCATAGGAAACAGCATCTAGTTCCAAAGTTAAGGGATCTGTTAAGTTAACAGCTTGTGGCTCTTGAGGTGTTAGCTGAGAAAAGCACTGGACACTTAATAGTTGGTCCGCTAAAGCTGGCGGTTGTAGATCTGGGGTGTCGTCAATCTCAGTATTCCCTGCGTCCGAAAGTGAACCTTCATTTTTTCCTAAGATATAAGATCTTAACCGATATCTAAATTCTAATGGATTTGGGTGATCGTGGAGTCCACCTTTGGATCGAATAGCCCCAAAAAAATTTTCTAAGATATCTTGATTCAGACGATGTGTTAAGATGTATTGAATATTATATCTACTTTTAAGATCATCATAAAGCAACTTCAATGAAGTATTGCTGATTATTATGCCTTTCTGAAAAGGAAGTAAGGCTCTTCTTCCTTTGACTCTAAGAGATGTAATGATGTTGGTCATTTTATCCACAATAGCGTTTTGAATTTCAAGGGATAGACCATAGGCCTTTTGTCTTTCACGGGTGTCTGGAACTGGAACCCTAACGTTCAAACAATCAAACCAATCGTTAACCTGAAAACATTATGAACATGTAAATTATAGCTAACATTTCTTGGATGCAGCTTACGTCTTTGAAAAATTCAGCACATTGCAACCAGTTTTCATTGGTCAGCTTCCCATGCATTCCACATCGACTTATCGCTCTTGAAATGGTATGCGAAAACAATTTTGTAGCAAATTTTACCTTTTGCCTTTGATAACCTTTTACGTTTAATGTATCCACTGATATTTTATGGGCAATGTTTAGATCTGTGATTGTTGTCAGCTGGATTACTTTTTCGAGTATACTCTTATTTATCTCCACACCATTTAATAAAAAACCACTATCTATAAAATGGTTTCTCAGCAACTTGATTAGGTGTGGGACGTCGGCAAACATGTAGACCTTCTGATTGCTGGCTGGATTAATAAACCATGTTTGAGTTGTATCTATTCCCAGTTCTTTATGTAGCCCTTGATTTCCTCCACCCAGATCACTTACTACAGCTACTACAGGAAAACCGCCACCTTCTACATAATTTATGATCTCAAAAAGAATCTCTTTTGTCATGGCACAATCATATTTGTAAAAAATAGGTTGCTTCCAACTACCTACCAAGCCCCTTAAAATTGCAACTTGAACATAGTTATATGGTTTCATGGTTGCGTCATTAGATTTGTCATACATATAACATTTTCGGATTTTCATTTCATCGAAAGACAACACACACAACTTCTGTATGTCTGGCAAATCCGTTTTTTTGACAATCATGAAAACCTACAAAAACAATAATACCTATAGGTATCACTATTATTACTACCTTCTTTAATATTCCAGGCATTAATTGAATTTTTTTACACCATGCTCTAAGCGTTGACTCTGCTGGCAGAGGGTATCCTTTTTTCCGTAACAACCTATAGGCTCTTGCACCAGCTGAATGAATGATAATAGCTTTCGAAATATCTTCAAATGTCCATGTTACTCGCTTATGAGGATGTTTTAATTTACAGATTTCAGTGGTGGTGAAAAACCTGTGAAAAATTTCATTTTCTTCTTTTAATTTGGCAATCATCTCATCTCTGTTGTCAGCATCAGTGTTCGTACTGAAATTTTAAAAAATCATGATTTATTGAAGAAGACAAAATAAATGCATTTTTCATGCTTTCTAAACTACCTTGCATCTCTTCTAGTGCTAACATTTTCTGTTTGCGCTACAGCATTCGAAATATTAGTAATATCATCCAACACCTGATTTACTTCAATCTTATTACCAAAACTACCATCACCAACACTCCTATAATTAAACAAAACCTTGAAATATAGCTAATAATACTTAAGGTTATAGATTTCCTTCTGAAAACGTCTCTAAACCAATTTCTAATACAACAAAACAAGATACTTACCTGGTTTGTAGGAGAGTCTCAACTAATTTTGACCTATTTCTTTTGTTAATGCGACTGGTTCGGGCCGATTCCCCTTTCACATCTTTTGAGTTTTCCAGTGGCAAATTGAGAAACGGTACGGCATCTGGTTTCAACAGCCGACGATTTCGGGCGGTATAGCCCAGTAGTTCAAACCGCAAATTCCGTTCATAAGACGACTCGTCAAAATGCTTCGAACATACTCTGGCAGTTTTTACATTAATGTGACCTGGCCGGTTACAAGCTAACACCCAACGCTTTTGAATATTTTGATCATTCGGGAACCGGAAAAACATTAGATTGCTTGAAAACTGTTTTGATCCATTATCTGTAGTACATCCAACAACGGAACACCTCATTTTGTTGAAAACTAATTCACAAATTCAAAAAAAGCACCAAAATCTACACTGACAGACAATTACATTTAATTTGAAATTCACCGCGTGACGTCACACACGTGATTCATAACTCCTCCTACATGCGCAATATCATATCTTATTTTTATTGTATCATGCATGTGTCTGATGTAGTTTACTAGCTTTGCACTTCCTTTATGACTATGAGCGTCTTGCTATAGGAAACAACAGCACAAATTGTACGTTTAATGTACCTAACAATAATTAAAGATTAAATGTAATGTAAGACTGTTGATTTTTAAAAAGGCGTCGGTAAGTAATTTTGCTGTTCTGTTTTTAGATCGGTAAGTAATTTTGGCGTCGTCGTAATCATAGCAACTGGTAAATTCTACGTACTGTCATGGAAACACCCATGGTAAATAGTCAGAAATAACCGATCGCGCAAAAAAGTATGAAACGTATTGAGCAAGTTGTTTCTCATGAAATTTATACGTATTAACCTATAACAAAATTACCACAAAATCCAAAACTAAATCTGGCAACTAGGTTTTGCACATTGACAGGAAATTATCATTTTGTATAAAATGGACATAAAGTTACAGCCCTTTGAATTTTTTTTCGAAATTGGTTTCTAGTCTATAACTTTTGATTGAGAAGTCTGATCGAAAAAGTACGAATTGATTTGCATTCTACGCACCCAAATTAATAAGAAAAAGTGTTTTCCCGAGATGTTTTGGTGTAGTCAATTTTTGGTAAAAAAGGAAGGTTATACACTGCCTTATTTTGAGCCCCGAAAAAAAAATTGTCTCAGATCGACCCGGACAAAAAATTTTCTTATAGAATGTGACCTGTAGAATCCATAATTTCAAACAGTTCCAAGATTGGGCTACTGGTTCAAAAGTTACAGCCCCTTGAATTTTTTTTCGAAATTGGGTTCTAGTCTATAACATTTGATTAAGAAGTTTGATCGAAAAAGTACGAATTGTTTTGGATTCTACGCACCCAAATTAATAAGAAAAAGTGTTTTCCCAAAAATTTTGGTGTAATCGATTTTTGGAAAAAAGGAAGGTTATACACTGCCTTTTTTGCCCCGAAAAAAAAATTGTCTCAGATCGCTCGGGAAAAACCATTTTCTTATAGAATATGGCCTGTAGAATCCATAATTTCAAACAGTTCCAAGATTAGGCTACTAGTTCAAAAGTTACAGCCCTTTGAATTTTCTTTCGAAATTGGTTTCTAGTCTATAACTTTTGATTGAGAAGTCTGATCGAAAAGGTACGAATTGTTTTGGATTCTACGCACCAAAATTAATAAGAAAAAGTGTTTTCCCGAGAAATTTTGGTGTAGTCGATTTTTGGTAAAAAAGGAAGGTTATACACTGCTTTTTTTTGAGCCCCGAAAAAAAAATTGTCTCAGATCGACCCGGAAAAAAAATTTTCTTATAGAATGTGGCCTGTAGAATCCATAATTTCAAACAGTTCCCAGATTGGGCTACTAGTTCAAAAGTTACAGCCCTTTGAATTTTTTTTCGAAATTGGTTTCTAGTCTATAACTTTTGATTTAGAAGTCTGATCGAAAAAGTACGAATTGTTTTGGATTCTACGCACCAAAATTAGTAAGAAAAAGTGTTTTCCCGAGAACTTTTGGTGCAGTGGATCTTTGGAAAAAAAGGAAGGTTGTACACTGCCTTTTTTGAGGTTAGAAAAAAAAATGGTCTCAGATCGACCCGGAAAACAAATTTTCTTATAGAATGTGGCCTGTAGAATCCATAAATTCAAACAGTTCCAAGATTGGGCTACTAGTTCAAAAGTTACAGCCCTTTGAATTTTCTTTCGAAATTGGTTTCTAGTCTATAACTTTTGATTGAGAAGTCTGATCGAAAAAGTACGAATTGTTTTGGATTCTACGCACCAAAATTAATAAGAAAAAGTGTTTTCCCGAGAAATTTTGGTGTAGTCGATTTTTGGTAAAAAAGGAAGGTTATACACTGCCTTTTTTTGAGCCCCGAAAAAAAAATTGTCACAGATCGACCCGGAAAAAAATTTTCTTATAGAATGTGGCCTGTAGAATCCATAATTTCAAACAGTTCCAAGATTGGGCTACTAGTTCAAAAGTTACAGCCCTTTGAATTTTTTTTCGAAATTGGTTTCTAGTCTATAACTTTTGATTGAGAAGTCTGATCGAAAAAGTACGAATTGATTTGGATTCTACGCACCCAAATTAATAAGAAAAAGTGTTTTCCCGATAAATTTTGGTGCAGTCGATTTTTGATAACAAAGGAAGGTTATACACTGCCTTCTTTTGAGCCCCGAAAAAAAAATTGTCTCAGATCGACCCGGAAAAAAATTTTCTTATAGAATGTGGCCTGTAGAATCCATAATTTCAAACAGTTCCAAGATTGGGCTACTAGTTCAAACGTTACAGCCCTATGGGTGGTTAATCAATTACTTCCATCAGGCAGCTGCTCTAAGACTAAAAGATTCCCCAAAGAATAGGAAGCTACCCGCCGTAAATAAGATTAACAGAAATGTACTAATCATCAAACAGCACAGACATAAAACAAAAGACCCAAGGAAGAATATTCCAATGGCACCGTAGAAGCAAGAACTACAGTCAAGCGCAGTTAAGTATCTAGCTATTACTAAGCATACAATTGTAAATATATAACAGCCTTTTGAAATTAATAATGTTCATTAGAGCCATTTGCCTACTCAATAAAGTATGAAACGTATTGAGCAAGTTGTTTCTCATGAAATTGATACGTACTAACCTATAACAAAATTACCACAAAATCCAAAACTAAATCTGGCAACTAGGTTTTGCACATTGACAGGAAATTATCATTTTGTATAAAATGGACATAACCTAATGAGTGACAGCACATATACACAGTGAATTTCATCATCCTAACATGGCCTGCTATTTGGACAATATCTATTGAACGGAGTATACTTATAAGCGAGAAGGGCGTACGAGAAGAATGTGTAAGATTACAAAATATTGCTAAAATATTTAGGTTAGTGGTCCACACCTTGCGTGAGACCAATGTTGCCCTTTACGACAGCTAAAATGATCTAATTAGCATTGACAATCTGCTTAACCATATGATTGTACTTAAAAAATGCAGGGAGGGCACAGGTATGACAACTTAACGTTTCATTCAATTCAAGACGATAATTAATTAAACGGTTAGTATTGTATGAATATAATTTAAATGAAATACCAACCGGATTTTTTCATGTCTAAAGGAAGAAATGCCTATGTGGTAAGTTGATGATTACACGTTTCAGATGTTCAATTAAAGCCCAATTTAGCAGGTGCATAATCAATAATTTTCTGAACTAAGTAAATATGTCACGTAAAAACATTTATGTTAATTAAGTACGTTGTTATGCAAATTTTTATGTTTCAATCAAGTCTGTCTGCTACTTATCGCAGCTTCCACATGGTGTCACAATATTGAGGAACTAGCTTTCAGATTTATTTATTTCTTCTAGGGGATGTGGAAACTACGTCATGCGGCTGTTTTATGTGGTAGTAGCACCTACAGTAATGATGGGTCATCCTGTATTATGTGAATTTAAATTTTTTTTAAGTTAAATGTGGTTGTTATTTTGAGATTGAACACACATTCGATCATATTATTTGAATTCCGGGGTCAATGTTATTTTGTTTCAGAATTATTTGACGTTTAAATAATCTCTTATTTGTTTATTGTGATATGTTAATTTAAATTACGTGTAAAACATTTGCAAATATCCGCGTGTGGTTTTGTAAAATTTATGGCTTTTAAAGTTGGCCAGTGCAATAAAAGTTATAGCTGCGTAAAGCCAATTAGTTTCAAGATACGCAGATGATTTTTTTAACCAAGCTCAATATCAGAAACTTGAATAAATCACTAGTTATTATCCTGATCCTGAACCCTATTTTTGTGAAGTAACTAAACTGGAATTACCTAAAAAATATTGAAAACATGAGAAAATTAGACACGGGATTTGAAATTTTGATACCTGACTAAATCAAAACATCTGGAATAAATAAATTTTGTCTTTGATATGAAAAATTATTAAGAACTATTCCTTCAGAATTCAAAACATTTGCTCACCTGAAAAATAGTTGATGAAACTGCGTCGCAAATGAAGTAAAAAGACATCCAAGAGCAGTTATGAGTCCTCCCATCACAGCCGTAACGCGTGTAGATTTCCTTCGGCAAAACGCTATTGTAATTGGCGATATCAGCAGAGCAACACCCGTAGACATCGCACCCAGCCATCCTGTAACAAAAGAGATCCTGTTAGTATGCTATCTGGGGGTTTTCAGCGTAAAATCAATTTTAAAATAATACCACAAACCTGCTGGTTGCTTGATGTTCGTTTCAAACTTTTTCGACGTTTCGATGCTGAGCATTCCGAAGGAGAGGACTAATCCGCTTCCAAGTGAATGAACGATAACCCCTACAAAAAGTACGATCCATCCCCAACCACCCTCGGGATAATAGTGCTGTTTAAGCGTCAGCAGTTGACGTAAATCTGCCACCAAACGGGCGGCGCGACTAGCGGGTGCCTCGTCGACTCCCGAATTCTAAAATTTCCCGTAGTCCAGAAACGCTTGTTCAAAACATTTATATGACTATTTCTGTGCATTTCAAATTTTTGGTCCTTCATTCTGCACTTCAAGTATCTAACACTAAAGAGCGCAAATTGTGAGTTTCCGACTCTTT
Source organism: Photinus pyralis (assembly GCF_008802855.1). Classification (NCBI taxonomy): domain Eukaryota; kingdom Metazoa; phylum Arthropoda; class Insecta; order Coleoptera; family Lampyridae; genus Photinus; species Photinus pyralis. The sequence goes on along the minus strand of NW_022170249.1, from coordinate 17,648,288 downwards.
TTTTAAAGAAAAAATCTGGGTCGCTGGATCATAGTAGTTGATTTAAATCGGCCGTGGTAATATATTTATGACTCAGACCGTAACTATTACATAAAATATTCAATTTTTTTGAAGTAAATACTGAAATACTCCTACAATTTAGCAATGGATTATAAACACAACCTTTTTACCCCCCCCCCCCCCCCCCCCCCCCCCTCAATCGTATGAAAATATAAAAGTAGTCTTCTTGTAAGTAATGACTAAAAATCTTGACCTGAGAGAACTGAAAAAGAAGTACAAAAAAATATAGCCAAAAAAAGATGAAAAAACAGAAAGAATATGAAGAACGAATCGGGGAAATAAACACAGGAAAAGACTTTTGGTAGAGGATAAAGAGGGAAAGGAAAAATTGTGAAAGAAATACAAATAGAAGACTGAAGCAGCAATTTATTAAGGTAATTCCCGATTTACAAAATAGGGTAATCACGATAATGACGACGGGATGCAATATATGCAATGGTGAATGAAAGATTAGGAAGAGAAATTGAAGAGAATAGAATGTTGGAGGAAACACAAATGGAATTCAGAAAAGGGATGGGAACGATCACCTGTACGATCAAAGATTGGTGGAAAAAGGATAGGAAAAAAGGGTGGAAAGGTGATTTTGCATGGATTTAAAGGCGGCGTTTGACATAGTGGAAGGCGAAAAAGTATGGAAAATGATGGAAGATGGGAAAATATACAAGAAGCTAAAGGAAAAAATCAAGGAAAGATAGAAGGAACGGAGTCTAAAGTGTTCTGAACAAGTAGATTTATACTTCAGAGATATGGAAAATTATTAAGACAGTGCCAATGTGGAGGGATCGTAAAGGGAAGAAGGAAGGTATATATGGTCCCTGGCATACGAGGACGACGCACTGATAATGGCAACAGAAGTGAAACAGATTACGGAAATTATGGCAAGAATGGAGAGGTATTATATATATGTTATAGATTATGAAAGGAAGAAAATGGAGGCAAATGTCGAAAAATTGAAGGTGACGAGCTTTTGGAAAGGGGGGGAAGCAAAAGGGATATAGAATTCAAATGGAGAGAGGAAAGAGTAGAGGAAGTTAAATACTTAGGCTAAGAAAGAAAGGAGAAAGTGGAAAAAACAAGAAGAAAGGAAATGCACAACTTGAGGAGAGGAAAAGGAAGATTTCTGCCTGCCTATCGGTAGGCGTTTTGAATTGGAATTTCGATATACCGCAATATGCGCTCTTACATGCCGGCGTTTTGTATTATGACTAACTCATATCGTTGAATGAACTCATATCCTATAACAGCTATTTATACTCGTATATCAAGTACATAAATTGACTCTTTATGGACGAGCCGTTTATTTATACAAATAAACAAGGCGAGTCCCCATAAAGCCTATTAGTGTAGGGGTTAAGAGCCAAAATAGGTTCCAACCTTGCATTATGTGATAACTTCATGAAACTTTCAGAGGATGTTCTAGACACCCTAAGGTTCAATTTCAGCTATGCCGCCACCCCCGCAACCCCGGACGGCACTTGCTATAGCGGGTTTCTTAAGCGCAAGGTAGCATTTCAATAACCGTCCATAAAATGGATCAAAAATGTATGTCCAGGGTTTGGTTTGTATTTTCTTACATCTATGAAGGATGAAGGAAATTGTCAAATACCCTGGGAGAATTTATTTAGGGTATTTTACGTGTTTGCCTATTTTTAAGGCGCTTTTAACAGTGCGGACTAGGGAATGCAATCCCGCAGCAAAATCTCAATCCCGGTATTTGCGGGATGGTTAGATGTTAATCCCGCGGGATCCCGGTATTTGCGGGATCTCGCAAAACTTTAAATAAATTGGCAAATAAGCAACCACCTGTAAAGCACAAAAAGTCTTCTAAAGTGCCTCAAAAATCATAGTACATTTTTAACGAAAAAAGTTTAACAATTATTTAAAAAATAATTCGCCGTTATCAGTTTCATTAACAAAGTAAACAGAGTCGTCCCCTTGGTCGACAAATTCCTCAGTCCCGCAAATCCCGCTCCATTTATGTGCGGGATTAATCTCGCAAAAAAGCTGTGGGATCCCGGTATTTCGGGCTCCCGCAATCTCGGTATTGCATTCCCTAGTTTCTAGTCTATAACTTTTGATTGAGAAGTCTGATCGAAAAAGTACGAATTGTTTTGGATTCTACGCACCAAAATTAATAAGAAAAAGTGTTTTCCCGAGAAATTTTGGTGCAGTCGATTTTTGGTAAAAAAGGAAGGTTATACACTGCCTTTTTTTGAGCCCCGAAAAAAAAATTGTCTCAGATCGACCCGGAAAAAAATTTTCTTATAGAATGTGGCCTGTAGAATCCATAATTTCAAACAGTTCCAAGATTGGGCTACTAGTTCAAAAGTTACAGCGCTTTGAATTTTTTTTCGAAATTGGTTTCTAGTCTATAACTTTTGATTGAGAAGTCTGATCGAAAAAGTACGAATTGTTTTGGATTCTGCGCACCAAAATTAATAAGAAAAAGTGTTTTCCCGAGAAATTTCGGTGCAGTCGATTTTTTGTAAAAAAGGAAGGTTGTACACTGCCTTTTTTTGAGGCCCTAAAAAAAAATTGTCTCAGATCGACCCGGAAAAAAATTTTTCTTATAGAATGTGGCCTGTAGAATCCATAATTTCAAACAGTTCCAAGATTGGGCTACTAGTTCAAAAGTTACAGCCATTTGAATTTTCTTTCGAAATTGGTTTCTAGTCTATAACTTTTTATTGAGAAGTCTGATCGGAAAAGTACGAATGTTACAATAAATCACCCCCACCCCCTCTAAAATCTACCCACACGGAAAATGTCAAGTGTTCTTCGGGTCAAATCGTTTAAATGGCTCTAAGGAACAACTGTACCAAGTGGCACCTTGGTATAAAAAAATTCAGTATCTTTCAACAATTTCCGTTATACCGCTAGTATCGTCTTTCGCTATAAAAACCGATGCACGTCATTGATTTATGAATCAATTTCAGACAAGTTTTCTATAGATTTCGCACACTTGTTTTTTTTTGTACATGTTGCAGTGTTGCAGCATATGTCTGAAATTGATACACAAATCAATGACGTGCAACGGTTTCTATAGCGAAAGACGTATACTAATTGACAGACGGCCGTTTTACTTCATCATTATGGACTAGGCCATAATATTGCAAATTATGGCCACTAATTGCGACTGTAATCACCGCATTATCAAGCAGTCGTACATAAAGGGACTTTATAGAGACAGGGGCGACAATAGACAATTTTTTATTGGTTGTTGAGATCGGCGGCCATGTTGCATCGAGTATACAAAATATTGTATTGTAGTGTACGCAACGCATGCCATACGTGTATTGTTGGATTCAACATGGCGACTGGACTCCTATTATCGCCACTGTCTCTATAAAGTCACTGTAATATTTTTTGCCATTGCGCGCTCCCTTCCAGCAATGATTTGCACCTTCTTCACATAACTTACGAAAGATCTGGTTGTCACATTAATTAATTAGAATATTGTTGCTTGCGTTTCCTTATTTTTCTTCAACTTAAAAAGGTAAATTGTAATTGCCGCTAACAGTTTAAGGAGAAAAGAGATTTATTTTCTGTGAATCCGAAGCAACAATTGAAATTAAGTAATGACAGCCAGAACTTTATTTGGGATGCATAAAATTAGAGATTTATCATTTAAAAGTAGACATAGGGAAAAAGAATACTTACACGTAAATCCATATGTCTACTTCTTTATAATTATCACTGTGCCCCCTGCATAAATGAAAGATTGGAGAAAAAAATTAACTCAAATACGGCCTAAAGGTTCCTGAACTTTTCCAATGGACTACATTTTGTATGCGTATTAGCATTTATCCAATTTTGCGATGCGCATTAAATTAAATTGGACAATTTAAGCAAGTGATTAACTGCGAAAGTTTTTCTGATCGTAAGTTTCTGTCCCAGGTCTTGTCAACAAGTTCGTTAAAACCTTCCCCGTGTAGGTAAAATTTGTGGTGGTGACACTTTTTTAGAACGTTAGTAGCTCTACCATTTAATCAATCAATCTGTAACGCAAACATTTACATTTTGAACGGAGCAAATTGAATGCAAATAATTCTTTGTTTTCCTTTCTAAGTGTGTCGTTCCGCGATCACGGGGTAAATCCGCCTTCCACGTGCTCAAATAGGACACACACGAAGACGAAATGCACAGATATAGACATACAAATACTGTTATATGTGTAACAAACCCCGCAGTAGCTTCCCAAACCGGAGTCGTGGTGTGACAAGTGAGGTAGAGATCGTGACCTGGAGAGCACGTTCCGGCGAGGTCGCTCATCGCTTGAGAGTTCTTCGTCGGTCGTTGCCATTCCCATTCAAATCTATCGATGTTACTTTGTAATATCATCTCTACATCTCATTTATAAGTGATTCGAGAAATTTTTCGTTTTTCACTCCTTCGGCTAAGACTGAAATAAAACATTCCTTTACCGAACTTGATATCACGAACGTTTTGCCGAATATATTATGTACTGCCAGTACCTACTAGACGCGATTTATGAATGGAATTAATTAAGCGACATACAAACATGGAAAAACGTTGTACAGGCAATGGTTTTGGGTCCTAATTAGACATCACGTTCATTTAGCGCCAATAAATTAGTCATAATTGAAATGTGCCAGTAGAATTTGTGGGAATGGGAAGTATTTCGAAAGCCATAAATTTCCCTTTTCTTAGGAAATCCATAACATTATGAAAGTTATAGTTTTTATGCCAGATACTTTTCCCTTGTTTAGTTTTAGGACGTTATTATTTCCACGCTAGCTAATTATCCAGCCCTAGTGGAAAAAAACAGATAATTGAACTTTATACAAGGAAATTATTATGACAGAAGGATTCTCAATTTTTCTTTCCAAGCTTATTAGAGAACAACACACATTTGCAAGGCATATAGTGGAAACTAGCACAAAATTTGGAAACAGGATGACACCGATGTGTCAACAGTGTAATTTGGTAGATTTTTCAACAGCAACAGAAAATCGGCCTATTATCCTTTTGTATTGCCACAACTGTTCTTATAAAGTGGGAATTATTTTCCACTTCATACTAGTTCAGCCCCCAGTAAACACATTTTTACCTTGTCTAATTGGACGCAAATTGCGTTTTTCTTACTCTTCTGTATGTATTTTAGATAATTTTAGAATATCAAAAGTAACAAGTGATAGATTATGTCAATTTCTAACTGGTAAGAATAAATTAACAGAACGCTCCCTATATCTTTCGTTTCCTTTTGAATTCTCGCGATCCTCACTGTCTGGTCTCAGCAGCTGAACTTGTACATCTTTGTCTCCTTTTGCAAGTTCTCCATCCATAATTCCCCTATTTCTCTGCTTCTTTCGACCTCTGCCCCTTCGTATCTATTTTTAGTAATAGTTTTTCCTTCGTTCCCACCAAATCCCTATTGTGTTAATCCTCGTCGGTAATCCTTTTTTCACCAATTCACTTTCCGTTTCTCCCCTTTCTTCAAATCTTACTGCCCTGGGTACTGACTCTTTCTTATCTCCTCCATTTTTATTTTCTCCGCTAATATGTAATTTAGTGTCCCAGTACCCGCTTGCAGTATCTTCTTTGTATTCGTACTAATTCATCCCATTCTTTCCACCCTTATACTTGGTGCTTGATCTGAAAACACTCCTCTTTCATATTCTCCACACCTGTCCCATCGCCAGTTCTCCCTTTTTTCTTAACTCCCTAATTTGTGCGTTTGCTCCATTATTTATGTATTTTGTGTTTTACCTTGTCTTGCCACCTACAATTCTCTGTAATTTATTTGGCGACAATAAACTTATATTATTATTTCTTTGCATTTGATATCTTCCTTCTTCCCATCACGATTCCTCCAATTTGACCCCGTCTTAATATTTTCTACATATCCCTTCTGTATAGAAATTAATTAAGATTGGACTAAGTGGGCATCCCTGTTTCAACCCTTTTATTGTGCAGAACACTTCAGACTCCTTCTCTCTTATCCTTACTCTACTTCTTGTCTCTCCATCTCCTTAATTCTGTTATTTAAATTTATATCGATTTTTTCTCTGTCAAAAGCTGCCCTTAGATACATGAAAAATGCTCTTTCCGCCCTTTTTTCCAATTCCTTTTTCACCTATTGTATTTGTATTGTATTATATGTAATACATACAATCGATCGTTCCCCTCCCTTTTCTCCCCCACTTCTCTACCATTTCTCTTTCCAATCTTGCATTCACCACCATTGCGTAGATTCTATACGCCGTCGTCATTATCGAGGTTGTCCTACAATTTTCCATACAGCCCTCTCTGTCGTAAATCGGTACTTACCACTTCCGGGGGTTTACCCATAAAACCCATAAAAATGGGAGTTAACTGAGCCCTTTACCACGATCATTTGAGGCGTCAGGGGAAACCCCGACAACACGGGGGGGGGGGGGGGAAGGACTGCCTAACCTATGCTGGCTTCCATTCTCCCGGTAGTGTTATTAGTTTCCACAGCTTCTCTTTAATACTATCTGTAGCGAAAATCATGTCTAATTTCTTATTTCGTCCCTCCCTGCCGCCTTCATTTTCTTCAGTTTCTTTAATTGTTGCTCCATCTCTTCTGTTGATATCTCGTTTCCTTTCACCTCCTCTTGTCCTCTATCCCACATGGCCGCACCCTTCCTCCCGCTTCCCTTGTAACACCGTCATAAAGTGCTGCTTCCAGTCCTCTGATTGTATTTCTCTCCCACTAAATGTGATTCTCTGTTATCATCTTCCAAGAGTTCTTTTTTTTTCGATTTTCCGAATTTTTCTTTATATTCCTTCTGTTTCTTCGTCTTTTTTTTTCTTACATTGTACCTTTTTTCTGTTCTCTCACCCCCTTCTCCTCTATCTCTTTCTTTCATTATCTCTCCATTATTGTTCTCTGCGTGTGTCTCTCTTCCGTACTTTATTTTGTCCCAGCACTGCTTTCTTTTGTCTCCCTTCCTCTTCCTTTACCTTTTTCCAGGTTATTGCCTTGTTCAATATTCTCCTTCATATCATTCACTTCTAATTTGTGCTCTTTTTCATATACTTGCTCTTCTAGTCTCCTTCTATAAACCTCCACCGTGTCTATTGTCCACTATCCTCCCTTCGTCTTTGAATCTAACCATTTCTTGCTTTTATTACCTTCCCTGTTAGTCTTATTTCGATCGGATGGTGATCCGATTCTGTCCTTGTTCCTACTTTATAATCCTCTAGTTCTAGTTCTTCCGTTTACTAGTATGTAGTCAATTATCGTCCTCCCTTTTCCCCCAATGTATGTATATTGTCCATCTCTATCTCCCTCCATTTTTCCTTTAATATCCCCCAACCTGTCTTTTCTGTTTATTTCAGTAAGAACTCATCCTCTTTGTTGGATTCTTTATCTCTCGACTTTCTATCATGTGTTCCTCTTCTCTTCTCCACCCAATTTCCTTTATTCCCTGTTCTGAAAATTAAATCTCCTTCAATCATTAACCTCTCCTCCTCCGTTTTATCTATCATATTTTCTAATTTATTTTTTTAACTTTTAACTCTTTCGTTATCATTCTCATCCTCTGCCCCTCCACTTCCCCTCTTCTTTCCTGTATGCCTTCTCCACCTTTCATTTTATTTCCGTATCTTCTTTACCCCTGTTAAAATGTCTTTCGTTGCTCTTTCCTCTTTGAGAAATGGTTCTCCCATCTTTATTCATTCGGTAACATATTCTTTATGTTCTCCCTTTGCTTTTCCTCTATCTATAATTTCACCTTCATATCCTCTTACAAACCCCCAGAATTGGGGGTCTTTACTTGCTATCCTCGCCAAATTTCAGAACCACGCCTTCATGTTACTCATCTCCCTTTCCATTCCGCTTTTCGTATCTGTCTCCTGCCCCCCGCTCCGCTATCTCTCTAATTTCTCTCTATGTATATCCCTGGTTCCCTTTAACTTCTCTCCTCTTTCCCCATGTTTGCTCTGCGACTATTTTATTTTCCCCTACTTCCTTTCCCTTTTTCCATCTGTGCTTCATTAATCGTTATGTTTTTCTTAGTTTTTCTCTTTCTTTTCTCTCAATTTCTTCTTCGAGTTGGTTTATCCGTTTTTATTCCGTTCTTCTTGTTTTGCCTTATCCCATTCCTCTTCCTTTCTCTTCATTTCCTCCCCTTTTCCTTCGTCCTCTTCTCTTTCATTTTATGAATTTGATCATTTGTCTCCTTAGCTGCCCTTCTTACTTCCTGATTAACATCCTCCATCAATTTTTACAATACTTTTTCCATGCTTTCCGCTCCGTCTCCCCCACCCTCCTTTTTAACTTCACCCTGATTCATTTTAGTAATTTGGTTTGTTAAAGCAAAAAATGTCACGGTGGAAATCCGCCTTCCAGCGGCGTTCCATACAGGGTGTGTGTCTGAACAAAAACCTGGGCGGAAAGGGGGACCAAATTTTCAAATGTCTAGTGGTCCAAAGCATCTTGTTTGAGAGATATGACTCCAAAAGTCCCAAAATGTCTTCCTTTCTATTTTTCTCAGCACGTACGAGACTGGAATTAACGAATCTTCCTTGGTTTTTAGATATGTCTTTTCCGACTTTGCAAAAATGTTGCACAAAATCCTACCCCAAGATGGCGCACTTCTCAATAAGGTTGTTATTTTCACGATATTAAATTTCAGTAGGAGCGAAATTTTCTTGCACCTCAGTTTAGGGCCCCATATTGGAGTAGCAATTTTAGGAATATTTTAACAAAATCAGAATACATACGACAAAACCGACAAAATTTTTATTCTAAAACATTTTTTTCTGAAATAATGCTTGTTGAAAAGAACTTTGTGTTGAGAAATCCACTTTCTCACACTTTTGACACACGTCAATCCACCCGGTAGGATTCTGTTCCAATTGTGTAAAAGGGCACCTGTTTTGCTCGTTCTTTTCTATTGTCGCATTGTTTCAGTGCACCATCTTCACTTTATTGACCATCAAAAGTACAATCTAAGTTTTGCAGATCTGAAATGAAACTTTACGAAAGTTTCCTTGATTGAATTGCATTAAACCATAAAAATATAACGTCGAACTTGGTTACCGAAGAGGGGACTAGCGACCAATACCGATGAACATGCACAGTTCATGAACTTTAGATTTGGCAATCAAAACGAATATATGTACAACGTTACTCGAAATTGGAACGCATTCCCAAAACGAAGGTACATAAAATGTTATGCAATTTTATCGCTGGCTGATATCTGTTTTATAACTCAGTCGTCTCTAGTGTGGCGTCGGTTAGTATGCAACTGCATTAATCACGTCGAAATGTACAACCTATTCCTGCAATTACATTTCTAATGGTATATACAGGACAACAGATAGACAATTTAATTTACATATAAACAGCATTAGCTTGTTCGGAAATAATGTTTGCAATAACGGAATTAGACCGCGAACTAATAGTCTCGGCAGAATAAAGTGGATTGTACTTCCAAGTAGGTATATATTTGGTATGGCGTTCTTATAACTTGCTGTTTGTTTATATACAATGTCGTAAATTCGCCTACTTTTCTAAGTTTCTAAATTTATATCAATGGTGCACTCTTAAAATAAATCACTCATTGATTCAGAAAGTTAATTACGGTAGGTCCTTGCCGACTCACAATTTTCTTTTTCGTAATGAAACCGTCCGAAAATGAAATTCATCGTGATAGGGTAGTAAATCACATCCATTTAGTCGTGTGAGGCTAAGCTAAAAGACATTGTACGTACAAAGCATGGACGTCTTAAAAAATTTTAAAGGCAACCTTGGAAGTTTTTGTAATGCAGGAATTCAGGAAGACAGTAAATACTTTGATAGTCCTTGTTTTTTGAAGGAATAAAACCTTTTTTATTATCCTTGAATCACAATCACTCAAATGCGTGTGAAATCGGACCTTTTGAATCAATGCACCAAAGCATAGGAGATTTAAATTCATTTGACATTTCCTTGTCAGCATTATGGATGTATTTTTTTGTTCGTAAGATGCTTCTTATTCGACCACGAAAATTTTTCACATTCTTTATAATAGGCTTTACTGTAATGTATTTTGCATCTATCAACTTTTCTTTAGCTTTTGCAACAAGCCATTGAATGTACGGTGTACTATCTTTTTCAACCGAAGTCATTTTATTTACAAAGACGGTGATTTTGATATACAACCGTCAAGTGACTTTTCCATGGCAATCATGGAAGTACGAATTAACAGCTCGCAAGACATGTTTCTCCTATCTATTCGGGAATAACGTCAAAATGAGTTTATGTTATTTTCCTTATTTTTAAATTATATTGCAGTATGGTATATGCTATAAGAAACACGTGTATAATTGGTCTTTAAAGCACTTGCAACGTTTAAAAGCACTCCTATACGAGTCGCTTTCGGGTCCGTTAACTTGGCCCCCCCCACTGAGAGATTTCATAGTCGTATTATTTTGAAATGAATGCGCTCGTTATGCGCTCATATGCGTCACCGATAATAACTCTTGCGCCATTATCGTTTTTTAGAAATCCGAAAAAACATTGGGGGGGGGGGCCAAGTGAACGTAGCCCCCCCCCCCAGTACGTATTTTGTCCTTGTAACTAGGTCACCTGATACATTTGGTTATGCGCTCAATTGCGCCACTTGAATTAAAGCTAGCGCCATTACGGTTAAGCCATAAAAAAATTTTAAAAAGTGGGGGGGCTAACTTAACGTTTTCAAAAGTTACGTTTTTTAACATGTTTTTGTAATACAGGTACCCTTGCAGCATGCGCTAAAAATGCGCCGATAAACAAAATGCTTTGGCGCGTTATAGTGTCGTCAGAAACACTTACAGAAGGTTTTTTTGGGAGCTTCATACACGATTCCTGAAGTCAAAAGGTGTTTTAAAATTGTATTTGGTGTAACTCGAAGGCGAATCGAATGTATATTTTAAATGGAGCACATTCCCGAAATAACTTTTGAACGCCTAAGTTGACCCTCACTTTTTTAAATTTTTTATGCTTAACCGTGCATGTCAGCTAGCTTTACTTCACGTGCGCAATTGAGCTCAGTAACCAGATGTATCAAGATGCACAGAATACCTGGGCAAAACTGCAGTTATGGGTTCCGTTATGCCCCCCCACGCCCCCCCAAATATATTTAAGGATAACCAAAAAAACAATAATGGCGCAAAGATATCTTTTTACGGCGCATTTCAGCGCATACCTGAGAGTACAATTTCGTATGAAAAGATGTTAAAAAAAAGTAACTTTTTAAAAACGTTAAGTTGGCCCCCCCACTCTTTGAAAATTTGTCACGGCTTAACCGTAATGGCGCTAGCTTTAATTCAAGTGGCGCAATTGAGCGCATAACCAAATGTATCAGGTGACCTAGTTACAAGTGACAAAATGCGTACTGGGGGGGGGGGGGCTACGTTCACTTGGCCCCCCCCCAAATGTTTTTTCGGATTTCTAAAAAACGATAATGGCGCAAGAGTTATTATCGGTGGCGCATATGAGCGCATTCATTTCAAAATAATACGACTATGAAATCTCTCAGTGGGGGGGAAGGGAGAGGGAAGGAGTAAAAGTTGCTGGAACTTTTTTTAAAAACGGTTTGTAGGTCAAGGAATAGAGGGTTTTAATTTGCAAAATGAGAAGTAGTTCCAATTTCTTTTGCATGTCATAGCCAGTCATCTGGTGATTAAGACATTTTCGACTTCCCACCCCTTGTGCTTCCCCCGCGCCACCCCAAAAACCCCCGGAAGTTTGTTGGTTTTTTAGATTCCACCCCCTTGTGGCGATTGATAAGTTAGTCAGAGAGTACAACGCTTTATTAATTATACGTTCTAATCTTCTAGTTCCTTTCCACCCCCTACTGAAATGAGTGGTTTAATCCTTTGTTGTTGATTGCTCGATCACACTTAGATAATGACATTTCCGAATACACATTTCAAATAAACAAGTTGGAAAGTAGTCAATGCGTCCAGCTACTTAAGCTACTTAATTGTGACGGATCGAGGTTTTATTAGCAAACTCATTTTATGCTATAGTTTGAAATATAATCTGTATGCAAAGAATGGTGACACAAAGCTACTGCTTCAAATCCGAGCATTAGAGGAGGATACAGTTTCAGGCAATAATTTTTATGAGCAAAAACTACGCCTTACTGATAACTTCCCCAGTGTATATTAAAAATTATTGATTACCTTATTTTCATAAAAAAGAGATTAACAAACAGGTAGATAAAATGTTAAAATCGGATATCATAGAGCATAGTAGATCAGCATATAATTCTCCAGTGATTTTAGTACCATAAGAAATCCACAAACGGTGAGAGGAAATGGAGGATGTGTATTGATTTTAGATTAATTAATAAAAAATTCATCCCAGATAAATTCCCACTACCACGTCTCGATGACATTTCAGATAACCTAGGTAGAGCAAAATATTTTTCAGTCTTAGGTTTATTTTCAGGATCTAATCAAGACAAGCTACATTCAGATTCTCGAAATATTGAGTACTGTATTCAGTACAGACCAAGGTAGTTTTCAGTATACAGTTTTGCCCTTGCTCCAAATCCTTTTCAGAGAATGATGTCAATTGCTTTTTCTGATTTATCACCATCATCATACTTAGATGTTTTAATAGTGTTAGGATCTTCTGAAAATCATCATTTGAAAAATCTTAAAGAAGTGTTTGAAACTTGTCGTAAATTTAATCTTAAATTAAATCCTTATAAATGTCAATTCTTTAAAGATGAAGTTACTTATTTAGCACACAAATGTACCGATAAAGGGATATTACCAGACGATTCCTTCGACAGTTATACTCAAAAAACATTTGCAACAGACCGACCGACCGACGGACCGAATAGGCAAAGTGAATATATATGTGCCACTTTTTTTCAAAAACGCCCTAAAAACATTTACTATTCATGTTCATACAAAATATTGATTTGTAAATTATGTTCAAAATATGTTGAACAATCACTTCTATATAGGGGATTGAAATAATCAACCCTTTTTGTAGAGGATGGAAAGGGTTAAAATCAGGTAAGACCACTTTTCTTATTTGATAATTGTATTCGAAAGAGCCATAATCACACAGTGATTCAAATACCTACTACGACTAAGGGGTTGAAGTGCTATATTCCCCTTTGATAGGGGTGCAGGGTACGGAAATTAATAGCACGCAATAGTAAGTAATCGAGATATTTTCTCATATGAATCTTATGATTATAGAGATAACATACAATTTCGTTAAAATATGTACATGCATAGAAATTTCGGAATCTTCAAAATAAAGACACCTTTGAAGATCTGTATCTTTTGAAATAAAAAAATTTACGAAAAAGAAGTATATAATAAATTTGTGTAAAATTTGATGGTCTACCATTTCTAATAACAATATTTATTTGTAAAGTGAACCTATAGAAAGATATGATTGAAAAACTAAAGAACCAACCAAATTTCTTTGGTTTTAGGGGTGGTACAGGAGAAGCGCAAGGAGTCGAAAACTTGGATTCTTCACTACCAGATATTCCTCCGCCATGCAATAAAAATTGGAACTACTTCTCGTTTTGCAGGAAATAGACCATTTTCAGTATTTCCCGGACTATTGTGCGTATTCAGAAAAAGTTTGTTCGAGTGTTGTCTGCTTAGTGAAACCTTTATAAAAGGTTTGTCTCATTAAAAGTTACAATTCTACCGTCCGAGCAGTCACTAAAAAATTTTCATCTCATTTAGCACGTCATTCAGTTCAGTTTATTAAAGAAGAAGTGAAATTTGAATATCCCAAACCTTTCACGACCAGATTATTTGAATTCTTAAAAACTGTAAGTAATTTTAAGATTCAGATCTGAATCAAAAGTATCCGATGCATCCAAAGAAACAAAAGATTCCAAACAAATGAAAAACTCCTCCACAAATAATGAATCCAATTCGAATTTGAAAATGACATGAAACTGAAAGATCTGAACAGTGAGAAACATAAAAAAATTGATAAATATAAAGAACCGGAGGAATTCGAAGAATCTTCAAATCTGAAAAATCTTGGGTACCTGAAGAATTTTAAAATTCGAATAAATTTTGAAGAATCTGATTAATCTTATGAATGTTTCCGCTTGAGTTTTCTTATTTTATTTTTTCTTCGGACAATTATTTCGAAAATGGCTAAAAACACCGCATCGATGGCATCGTACCATAGAAGTATCAAATTTCTTGATATTGCTACGCCAGCAACGCTAATACCTTAAAATCGACTGTTTTGGGTCACAAAAATGCAGTTCCAGTGGGAATGTCGAAGAAAGAAACTGATTTTTTTTTCAATTAGATCAAGTTAGTTTCCGTGTTGTCAAATAGATACTTGTTCTTTTGGTAATAAACTTAATTACATTATATGCTACACTGGAAGGTTTACTTTGAAAAAATTGTAAGGGGTAAACTAACCCTTAACTCTTTTTTCAAAGCTGAAGCGTAGGGGTCAGTATTTCCAGGTTTACTCATATACTAGCTTTATCCTCCGTGGCTCCGTTCGAAATTTTATAAGGAATTTTTCCATACACCGTTTTTGTATTTTGATTGACTAAACTAAACCAAAAAAGCTCCATGACGGCTATAAAGTATAAGTTAATACCCATGTAGGTAGTGGAATCTCTCTTCGAATCGGTGCCAAATTTATTGAAAACAGACACGCCGCTTATTGGCTTGTATTGTATACAAACAACTTTACAACAAAACATGTATCATCATCAGGAAATGTTTTTACTTCTACAATTTTCAAACTTTCTACGGAGAAGAATGAAACTAACTTTTTTCCACTGATTTTAAATAAGACGTCGTGTTTATGTTAGATAGAAAACATGCTCAGATATTTATAAAAGAAATTTTATGACAAACAAATGTATCCGAGCTTTCAGTTTCCATTCTGCGTAAGTAAATCATTGCGGGAATGTTAAGCCCTCAATATCAATCTTGCGGTCGCAAGTAATTTCTCAACACAACTTGTATGTCGAATTTAAATCGTAAATTGCAAACACACAGAGTAAAATTGAAACTTTCCACAGAGGTTGAGGATCCGCCCCACATTCACCACAAAAAAAAACTTCCCAATTGTGTGTATATCATATATGGTTCGGAAATTTATGTTCGGTCACAAATTTACATAATCAATAAAATTTATAAATGTAGACATAAAAATAAATTAATTCTAATTTTTTGTATTTGTTTACGTACGGAAGCTTGGAGCAATCGCAAGTGTTTAAAAATCCCTAAAACCGAGTGATTTATTCAACTTAGTTATAACTAAAATTAAATTTCGGTAATAAAAACGAATTATGTTCGCATTTGTCTTCGCGACAATAAAATTATCGTAAATTTTGCGTAAAAAAATTAATCGAAACGCTTTTAACACGTTTACATAATTTCACATTCCTGAAATTTGTATAGACATATTTAATGCATGCATATGTTGTTATTAGTGGACAGCTTTTTAACGCCCACGCGTTTCGTTTTTCTGGGCGGTGTTGCTTAAATGTTATAAAATACAACACCATGTAAATAATTGCGTGCGAACATCAAAGGGTTTTGTCGACTCAATTCACTATGCAACTACTCCATCTAAATTTATTGAACTTCTAAATCACATTTCATTGTCTTCCGACGTCGAAAAAGCATTCGTGACAACATTTCCCGAGTTTTTAGTTAGAAAAAGAAATTGGTATCGCAGTAGTTAAACTTGGGACGATTCGTTTTTGCCATCAAGAAATAAAACATTAAGAGGCTAACGGATTTATAGATAATGGCCAATTACTTGTGCCATAAAACTGGCGAGAAGAACGAAAACGTACAAGCCAATTGAAAGATCCTCGCGGAGGTTGGTCGTTTTGTAAATTGGAATTACCTGAAAATTCTCTCTCAAATGTCCAAATTAGTACATCGTAATTGGTATAAACTGAAAACTTCTGAAAAGGAAGTGCGCTTCCATTTAAGACAGTAACGGAGAGCGATTCCTTTCGCAGCATCAAAATTAAGCGATTACAGAACTGAGCGATGAACGCATGCTGGGCGGCACTGCTATAAATAACAAAAAAATTTATATGTTTACATATGCTATATTTCATTGTTTAACCCGAAGTATTTAGGGCAATAGCAGTTCAATGATCAAAATAGTGCATCCCATTTGAAAACGTTGGCCTCTTTATAACTATAAATAATCCGCCAATATTTCCATCTTTAAAAACTTGCAGAACTACGAAAGTAGGGTCGTCTTTTCTTGAAGTGGAAAATAAATGTAAAAACCTAGCTACTAAAAATAAAGCTTTTCCTCAAGTGGCTAATCAACTTACGATTTACTGCTCAATAAAGCTTGCGTAATGCACGTTTCGAATTTAATTAATTGCCCATCAATAGCGTTGAGCGAAAATGTGTCGCCAATCGCATTTACTTTCATTTTTTACGGTGGCACTCATATATTTCAAGTGTTACGTTTTTCATATAACTCAGAACTTCTATGTAAAATATTTCCGTTGATTAGAGAGCAAAATATTATTAGACAACCGACTTCAAAATTGACCCAACATTTCAAATTGAAATTGAAAATTAGTTATTGGGTGTTTATTGCTTTAGGAATCAACAAAATCTATGAACCAAACAAAAATTCCAAAAATAGTACCTACACGTAGTAGGTACGCTTCTGATTACCACTTCTTTTGTACTTGCACAAAATTCGTGTTAATTCAATCCCATATGTGATGGTTTTCGGTGAGTTGGCTAAAAAAATGAAGTATCTCCAAAGCAAATGTTAAATTATCACTGGTTAATTTGATTTTTTGAATTTTGAAAGTATGCAGATAGGATTTCTGTATGTGCCAATTTTATTGAAGTACCTACTACCATTTTCAAAAATTATCGCCCTATATATAGTTGCATTTATAATTTATAGTTACGACTACATTTTCCCCCGTGACTTTTGTACACTCGGTATTGACGGATGTGTAATAACGGAAACCCAGCGTACCGAATGTAAAAATATAAACACTTTGGTACGGTACGAAATAAGTGAATCGGTACGCGAAATAGCAGAGTGCGACATCAACAAACAAAAATTTTAAGAAATCTTATAATCCGATCCAGTCCAGTCATGGAGACACATACAGAAGAATTCTACATATAAAAATTATTTGATGCAAACATGGAAAAGAATCATATGATTTTTGTGTAGGAAAATAAGTTTTGATATTTCATTATTTAAATTGTGTAAATATAGTCTTGAAAAGTTTGAATGTATTTAAGAACTTCCCTTCCTGTGTAGCAGTTATGTGTCATAGCTAACTAGAATCGATTTAAGTGAATAGTGTAAAAGCAGTAACACAAAATGCAGGGTCACTGATAAGTCTGGAAACGGTCGATTATCGGCGAAATATAATATACAAGATATCGAAATAAGTATGTATTATACAATTTTAATTATACAGGGTTGCTCATAAAAGCGCGGCACACCAAAATTGCATTTTTTTAAATGGAACACCACACCCTTTTTTTTTAATATTTTAATTCTTCTCTCAATTTTAAGCAACATTTGTAATAAGCGCATGAGCTTTTCGTTATCGAGTTTTGAAAATAAACGCTATTATTTTAAAATTTATTAATAATTGAACAAAAAACAATACTTAATTAATGATACCAAACAATCATAACAAACTTCACAGACGGTTTCTGAACCACAGAATGTTTTCAATAGAAATTCGTAATGTAATGGAAAGCTCGAACCTAGGTTGAGGTGAATTGTTCATCTGTGGCGGAGATGGGAATTTCTTTAGATCAGTTTGCAGCATTCTGCCGGCTACTACGAATTAGGTTTTCCTGCAGTTTTCCTAATTCGTAAGGTAAATACAGGAATAGTATATAGAACAACTTAATACCTTCTACAGGAGCACCTCTAACAAGTTAAAAAGTAATCGTAAACGATTTACATAAAGCGCATTTCCACTTGCATTCATTTCCCATTTGTAAGATGCAACTTCTGTTAAAATCGTAAAAATCCGGCCACAAATATGAAAGATAGCGTTGCACATGGGCAATCCATTGTTGACGTGCTACTTCAATTTCAGTTTATGAGAAGAATTTCATTTCAATGCTTTTCTAAATAAGAAAGTTGGAACTGCGCATGCGCAAACCTAAATTTTAAACTAATGTTAGATTTTCCTTTGTTCCAAGCGCCTAAGTATCAAATTTCACTTAAATGCTTCCATAAATAAAAAAGTTGGCACTGCGCATGCGCAAAACCAAATTTTGAAATTGGCGTTTGATTTTCCTTTATCCCAAGTGCCTATGTATCAAATTTCGTGTAAATTCTTCCGCAAATAAAAAAGTTGGCACTGCGCATGCGCAAAACCAAATTTTGAAATTGGCGTTTGATTTTCCTTTATTCCAAGTGCCTATGTATCAAATTTCATTCAAATACTTTTATAGGTAAAAAAGTTTGCAATTCGGTTTATAAATGGTCGAGATGCGAAAAGGGCACTGTGAATTTTGAATCGATTCGATTCAACTTTTGGCATTGCGTATTATATGGCTAAAGCTATGCCCATATCGAATTTCATGCAATTCAGTTCATAACTAACGGAGATGTAAAAGCGATCGAACATTTCTAAACAAAGTTATCGTTCACACGGACAGATAGATGGAGAGACAGACAAAGGAACAGACGGACAGACCAACAGGCAGACGACAGACAGCAATGAAAATTAAGTGTAAAATTATGGAACATGTAAAAAACGGTTTTTTGTTTTTTTTACAATAACTTTTTTTGTAAGCGGTACAGAAAAAATTCCTTCCTTGGTACAAGACTCGACACCATAACGAACCAAATAGCGAAAAAAGTAGAACAATAGCTCTTAAGATAAAGAACTAGTAGCGTCGCAAAACGAGCGGACGGACGGACGGACGGACAGCCGGACGGACGGACGGAAAAAAAGCATTATGGGCCCAGAACAAGAGAGAGACAATAAATAAATTATTGTTCTTTATTCAATAGGTTTTAAATCAAGACCTTTTTATTTTCAAAACTCGATAACTCGGAAATGATTACATTTGGGTACATTATGATTCTTACAAATCATGCTCAAAATTGAGAGAAAAGATTTGGAATAATATACAGGGTCTTCCATTAAAAAAATGCAATATTATGACCAACTCTGTATAATTAAAATTACTACTGCCTAGTAGAAATTAAAGAACCTCAAATCTTTTGCATAAAAGTTTTTCTGATACCTTGTATATTGTCCCCGATATTCGACCGTTTCCAGACCCTGTATACTGAATAGGCAATGACTGAGAAGAGTCTCGAATTCACGATTCGGTTCGTCACTTTTCATTGACGTTCAGATTACAATAATGGTGTACATGGTATTATGGGCACCTACTTCCCGAATGGGAATCGAGTATGGTGCAGCAACTGACAATAACGTACCAATGGACGTTTTAAAACGAGCGTCCAAATTCCCAAATTTTCCACCTTCTGCATAAAGATAAATTATTACAGAACAGTTTGGTGGATGATATACACAGGGTGTTAAAAAATTAAGTAGCGACGGGGATATTTTTCAAATAAACCAAAAATTCAATTAGGAATTATGTCTTTCAATGTTCCAAAATTTTAGTTTTTTTGTATATGTTGGTGTCCTGTGGCTAGATAATTTGGACACTGAACTGTGAGTAATTATTTCTTTTTGAGATCTCTTGAATACTATTTTTTTTTATTTGACCGTATTGCAAACGGGGTGTGTGTTTTCAAAAAGGCACTGTTAGCCTTAAAGTTTCCTTACAGGTTTTGTTTTTATACTCATGACGGGTGTTAGAATAAATTCTTGTAATTTCTTTTTATTAATGAATTATGGGTCAATTTGCATCCCAATTTGAGATCCAGGGAGAGTTTTATTTTTCTGTATCAGATTTTTCTAATCTTTTTTATCCGAATGTTAATTGCAATTCCAAATTTAAGTAGTGATTTCATTAGAATTTGCGGAATTTAATTGCGGCCTTCGTAACTTACAAATTTATAAGAATTTGAAATTGATGTTAGGATTTTTTGTTGTTTTGCAACCCAGTCCTGCCCAGAGAAAAATTTAAAAGGGAATAAGAAGTAAATGTTGTAATTTGACCGCATACCATTGCACACAGCATTATTTATTTGACAGCCAACGTGTGGCTACAGCATTACACATACTATGTTTGTTTATTAAATGGAGAATGATTTCTATCCCTCCTCATGGAAACATTAATCAACATTCCGAAGATATACCCGTTTTAAATAATATGGAAAGGAGATCGCCTCTTTCTTGCAGGGATTTTGTTTTAATTTTGATTCATTGTCTTTCGAAATATTTTGTATGTTTATTCGAATCCATTGTGCGACCTGGATAAAGTTTTCATGTCCAAGAATTTTGTCAGGTGTTAATGAAAATGTGTGTAATGAATTCACCTTATTGCTAGTTTTTTTTTAAATACCTTGAACTACATCGCTGAGAATTTAGACTAAGTCAAGTGAATTTGCATAATGATACCTTAAAAGGATACTAAAGATGTTATGTTAACCTGTATATATTATTTCTATAACGATAAGCCTTGATTGTTTTTAAATTAAGGCGGCAAGACGTGATTCACAGATTATTAGGTTCGTTTGAAAATTAAACGAACAATATTTTCTATCAACTCATGCGTGCAATGCGAATGCGAATAACTACCCCCTACGCAAACAACGTATCAACAAATCTCGCTCAAATTCCAACGCCGCACGAAAACGCCAAGTTCCTGCTCGAAATTAAGAAGATGAAAGTTTTCGCTACGCCCGCTAATTGCTTAGAAGGAGCCTTGTAAATAAGTCAGAATTGCAATTCTAACTATTTATGTTGGTATTTATTTAAAATTTACAACCGTTTTATTAAGTGCTAAAGTAGGTTTATGATATCTTTCTTTAACGTAAACAGGAAAACGCTTAATATTTACCCGATACCTATACCAAGTGTATGCGTCCAACTAAATTTAAACACTTTCTCGCTTTTAATTATACGTGCAGATTGTAATGATTTTTAAAAAGATTTTTTTTGCAAAAACTCCTAAATGAATGTAATCAAAAGGCAAGCAATATGAATAGCTAGCTCTGTTGGGGTTTTCTATCATTTCCGTCTCTAGGGATTGAAAATGCCAGTTCACTCCAGCTTTTAAAGCAAAAAAGTTGAATGGAAAAAATTAACAAGGTTATAGTTTGCATAAAACCAGTACTAAAAATCCGATACAATTGAAACCGAACGATCTTCGAAATCGTCATGCATCCATCATTTTTTTACAGCTACGTATACCTGAAAAATAATAGCAAACTTTCTTATATCTTGTGTATCAATTTTCAAAGCGATTGGACTTTATAAAGTTATTGTGCAGTGGCAAACGGACAGACAGACAGGTGGACAGACAGACCGCGATACAAAAGTTAGAGTTTTTGAGATCCCACGGGTTTGAGTAGTTTCGGCATTACGTTATACCATTGAATAAAAACACTATAAGAAGCCTAACGCTTATGGAAGAAAGCGCGACAAATCTCACAAATCCCCTTGCACCCGCATTGGTATAGTGTTTTTATTCAATGGTTATACGCAATATGTAGAGTGTAAAAAATTAGAGGATTAATTTTCTCCCATAATTTGTACGTTTAGTGGAATTCTAAAAAATAAATCCGTAAACTGGGACGGAAATGAAAATCGTTGTTACTGTCTGCATTTCGATTCAATAGAGTTTTGTTTTATAGTAGCCTTAGGAAATTAGGCTCCGTCGAGTCGCTTATAAAAAGGGTCAATCTTATCTTGGTAGTGTCCTTGAGAAAAAAATGGCGGAGTTATTTGTACGTAATACAAAAGTGTGGCAAATTAACATCAAATAGGGGGATTAGTCTGTGAGAAAAAATTAATGATTACGAGAAAGTCAACCGACTCCCCGATTTAAAAAAATTCTATAAATAATTAATGCCAAATTAAAGGGTTAAATATCTTTAAGAATCATTGTCATATTTAATTATTGATTGTAGTTTTAAACAGAAGAAATAACATTCGATCGGTACGTTCATAAAGGGCAAATGTTTTGTATTACATGTAGTTTGAATATTTATGCATCTATTGAAATTCGATTGGATATAAAAGAAGGTAGTTAAATTGTAAATTGTTCTTCTTTGGAACTCAAGTTAGGGCCACTTCGTAGAAACGGTGGCCACGTAAATTGCTTTAAACTTTGAATTTTTAACAAAAAATATTTCTAAAAAATCCTGCAAAACGGAAGTGTATTTCATTTTTTTTCTTTTGTCATCTATATACACTGTATCCAAGATAAGAACATGGGGATCTCCGAAACCATAGAATATACGACGATGGTCAAATTAGAGAAAATATGCACAATTAAAGAGTTATGTTTTAAAGAAAACCAAAAAATTCCCATTACTTCTGAAGATATGCCAAAAGAATCGACATTTTCCGATTCCGTTTTTATTTTTTTCTGGTGCTATTTGCCACTTCTCATTGCCACTTTTTAAACTCTACGAGACGCTGTTAAAAGATTTTCAATACGACGTTTCATTTCGGATGAATCTTCATCAACTTTATTTTTTCACATGGCCCGTGAAAAAATACATACTATATCTAGACATCTACCGTTACAAAGTGTAACTTTGTATAGAAAAAGGGAAATAAACTAGGTATTTACCGTATCAATTAAGATTAGCAGTGGAACATGTACGAGATCACAATAAATAGTACCGCCAAGAACAATTCGCATTTAATTATGGCAATTATACGCGGAACACACAACCGTGTGATTATTTAATCAATTACCGGCGTACAATTCACTTTCAAGATAATTGAGGTTTCTTAGAAAATAAGTGCAAGTTTTTCATGACGATTGGGAAAAGTCCGCCGTTGTTTTTTTTTCGTCTACCAACAGGTATGTGGTGCAATTAATGTAATCTCTCCCTGGAGACTTCTAATTTAACTCGAGACGTAATCGCACAAGTCGAAAGAGTGAAAAGCGGAAATGATGCGTCGCGTCGTCGAATTTTCCGGCGACATCTACTTGCTTATATTTTCTGGGCACGTTTGATAAGCTTTCGGCTACATTTGAGTATCGATCAAAAATGAGTTGTTAAAAATATTGAAGTTAGTCGTGCGTATGGGACGTGACGATTTGACAATATTGTGTTTGTAAGGGCTGTTCAGCAGGGAAGGGAAAATCAATTTCAGTTTCTGGAAAATACACGCGCATTTCTTCTGAAAACGTGCAGCTCATTCAAATTTCCAGTTTTGTTATATGTAGTTGGCGAAATGTAGAGAAAATTTAATCATATAGTTTTTAACCCAGATACAATCATTGATATTTCACTGCTTTAGGAATTTCAGCTTTTCAACAACGGCTCACTTTTACTGAAATTCTTTATGAATGTACATACCTAGTTGCGCATTGCATACTGAAGCACACGTACCATAAAAATAATTGCCAACTTCCAATTACCATCTTTAAGTCCTACTTGTATATATGGTCATTCTATATCAAATTGTTATACGAACATGTTCTGTAAAGACAATATCCAAATAAACATTCTTTAAAAACATCTGAAACTTCCAAATCCAGAAAGACTAAAAATGTATCACTGAAAAAGCATGTAAAGTGGCTGTAGCTTAAAATGATCGAAAGCGGTTCAAAAACGGAGATGGTAATAGTCACCTAGCTCAAGCTGGGAATTAATATTGACATTTCGACAACTTTTACCAGATTTCTAGTAAAATTTAAAAGTAGAATAATGCAAAGTAGTCATTTTAGGATTCGGCTTAAATTTGGAAAATTTACCCTAATAATTGCAAAATTGAAGAAAGTTTCTACAAAAAATTTGGTTATCAGGTCCCTTGCATTAACACAATGCTCTTAAATTGGACATCATTTTATCCTGTGACGAATTTATGGAAGTATGGGTATCACAAAAATCAAAAGTAATAAAATTTTGTTTCTGTATTCTAGGTGCACGATGAGTAAGTTGATTTCGCCCCCCGTAGTACTAGCGGTATAACGGAAATTCTTGAAAGATGCTGCATTTTTTTATACCAAGGTGCCACTTGGTACAGTGTTGTTCCTTAGAACCATTTAAACGATTTGACCCGAAGAACACGACATTTTCCGTGTGATTTATTGTAACATTTTTAAAAAAACTAAATATGGCCTAGAGACGAGATCTGGGTGTCGATTTCGTATGATGGTAGCGCCAGAAATGTAATCCGGATACCGGAAGTCCGTGAAAAGCCGCCATTTTTAGAAAATGACAGACTTTTGATCAAATTATATTTTTAAGGCACACCAGGTCGTGTAAGGTGTCTAGACTTATGTTTTTTGGGTCAGGGAATTCATTTTTGATAACAAAAATAACCTACTGGCATCGGAACTGCATGAGAGGCTTCCTTACTGTACTTTTTGAAGACGTCGCACGCGGTGAAACCCAAGATATTCCAAAGTTTTAATATATAAACTTATATTATTTTATTTAATAAAAATACACATTAACAAAACATAAGATATATTAAAACATGGGGTAAAAAATGTTTAAGCCTATGAAGAATCACTAAGTACATCGCTGACCTCCTCTGAGATTGCGTTATCACCACTGAAAAGGAATTTTACATATAAATATTAAAGGTTCGGTAGTAAATTATATCGAAAGTATACAATATTCTTATACCCTTTGCTTGAGCAGTCTCCCATACATTTTTGGCATGCAGGGGAACATGGTAATCCGTGTCGCCGCAGCAAGAGGTGGAGGAGCACATAAGGAGGGCGGCGTATGTCGCTGGCCATATCTGGGGATGTGCAAACCAAGTGATGAGAAGCTCTACAAGTCCAGAAGGATGGGGATGGACTCTTGAAGCCAAAGGCAGGAAGGTTCTGTAGTCCAAGCTGCCACAAGTATGGAAGGCAGTCCGTGCTCTGAACAGATGTGGCTGCGAGACCCTTCGGTGCAGCTGCCGGCGACACGGATTGCCATGTTCCCCTGCAGGCCAAAAATGTATGGGAGATTGCCCAAACAAAGGGTAAGAATATTGTATACTTTCGGATATACCTAATTTACTACCGAACCTTTAATATTAATACCGAGTGAATATTCCCAAAACGAACATAGGGAATTAACATGGGCAAAGGGGTTTTTGTAGATAGTTGCTCCCCATGTTAACTTAGAGGGTTGATCATGACACCAATCGAAAGAAGATTTTTTTCTTCGTCTAATGATATACGAATTAGTTCATTTTCAGGTGTATTTCTCACTATATTATCAAAAACTCGATAAATCCACTTACGAAAATCATGTTTAGCCATGACTAAGACAAAAAGCAGATTCAAACGTCGAAATCAATATCAGTTTATATGACGCCTGGCATTAATTTTTTTGTAAAATGCGGTTCACTGAGGAAAAAGTATTTATAATAAACAACGTTTACAGCGGAAATATTTTTACTCTAGTACGCGATATTTGTATTCCGTGCATGTGAAAACCTATTTCAATTCGTTAGGAAATGTCCATGGCTTAACATGATTTTGCTAATTGGATTTATTGCCGAATTTTTGATAAAATAATGAGAAATACACCTGAAAATAAGCTAATTCGTATATCATTAGACGAGAAAAAAATCTTCTTTTGATTGGTGTCATTACAAACCCTCTAATACATGGGGAGCAACGATCGGCAAAAAACGTTTTTCGCATGTTAATTTCCTACGTTCGGTTTTAAAATATTCACCCGGTATGTGAAATTCCTTTTCAGTGGTGATAACGCAATCTCAGAGGAGGTCAGCGATGTACTTGGTGATCCTTCATAGGCTTATAAATTTTTTACCCCATGTTTTAATATATTTTATGTTTTGTTAATGTGTATTTTTATTAAATAAAATATTACAAATTTATATAGGTATTAAAACTTTGGAATATCTTGGGTTTCACCGCGTGCGACGTCTTCAAAAAGTGCAGTAGGGAAGCCTCTCATGCAGTTCCGATGCCAGTAGGTTATTTTTGTTATCATAAATGAATTCCCTGACCCCAAAAACATAACTCTAGACACCTTACACGACCCAGTGTGCCTTAGAAATATAATTCGATCAAAAGTGTGTCATTTTCTAACAATGGCGGCTTTTCACGGACTTCCTGTATCCGGATTACATTTTAATGTTACAATAAATCACCCCCACCCCCTCTAAAATCTACCCACACGGAAAATGCCACGTGTTCTTCGGGCCAAATGGTCTAAATGGCTCTAAGGAACAGCTGTACCAAGTGGCACCTTGGTATAAGAAAATGCAGTATCTTTTGGTATACCGCTAGTACTATCGTCTTCCGGAAATTAATAAAAATTGAAGTCAGAATTAAATCATTCTCTGTATCGGGATGAGAACCTGTATCGGGAAAAATAATCATAATTGTAGTTAGTTAGGTTTAGAGAGAAACATAAGATAAAAATTTACCTTCAAACAATTTTACACCCCGTTATGTAGATCTCGACTTTCTTAAGGAGATACACTTTCCAGTTTTCGTAAGAGTCTAATGAAACACATTTTAGCATTATTCTCTTTTTAGGGGATTTTTTTGAAAGAAATTCCCTTTATGTGATGGTTTTGTCCGTCCGCCCGTCTGTTCCTCGTACAGCTCGAGAACAAAAAGAGATAGCGATGCCAAAACTTCGCCAGTCGATTTTAACGATTTTATTAATCACATATTTAATCAAAATGCAGCTGTAAATTGTTTACAAACCTTTAAACGCACATATCTAACAAAACTTGAGAACTGACATTGGAATTACTATAATTAATTAAACCGAAACCATAAATGTTACAAAAAAATTACCCGCTGTGCGCAGGTGAAAAGGCACAAGAAAGTAAACAATAAACGTAAACGATTTACAAAATCGCATTTCCACATTAACATCGTTATTTAAAAACAGCAACTTTTGTTAAAATTTCGGAAAAATCCGCCTGAAACTAAGGAGCTTTACTCTGCGCATAAAAAATCCAATTTCAGACGTGTGTTTTTAATTCACTTTTGTGGAAAACATCTTCGGTTAAAATTTCAGAAAAAAAATGGTAGGAAGCATCTTCCGTTTAAATTTCGAAATAAGTGGGTCACAAATAAGAATTTTAAATCGGCGCATTGGTAATAATTTTCTTGTGCTTTTTAGTCTGCGGAAGCACAGTCTATCTTTGTGCGTTCAATTGACTTTTTTGAGAAAATTATTTCCATAAAATTTTAGGTAAAATCCCCCCATAAATAATGGCGCTTTTCTTAGTCTTTTATAAGTGTTACGGTTTTGGTAAAGAAACCTGCAAAAAATTGATTTTTTACGATAATTTTTTTAGTAATAAAAAAATAAATAAAAATAGTAATAAATTCCTTCCTTGGTGCAAGCCGCGACACCATAACGAACGAAAGAGCGAAAAAAGTAGAACAATAGCTCTTAAGATAAAGATCTAGTAGCGACACAACCGTAGGGACGGACAGACGGACGGACCGAGTAACCGCATAGCGCCTTTTTTTATTTTTGTGGAAATTCGCTAATAAGCAGTGTTGCATAATATAATTTGGTAACGTCCTTAGAGTATCTTGGAGACCCTTTGGTTGTACGAGAGGGCTCTTAAAAACCCTTAAAAACTGCGAAATTCAAAGGCTTTTACAAGTTTTTAAAAACTGTATCGGTTCTTAAAATACTGAAACACTCTTCGAGAGCTAAGTATTTTAAATGATTATTAGAAGCTTCTCTCGCTAAAGTCGATGAAAACTCTTCGAGTAACAATATTTAGAAATTGATTTTACGAGCATAGTCAATTGAGTGCTTGGAATGCAAAAATGAACACAAATTCTTACCGGGACCTTTTCTTAATTCGATAAAAGGGCATAAACCCCTTTTGAACACCATAACTTTCTTATTTTTGAGATATAGACGCCAGTTTCTTTGCGTTTGACAAAATGTACGGGACATATTAGCCCAGGCACTTTAGGTTAAAAAATAGACAAAATTAGTAACTAGCTGATTTTTTGTGAGTTGTTAGTGGGTGATAAGGTAAGTATTTTCTGAAAGCTCCCCTCACTTCCTCCGCTTGCTTCACCCGGTAGAGCGATAAAAAAGACTTAAGGAGCGCGAATACAATAATATCGCAATTGCGCTCCATCTCCGGCACAGTTTTGGTGGTTGTGGACTTAAATTGTTCAGAATAGTAGTCGTTATGCTAAAGAATATCCACTACAACAATTCATGGCATTTTAAACTGTTATCTTTAAAATGTTTGGTAATTTTGTGACGTTACAATAAAACATAAACAAATTGCAGTGTCTAGCACAGATGCCACCCGCACACCTGCGTATGCGCAATTCTACCCATTTATGGCTAAGAATATGTGTACCACATTTGAGTCCAATCGGTTCAGCCGTTTAGCCGGAAATGAGAGTACCCACAGACGGACCGACAGAGCGACAGACCGACATCATTGAGATTTTGTTTGATGTTTGATTCCACGATCCTGGTGCTTCAAAACGTGTATTTCCGTCAAAGGAGTGGGGGGTCATTTTTGACCCCACTGAAATACCCCCCTTACTAACGTGCGGGTGGTAAAAAACCACTGAACATCGCGTCGTAAACGGCACATTAAAATCAGAGGCAAGGAGACACGAGTAGACCCTTATCAGCTTTTTATGAGAACCACTTGCATGTCGAAATGTCCAGAGGACCATAAGGAATATCTCGTATGAGCTCGCTCCGAAGCCGCACCATCGTTGCCTGATGAGCCTTACATGAGGAAAACAACAAAGTCAGTGTTAGAGGAAACTATAGAAAAGTATGCTGCACTGATAGTCCACCGACCTACAAAGTGCAATACGTTGTCGACGTAGGATTCCTTCTCAGGAAAGGAGTTTGGCCGCGACCTAGCTAACCGGGATATTTGCCACTCGTATGTCTAATAGGTACTGACACACTATGGTAAGTCCACAGTGGTAGTATTTGACTGGTATGACTCATCAATGAGCACGAACGCCTGTGAGGAAAGCAGAAGATCTCGCTGTGTGGACTTGCAGGTAAAGCAAGACGCCGACACCTCGATTGTGACGGTCGTTATCGAGGGGACCACTTTAGACCAAGTTGCCGTAGTTGCGATGGATGAGGATTTATTCGCGCTTATGAGGAGCGGAGTGTTCTTAGAAAATGTTTTTCGTTAAACCAAATACTAAAAAAATAAAGGCTTTACCTTACAAGACGACGTTAAAAAAAATTGGCCGCACAAAAGAGACTTTGCTCTTTTTACATGCGACGCGACGTCGGGATTCGACAAGACACATATACACTGTCCCTCACCAGAAAGTTTCATCAGTTTCATTCTCCATTCTCACCGCGTGTATCTTCAGGTACAACATTGGCTTGGAAACCACTAACACCCACAGAATGGGGATTCCGGATATCTCACGAGCAAGTCACCCCTGCACCAAGCCCCTGACGAGCTTTTTCATTTAATTATACACATGTTCGTAAAGGCCAGTGTGACAGACATTGTGACTGCGCCCGGGCTTGTCCTTCCAAGTTTACCCGCTGTATTGGAGATTGCGCCAATGCATCGATCGCATCCTCTGCAGGATGTTAAAGATGCGAAATTGTAACAAAGTTCTTCATTTTAGGCGCTCTGAAAGCGCTTTAATTATTTATTGGATTTGCGGTTAAAGAATTGCTAAAATTTACATAAAATTCCAAATAAAACACCTCAAAATGTTATGGATTATTGCAGTGGTTATTATTTAGCACAACCACTGTCATTTTGAACAATTTAGGACCACAACCGCCAAAATCGGTGCCATAGATGGAGCACAATAGCGATTTCATTACTTTCCGGTCACAGGCTCTTTCTATCGCTGTACCGGGTGAAGCAAACGGAGGAAGTAAGGGGAACTTTAAGAAAATACTTACCTTATCATATACTAACACCCCACCAAAAATCAGCTAGTTACTAATTTTGTCTAATTTAGGGCATTTTTTTGTCTAAAGTGCCTGATTTACAGAACTTACGGATTCAGAACCCACAAAAATCTATATATAAAATCAACAAAATTTGCATAACCTACCTTATCTACAAAATCTAAAGGTCCTACATAATTTGTAGCCAATCTACAGAATATTCATCGACAGAATCTACGGGAATCGGGATATACGAGATGTATGAAATCTGCTGAATGTACATAATCTATACATTTTTCGATAGAATCTACAAAATCTGCAGAAAAGTTGTTTATTTTCGAAACGAGGCCACATCTATGTCACAAGGAGAGATATCCTCTGCACTCCAGCAACTTTCTGATCGGATGACTGACGGAGATAGCGGCTCTAGTTTTGAGCACTTTTCCATTTTCCAAAATGCTTCTGACTCTGAATCCAATGTCGCCACAGTTTCGATCAAAATGGGTACTTATTTTACGTAATACGTGAAATGGGCAAGTTTGTCCTGAAATGCCCACTTTATCTATAATAGCCCTTTCAGACTAAATCTAAGGAACGATCGCTGGGGTACAATACTTTCCATTTCTAAAGCAGAGAGGTACAAAGTTCTCACTCACAGTCCCTAATTATATCATTAAAAGGCTTCTACGAAACAGAATTTTGCGAGTTATTTTTTCTAGGTCTACCCTTATATTCAGTGGGTAGTTTCAGAAACGGCCGCTTTACCAACCACACGCAATAACTTAAAAAAAACTCATCAGAAGATAAAGCTCAGAGTCTTGCTGCCACTTGAGGAAGGATCACGGTTATTTTTATTCATTTATCCTTATCTTTGACGTCCTTGATTATAATAGTTAAAACAATAACAATCGGATGCCTTTAAACAACGCGAAAGTAAGTATGTACAAGAATATTTTTTTATTTAAATTAAAAATTGGTGGAGCCACCAACTGATTAAGGCTGATGGTACGATCTTGTAACAGTTTAGTTTATTTATATTCAAATTTCAAAATTACCGCTTGCTACGTTAGGCAGGATATAGGTGAGATGGCGGCACTTGTACGCGTGCTTCTTTCCTCGCGCAGAATCGCGTAATTTTTTCACTTCATTTCCGTTTTAAAGCCAACGAGGTTGTACTTGTAGAGCGTGGCATTGTGAATTCTTCTAAAACCAGTGGGTAATATTTGCCATCATTCACGTAAAATCTCTGGCAATTTTACCTGTTTATTGGCGTTGTCGAGTAGAGTAACTCAGAAGCCGTTTTCTCCATTGTGAGGCTATTATCTGGTTGAAGTTCATCGCCCTACCTACATGTAAGTGAAATGGCGTTGGCTTTCTTTTACGTTATGTTATCTAAAATTCTTTCAGATTCACAACCTCTTGGATAATTTCCATATTTCATTGATTTAAGTATTTTTCATTACCCTCCTGACGATTTCAGGTATGTTATTAAAAATCTCGTTAAGGGAGTGTTACATCTTCATTACTTTTAGGGGGTCCATGTAGTAGATCAATCCATGTAGTAGATGAATTCTTGTACCGATCAATCCATGTAGTAGATGAATTCTTGTACCGATCAATCCATGTAGTAGACCAATCCTTGTACAGACGAATCCTTGTATGTAAATGAATTTGCATCTTGCGAATATTCCGGAGTACGAACACCTGATTGCCGGCAGCTATCCGGCGTACCACCGAGTAGATAAGCGCTAACACCTAAACGATACCGGGAGCGACCAGCTGATGGTGGAATTTTCGGAAGATACGATCTTTTACACAACCTTTTTTTTATTTGCTTCAATACTGTTAATCTAGTGTAACCTTCCGACGATTTATGATCGGAGCTTTGTATTTTGTTCGCATCAAGTGTTTGAGGTCGTGACTCTCTTCAAGAGCAACGCACCTGTATTTAACGTATGGGTAAACGAGCCGGCTACGAGTAAGCTATTTTTGGCCCTTCCGGCTCATATAATCGTTCCGAGCGTTGTAGCTTGGGGTTTGTTTTTGTGTTACAGAACTGGAACTTCGAAGGAGAGCTCTTTTTCGGAGAAGACAGCTTATGTGTTATTCAAGGTAAGATTTTTAATTTACTTGTACCCAGTGTTGCCTATATGAGTTGTTATTCGGGTTAACTTTAATTCAATCTTTGAATCCATTGAAAGCTTAACTACATTTTTGCTCGATCATTGTTGTAGGGGGCTGGTAACGTAATTATTAGGGAAGTGTTCAGGAATTTATTTGGGGATTATTTTTGTCATTTAAAGTATTTGTTATTGTCGTATTGAAGATACATTTTATTTGCCGATCCTGCACCGTTTTGTCAGGATTAATAAATCAGAATTGCTCGTAGTGAATTTATTATTTGGCTCTCTTGTGTTTTCCCAATTTCTATACAGGAGAGGTCAGAATTTGTGCAAAATTGGGTGGCGCTCAACTAATCATTTCTAGTGACTACCAAAGATCAAAAACTTATGTTATATGCCCAAACGAACAAACCGCTGTGGAAGATTCTCATCTCGAGCCCTTCTTTTAATTAAGAATCTGAGCTAGCTGGCCGTTTATGCGGCGGGGTTTGAGTTTTACAGCGCCGAACTAACCTCACGTTATAATCTATTGCAGCAATGTCGAAAACCATCAGATAAAAAAATAAAAAACCTGTTATAGAAATTTATTCTCCGTCAATATTAATTAGAATGCTCGTTAATAATGCACTGTTTTACACTAATGAAATGGACCTACCTTTACGTTCCGATTATATGCTTTCGTACGCACGTAACTAAATTCGAAAATGATGCTCAGCTCATGGCAACTGTTTGCAAATTGTTCCCTGGACCCTGACGTCACACACATGTGATATATCAGCACAGTTTCAATATTGCAAGTTACTATCAGAAGAGCTGAAGGAGCACATTGGTAAGTAATTTTTCTTACATAATTTTCAAATAAGAATATCATCAACAAAATATGTAGCACTTCTATTTTAATTTAAAATTTGGTGCTGAAGTCCGTTGCTCTTAACGCAAAAGCGACACTCGACATTCTTTTAACAAAGCCTTATTTTTAATCTGGTTCAGTTGTTTACAATTTAATGAAAAACAATATAACGATTACATGAGCAAAAGAAAAAAGCCGCAATTAAAGCACTTTATTTTTCGCTTTCAAACTATTTTCAAACGAAATGATGTCACAATAATTATACCAAATGGAAAGTACATACTATTTGGAAAACCTAAATCATTCCCCGTTCACTAGCCTGAAAGCACACGCTCTTAAAAATTAAGGCAAATAAAAACTATTATTATTAAGACTTTGGAATGGATTCGAGTGTTTAATTAAAGTTTCTTCAAAATTTTGTTTTTATCTGTTTGCGTTGTGTAATTTCACGTTGTGTGTTAATTCGAAGCCTTTATTAACGGCAAACAGAGAAGCTTCATGTTTCAAAGTACGATTAATAAGTTCTTTCGGAAATTAATAAAAAATGAGTCAATTTCTTGTGCTTTTTAGTCTGCGGAAGCACAGCCTATTTTTGTGCGTTTAATTGACTTTTTTGTGATAAATATTTCCTAGAAATTTTAGAAAATATCTCCCCATAAATATTGGCACTTTCCTTAGTCTCTTACAAGCGTTACGGTTTTGATAAAGTAGCCTGCAAGAAATTGATTTTTTACGATAATTTTTTTAGTAGGTAATAAACGCAGAAGAATTCCTTCTTTAGTGCAAGCCTCGACATCACAACGAGCGAAATAGCGAAAACAGTAGAACAATTATAGATCTTAAGATAAAGATCTGGTAGCGATACAGCCGTAGAGACGAACAGACGGACGGACACCACATAGCACCTTTTTTTATTTTTGTGGAAATGCGCTAAAAAGCGGTGTTGCATATAATTTTATACAGAAAAGGATCTTGAGAAAGTAGAATAATAGACCCGACTTGAATTTGACTTCACCCTAATAATTGCAAAATAGAGGAGATTCTACAAAAGCCATTGTTATTGCGATATGCAGATTCACTCCCTTGCATTAACACAATACTTTTAAATTAGACATCAAAATTTATTTCTTTTTACCCTGAGAAATTTATTTTAGTATGCGTATCACGTAATGGAACTTTTTTCTCTTTCTATGTGGTCGATTAGTGAGGTGTCAAAACAAAATGCTGATCTACATCTGTCTAACGTCCATCTTTCTCGCCATTTACTTCTATGTTAATTACCATCGCTTAAAACATTGGAAAAGAAAAGGGGTTGCGACACTAGAACCACAGTTCTTTTTTGGTAATGCAAAATCCGTAATACTCCAGAGAGAGCACGTTGGTACAGCACTGAAAAATGTTTACAAGCATTGTCGACAAAGGCAGCTACCATTTTTCGGTTACTACATGTTCACAACCCCTATTCTCATTGTGTGTGATTTGGATTTGGTACGGAAAATAATGGTGACCGACTTCGATCACTTTAAGGATCGAATATTTTATCGAAATGACAAGGAGCCACTGTCGCTGCACTTGGTATCAATTGACGGTGCGAGATGGAAAGAGAACCGTACAAAATTCGCTCCCCTTTTTGGATCTCTTAATGTCAAACTGCTATACGATAGGGTGTCGAAATGCGTGGACAAATACATCGCGCAGCTACACGAAGTGGCTCAACCAATAGAACTAGAAGGATTCGTTAGTAAAATAACACTCGATGTAATTGCTTGCTGCTTATTTGAAAATAGTAGCGAGTTTATGGAGAAGAATCGAGAGGAAATTGTGCAGTACGCTGAAAAATTTTGGAAGCTTTCTCCTTCAGAGTCATTTGTGCGACTAATGGTAATTGTGTTTCCGGATGTGATATTGGGGACAAAAATCAAGACAATGTCTGATAAAAAGAAGAATTTGTTTTTAAGTAAAGTTGCTGCAATTCTGCAAGAGGGGGGCCATGACGGTTACAATTTTGTTCGTATTTTACAAGCGGAAAGTCATGACTTGCCTCTAGAAAACATAGCGGCTAATTGGTGGATTTTCTTCGTCGTTGGTTACAGAACAGTCTCGTCTCTGATTTCATTTTGCCTTTATGAGTTAGCAATGAATCAAAGTTACCAAATGAGGGTGGTGGAGGAATGCAAGGAAATCAATTCCAATGCTATTGGTCAAATGAGGTTTTTAGATCAGTGCCTTAAAGGTAAACATTTAATCCCTAAGTAAAGCTTATCTATTGTCCGTCTTTACCAGAAACATTGCGGAAATATCCAGCTTCCACAATACTACGAAGAGAATGTACTAAGGAATACAGAGTTCCCGGAACATCGCTAACAATAAACAAGGGGGATTACGTGTATATTTCAACTTTAGGAATCCACAACGATCCGATTCTATACCCTGATCCTGAAAAATTTCTACCGGAAAGATTTGCTGAAGGACGCTCACGGCATCCATGCGCCTATATTCCGTTCGGAGCTGGCCCTCGTTCCTGCCTGGGTAATATAAGTTAAACTGTTACCTCAAATGATATTAATGCAATTTAGGTCAACGTTTCGCAATCATGGAAGCAAAAATTGTGGTGGCAAAGATTTTGAAACATTTTCGCATAAGTGTGAACGATCGTACCGATTCCGAACCCTTGCCGATGGATCCCAAAGCGTTCGTGTTGCAATCTGCAAACGGCATTTGGATTAATTTTCAAATTAAATGAAGTATGAAGTAGGTACTACAAAAACAACAAACAAAACAAAAAATAACAATATGTTCTAAAAAAAATAATAA
The DNA here is from genome assembly GCF_008802855.1 of Photinus pyralis. Lineage (NCBI taxonomy): Eukaryota > Metazoa > Arthropoda > Insecta > Coleoptera > Lampyridae > Photinus > Photinus pyralis. The sequence continues at coordinate 17,612,506 of NW_022170249.1, read as the reverse complement.
ACTAAAACAAGTAAATAAGATTAGATGAATCACAGATAGGTACCTCATTAAACAATTACTGTTGTGTTGAGGTTACCATCACTTAAAAAAACCAAGTTAATATTAATTCCAAATGCACTACATAAATTAAACAGAGAAAAAAGAACTTAAAAATTGCAGTAATAATGATATCCGTGGCGAGAGATTTATAGACTACTGTAACGGTGTAATGAAAGTTAAACTTTAGATAAGAAAATGATACGCCTATTAACCTATCTTCTTGTTATCACAGTAAAAATCAAGCAAGATGGAGACAAAGGCAAAGAGTTATACCTACAAAGAATACACTATTTAAAGATAACGAAAAAGAAAGAGAAAAATAAACAAATAAATAAATGGTGTACCTATTGTAAAAAAAGAATTTCTACGTCGTAAACTGTTAGCACAGATAAAATACCCATCTGTGCTGTTAGTAACCACGATTTTAAATTATTTGTAAATTTCGTACATATTCTTATACTAGATATATGTGGCTTGGTAATTTATTAAATAAATATGGTGCACAGTATGTATAAAAATGCTTATAGGCCTCGATGTTTGGCTTAGGAGTCCACACAAGGTTCTTAGATTTTAATCTGTTTGAGTGAACGTTATAATCACCCTCTATGTGACCACTCCTAAGGTAGAACATTCTTAAAACACGAAACACATACATGTATCTTAATGGCAGTATTTTTAATGAAACAAATAAGAGAAATGACGAATGTAACATTGACACACCACACCAGAAATTCGAATTATTTTTTTCTGAGCAACAAGAAATGGTTTTATGGACGACAAATATGTACCGCCCCATACGCATATACCGTACTGCAGCATGCAGCTTAGAGTTTATCAGTGAGTAATAAACGTTCCTCAAGATAGGTTGCGGACAGATAAATTTTAACAAATAGAATTTTCTCATTGCCATATACATATAACGCTTTAACGCATTGATGTGAGGTTTCCAATTACAACAGTTATCCAGGGTAATACCAAGATATTTTATAGTTTCAACTCCTTTCGCAGTATGGCTGCTCATGATATAAACAATTCTGACATTTAAAATAAATATTAATACTTTTTGAGTGACGTCTTAGAGAAAACTGTAGAAACTTGGTTTTGGTGCTTAAAACCATTTTGTTGTAATTGAACCACAACCTTAACTTATCTAAATCGGCCTGCATCGAATGTTGCAATTGTTCCGGGGCTTGTGCCGAGTAACACAGAGCAGTATCATCTGCAAAGCAAGTTAAACTTCCGCGGAGGTTAGCTGCACACAGGTCATTGATGTAAATAAGGAATAAAATTGGACCAAGAACTGATCCTTGAGGAACACCAGAAACATTCCGCAATGATTTACTTACTGCTCCCCTATAGCGTACAAATTGTGTCCGATTTTGTAGATACCTACAGTCCATAATTTATGTAACAAAATATTTTGATCCACAGAATCAAACGCTTTAGAAATCCCACTAACATATTGTCGCTTATTAAGTCCATCAAAAAGCATTGAACAAAAATTTAATAACGCATCTTCAGGTGATTTTCCCTCTCGAAAACCATATTGATTTCCGACTAGTACCTTATTAAGTTTTAAAAAGTTTAGCAAACGTTTTTTCATGAGTTTTTCAAAAATTTTAGCAAATACAGAAAGTAATGAAATTGGCCTATAATTATTCATGTTTGTAACATCGCCCTTTTTGTGCAGTGGGATCACTAGTGCTTTTTTGAGTGGATCCGGAAATTTACAGTTTCTACACTAGAATTAAAAAAATCAGAAATGATTGGCGAAATGATATCGCTGACATTTTTCACAGTATTCACCGATATACCATCAATTTCCGGACTTTTATTACATTTTAGGACTTTTATGACACTTTCTACCTCCTGTCTACAAGTGGGGCTACAGAAGAAAGATTTCTCAACCGATGTAGTTGGAAATAAATGGTAGCACTCGGCACTGTTTGTAAATGACAAGTTGGAGGATTCGCGGATTTTTTCAACTACAGAAACAAAAAAACCATTGAAAGCTTCTGAAGCATCTTCAGGTTCTGTGACTACAAGGCCATCAGTAGATACAATGTATTCCGTTTCGCATTTTACTTTATTATCCCCCAAAACATCGTTTAGAACGACCCACTGCTTCCTTACATCATTTTTATATTTTTCAAATCAGTTTATGTTTATTGCAAACAAACATTCCCAACAAATACGTATGCAAAGCAAGACCGATAGCCACAGTTTCTCTGCTGAATCGAGTATATCATGAATAAAATTGTATGGTCCCTAAATAAGACATATATTACCCGAAACAGTAGTAAAAAAATCAAGTTCCAAAGAAGAAGTTGGCCAATGAATAAAAAGTATAGCAGTTTCAACATTTTTGTTGACTCTGGCATGATCCCTCTTTCAAAACCTATGTGAGAAAAGCTGCGACATAAAATCAATTTGTAAAATTGTTTAAAAAACCAATGATTCATGTGCAGCTGTGATTACTTATAATGTGTTTATTTAAATGCAAAATTACCATATAATAATACCTTTATACACTACATTGCAATATTCTCATACTTTACTAATAATAAAAATTTAGGTTGCATTATGATCAGCTATTAGATATATTGTTATGGAAATAAATGAAAATAAAACAGCTAGGTATATTATAATGAACACTTGTTCCAATATATCATTAGTATCGCCTGGTTACTTTGCTTTATTCAATTTCGAAATTTAGGGAATTTTGTTGATTTTGAGATTAGTCCTCACTAAACTAGAGCTAAATTATTTTTTGTGGTTGGTATTCTGTTGTTGATAATAATTTAAAAATTTAATGATTGACAAGATTAATTAAACAATTTTTTTTTTAATTTTATTAAGTTCAGATAATAGCGCATTTGGCAGGAACATACTCGTAGAGTAGAGTAGAGTAGAGTAGAGTAGAGTAGAGTAGAATAGAGTAGAGTAGAGTAGAGTAGAGTATATTTTTATTTTCACTATATATACAGTACATGCAGTGAGTCCGCATATATAAATGGAAAATATGTCAACAGTCAAATTAATAGGTTGGGAGATTGCCCCCACTGAATTATTGCAAATGTTATATGACTTTCAAAACAAGCAAAATATAATGTTCTGAGGGTTGTACTAGAGCATTTGTGTGCTAGGGATTTTATTGCAAAAAATGGACGACGATAGTTTCTTACATAAGTTATCTATATAATGGTCCCATTTAAGGTTTTCATTTAAATTTATGCCTAATGTTTTTGTATTTTGCTCTAGTTCAATCCTCGAGTCCTTATAGATAATGTATTGGGGTAAGTCATGTTTAGATCTAGCTGTAACAAAAGGAACGCATTTTGTCTTGTTTATATTTAGACACAATTTATTAGTTTCCATCCTTTCTTAAACAGTATCCATAGTTGTACTAAGAATTGGTTGGATATCGCTACTTTTTGGACAGGTAATTAATATATTATTGTCGTCCGCATACGTAGTGATGTGAATGTTAGAGTTGTAAGTAAAAAGATTTAGCAGATCGTTTACGTATATAATGAACAGTGTTGGTCCCAATACACTCCCTTGAGGCACGCCCATTTTAACTTTCAATCTATTTGATAGGACAATTTCATTGTTTTCAGTTAATCGTACTGTTTGGTATCTATTCTCTAAATATGATTGAAACCACTCCAAACACGCACCCCGTATACCGTATCTTTCCAGTTTTTCCAACAGAATTGTATGGTCTACGCAATCGAAAGCCTTGCTCATGTCTATGAAAACTCCTAACGCAATACATTTATTATCAATAGTTTCGACTATTTTGTTGATAAATGCGAAGAGTGATGTTTCTACGCTTTTGTTTCGCATAAAGCCGTGCTGATTATCATTAAGAAGGTTATTTGTTACGAAAAACGCCATTAATTTATCATTAACAATGATTTCAATAATTTTTGAGAAAGAAGAAACTAAGGTGATGGGTCTGTAATTTTGAAATTCACTTTTATCGTCTTTCTTAAAGAAGGGAAGTACTACTGCGTGTTTTAATTTGGTTGGAAATTTAGAGAATTTAAAAGTTAAATTTATTATATGAGTAAGAGGACTTAAAAGACTATCTTCACAAGTTTTTATTAGTCTGTTTGAAGAAAACCAGAAACCAGAAGCGCTAGAGTTTGAAAGTTTTTTTATAGCACCTTTTACGTCGTCTTTGCAAACTGGGCTTAAAAAGAATGTTTTACTATTTATGGGAATAAGTTTTTTGATATATTCTCTATCAACTTTATGACTAAATTTATTTTTTAAGTTGTTTGTACTTGAAATAAAGTAGTTATTGAAACTGTTTGCAAGTAATTCTCCAGTTATTTGCTGATGATTTTGTGTTATGCACATTTTTGTACTTACGGGTTCGTTACCTTTACGAGTGGAATTAATAATATTCCACCTGGCGTATAATTATGATCGATGAAAAAGCAGACTTTCAAATTCAATAATTTTTTTAAATTGAAGACACTAACGGAATGTAGGTAAATGTCGCATCAATTTTCAAAGATGTCATTGGGCTTTTTCTAATTTAATAATATCAACAATAAATTAATTAATGAATTAAGTAAATTAATTCATTTATTTGTAAATATATAAATGATTTATACAGAAGTAATTGTAATAAATGCTGATCACTGTATTAGTGTGCAAAAAAGAAAATGTTGATCAATTTTATGTGAAAAGCTTGTAAACATGACGGGTCGTATCTGGTTCATACGTGAGCGTGTTATACCTAGGACCATCATAGCCTAGAAGATTTGTACTGAGGACCACATATCAAAAAGATAAAGGAATGAATTATCTCAAGTGTGGCTAGGTAGTGATTCACACGCTGCAAATTCAAAAAGTATTGTTTAAGTTTAAATTTGAACTTATTGATATTAAATATCTTAAACTCATCAATAAATAAATTAACTAATTTCACGGCATTATAAATAAATGATCTTTTATACAAAGCGGTCCGGTGCTGTGGAATTGTAAATTGTGCATTATGCCTAGTATTGTGCGAGTGAGTACTGTGTCTTAAATTGAATTTGGACTTCAACTTACATGTACTATTGTTGTTTAAGAATTTGTGTACAAATGTACCCCTATGCAAGTGCCTTCTATTTGCCATGTTTAACCACCCAGATTCCTGAAATTTATGTGAAATGTGATGAATCTTTCTCACTCCATACACCAAACGGATACAGGAATTTTGCATCCTTTGAATACGTCTGCTAGTACACCAATCTAGACCACGGGCCGTTACTCCTTATTAACTCTATCTCTAAACGCTCTCTCCCAAACGCCATGAAAGCGCGCAGCATAGTTAACTTTTTTAATTTAGGTTCGTGCTATTTGAGTATGTCGAATGAGCAACTTTTTCAGTACTATATCTAGACGTTAAAGACAGAACCGGTCATATATTGCAAAACCAAAAGTCACATGTTGAGCTCTAAACTTGGAGGGGGTGCGTCGCCAACTATGTCATTGTGATTCCCCCTCCGAATTACCAAAACGGATTTTGATTTTTTTAAATATCTCGTTTATTTACTAAGATATGGGGGGTGGTAAGTTTTCAAATTGTCACCCTGTATATACATTTTAATGACAAGAACTCATTTTGAATCATTTTGCTCACATGAGCTCTAAACCGAAGTTGATTATCAAGTGTTAGTCCCAAATTATTTAGGTACTGTTTCAGTATCAGGTATTAAAATATTATTTATATACACACCACAATTAGTTTTCATATATTCAATATCTGTTTTCTTACCAAAAAATATAGAGCAACATTTACTAGGATTAAGTACAAGATTGAAATCGTTAGAACGCTGATTTATTCTGAGTAAGTCCTGGTTTAAATTATTTAACGCGGTAGATGCATTAACCTTCTCAAAAGAAGAGTATAATAAATTGTATGTCATCAGCGTATGCCACAATATTGCAACTTGAAACGCACCTTAGGATATCCGAAGTATAAATAATAAATAATAAGGGTCCAAGTACGGATCCTTGAGGAACTCCTTTAAGTATATTAGACTTACTTGAAAGTTTCTGGTTAACACGAATCGTAGGTACCGATTTTGTAAATAAGAAGAAATTATCTCATGCGTTTCTATTGAATCCAATGTAACACAAAATTGAACAAAGTAAATTATGATCAATCGTGTCGAAGGCTTTTGAATAATCGAGGAGAACAATTACAGACAATAAACCACGATCCCTTGCCATAAGCACATCTTGAGTAACTGTCGCAAGTGCAGTAGCAGTGCTATAATTCTTTCTAAAGCCACATTGCAAATGCACACTGTAATTCATAGCCAAAAACCACTGTTTACGCAATACGATTTATATGCAGGAATATTCTTACCCAGTTACTATTGATAACCTGCGCTATTTCAAAGCTATTCATTCAAAGGATAATTCTTACCTACATAGGACTATAACTAGCGAGCAGTTTCCGTAAGTTGCGTTTACCGCTTAGGTAACGGATATTCAGTTCCATGATATGCGGAACAAGAATAAAATGTACCTGCCCATTTTACTATAACTTGCTAGCAATAAAAACAATAAAAAGTTGCGGATTATTAAGGCAGTTTAAATCAACAATATATCGGACAATGAGGACGAATACACCCCTCTACAATCTGCATGTGACAATGTTATGGTCCATTGAATGCGTGTAAGCCTATTTTCATTAAGCATAAGATTTTAACTGTTCCTTGTATTTTCATATATAAAATTTTATGTCTAGTCAAAAAATATATCTTAAACAACACTGTTAATCCAAAAGATATTAATGGGTATAATACAAGGAGAAACCAGTTACCTGTACCTCGTCATAAAAAAAGTAGTTATGAAAGCACGACACTTTATTGTGGAATAAAGTTTTATAACAAACTGGACAATGCAACTAAACAGCTACCTCTGAAACAATTTAAAACTACAGTCAAAAATCTTCTTACATCAAAAGCATTTTACACCACACAAGAATATTTAATTGATCAATAAACAAAACATTCTATTTATAAACTTAGCTTGTTAATTACTTTTTATATATTTTATGTAGTTTGTACGTTTGTAATTTTAATACTATATGTTCCAATGTTTTTATGTGATTTTATCTTTATCTTTTATCTATTTATTTAATGTATATGTGCCCTAAGCTTACGATGCAGTTTTTAGCAGTTTTATTGTAACGTGATGTCTGACTTGTCCTACATTCAAAAATGGATATATTGGATCAATAAAGATTCTGATTATGATTATGATTATGTTAGTTTTGACGATGTAATGAAATTGCACTTACATGGTTTTTTTTACAAATAAACAGAGTGTTTGCGAGTTATTTTGTTCTACATTAAATTCACCCTTATATTTTAGTAGAAACTGATCGAATTTTCGAGATGAGACGAGACTAACTACGAGTTTTTGCGGGCAAGTGATTATCAAACCTGTACTCTTATCTATACCAGCTTACTCAAATAATGGTAATTGTCTATGCTGGAAAAACAAAAATTGGTTATAATAGATCTCGCGGATTGCTTTATATTAAAAGCAGTTGGCTCTTATTGTATTTTCACAAGTTTATGGCATTAAGTCCAACCGTTTCTAGGTATAGGTGCAGTGACTCAATTTAGAACAGTGGTGACAACCGGGTATCTCGTTTTTGATTGGTCGCAGGTTCCGGTCGCCATATTGGGGCTAAAATGCTATACTTTGATAAAGGTTCTTGCGATATTCTGTGAATAAAGCTGCTGCTTTAGGTAACATGTATCTTGCGGGCATATGACATATCCTAATACAGTCACTGCAGGCATAGGCAGTTACATATTACCGCGTAGTAGACCATAAAAGTACGATTTTACAAAATAACATGGGCATATCATCTTTAAGTTTTAAATAACGAAGAATTTAGTGAGACTTTCCTACCTAGTTACATTACCAAATGTATTTTATGAAAGCTAGTATTTTTTAGCTGCAGAATGCTAGAGAAAGTCCTTAAAAAACGCATAACAGAAAAAATCGTTTCGTGATTAGCAGATAGATAAGGAAGGTCATTATTGTTTACTTGTCATGCCTTCGTAGTGCCTTTTACATGCTCTATACCATTTTTGGATAGTGTGGCGAGACCAAACGAGACGAGACGAGACGAGACTGAACCAAGCCGAGACGAGACTTTGACTTGGTCTCGTCTCATCTCGTCTCGCGGCAACACTAGAAACTGCCGCTTTACCAACCATACCCTGCAGATTTCAAAAAAATTCATCAGTAGGCAAAGCTCAGGGTATTGTTCATGCTTGAGGAAGATCTCTGCTATTTTTATTCATTTATCCTTATCTTTGACCTCTTTGTTAATAAATAGTCATTCGAAACAACAACAACTGAGTGCATTGAAATAACGCGAAAACCGAATTACAAAGTACACTTAACCCCATTTTTAATTAAGTAAATAAATTAAAAATTAATATATCGGTACAGTTTCGATATTGCCAGTTATTGTCAGAAGAGCAAAATTTCGATTCGGTACGGATGTAACTTTTTTTACATCATTTTCAAATGCGAATTTTCCATTTGAATATAAATAATGTAGAGCTTTTTTACAAGTTACATTTTTTTTAACAAAGCTTTATTTTCAGTCTAGTTTAATTGTTTACAGTTTAATGAAGAACAATATAACCATAAAATGGCAATTGTAATAGAAGCATTTTGTTATTCATTTTCAAATTAATTCCAAAAAAGTTGTTACTATTTTGAAAACCGCAAATCCATCACTATTTTAGTTTTGTTAGTTTTGATCTATATCTAATGTTGAGAAGTGAATTAGGTATAGATACATTTTCTAATGGTATTCAGTAACAAATAAATTAGTGCTTAATATCGACTTTTAAAGGGAAGGGAAGGAATTTGTAAAGTTGTTTTTAACGTTTTGAAGCACAAAGATAGACTTATACAAAAAATTTGTTATGCCTGTAAAAAATGTTGCACCCCGTTATGGAAATCTATATAGGTTTACTTAATGGATGCGTTTTTTAATTTTCATAAAAGTTCAATAAAGTGTAATCTGGAGTGTAATTTAGAATTATTCTCCTTTTGGAGGAATTTTTCTAAAGAAATGTGATGGTTTTGTCCGTTCATCCATCCGTCTTTTCCTTGCAGAAAATGTAGGTCTTTTAAAATACTCTTAAATTGGCTATCAAAATTTATTTTTAGTTTACTCTATACAGCATTAGTATCACAAAATCCAAAGGAAATGAAATTTTCTGTCTTTCTAGGTGCTCCATAACCGAGGTGAAAAAACATAATGTTGATTTACATCTATCTAACGTCCATCGTTCTCGCCATTTACTTCTATGTTAATTATCATTGCTTAAAATATTGGAAAAGAAGAGGGGTTGCGACACTAGAGCCACAGTTTTTCTTTGGTAATGCAAAATCGGTAATACTCCAAAGAGAGCACGTTGGTATAGCATTAAAAAACGTTTACAAGCATTGCCGACAACGGCAACTACCATTTTTCGGTTACTACATATTTACAACCCCTATTCTCATTCTGTGTGATTTGGATTTGGTACGCAAAATAATGATGACCGACTTCGATCACTTTCAAGATCGAGTATTTTATCGAAATGACGAGGAGCCACTTTCGCTACACTTGGTATCAATTGACGGCGCAAGATGGAAGGAGAACCGTACAAAATACGCGCCCCTTTTTGGAACTCTGAAGGTTAAACTGCTATATGATAAGGTGTCGAAATGTGTGGAGAGGTTTACAGACCAGCTACACGAAATGCCTCAACCGATTGAAATAGATGGATTCGTTAGCAGAATAGCCCTCGACGTTATTGCTTGCTGCTTATTTGAAACTACAAGCGAGTTTATGGAGAAGAATCGAGAGGAAATTTTGCAGTACGCCGAAGGATTTTGGAAGCTTTCCACGTCAGAGGCATTTATGCGATTAATGGTAATTTTGTTGCCGAATATGGTATTGGGGACAAAAATCAAGACAATGTCCGATAAAAAAAAGAATTTGTTTTTAAGTAAAGTTGCTGCAATTCTGCAAGAAGGGCGTCATGAAGAATACAATTTTATGCGTATGTTACAAGCCGAAAGCGATGACTTGGCTCTAGAAAACGTAGCGGCTAACTGGTGGATTTTTTTTATCGCTGGTTATAGAACTATCGCGTCCATAATCATATTTTGCCTCTACGAGTTAGCGATGAATCAAAGTTACCTAATGCTATTGGTCACATGAGGTTTTTAGATCAGTGTCCTAAAGGTAAACATTATTTTAATCCTTAAGTAAAGCTTATCTATTGTACTCTACCAGAAACATTGCGAAAGTATCCAGCGTCCACAATGATACGAAGACAATGCACTAAGGAATACAGAGTTGTCGGAACTTCCCTAACCTTAAACAGGGGAGATAACGTGTATATTTCAACTTTAGGAATCCACAGTGATCCGAATCTATACCCCGATCCTGAAAAATTTCTACCGGAAAGATTTGCTGAAGGACACTCACGGCATCCATGCGCCTATATTCCGTTCGGAGCTGGTCCTCGTTCCTGCATGGGTAATATAAGTTAAACTGTTACCCCAAGTGTTATTATTACCATTCAGGTCAACGATTCGCATTCATGGAAGCTAAAATTGTGGTGGCAAAGATTTTGAAAGATTTTCACATAAGTGTGAACGATATTACCGATTCGGAACCCTTACCAATGGATCCCAAAGCGTTTGAGTTACAAACTGCAAACGGAATTTGGATGAATTTTCAAAAGAAATCAAGTATTCGATAAGCAGTTTAGGGGGAAATTGTGATAATTGTAAGCTAGTGCGGCTTATCTGACCGCGTCATACAAGAAGCGATTTGATCTTCTTCCATCAGAGCTGAATTTATGTTTATTGTACACAAACAATCCTAACAAGTGCATAAAAAAGGAAGACGCCTATTGATAACCACAGCTTTTCTGCCGAAATGCTTATAACACGAATAAAATTATAGGGTTATTAATAACACAGATACTACCAGGAGCAGTAGAAAAAAATCAAATTCCGGAGAAGTTGGCCAGCCAGTAAAAATTTTAACAAGTTCACAAACTTTGCGAGAAAAGCTACGACATAAAATTAATTTGTAAAGTTGTGAAAAAAAACAATGGTTCGCGAAGATCAAAAGCGTTTTGATGCTAATGTTCGTTCATGTGCCGTTGTCATTACTCATAATGTCTTTATTTAAATGCAAAATTAGCATACAATAATACCCTTATATGCATACTATATGGCAATATGATTATATACAACGTACTTAATAGAATAAGTAGATTTCACTAATTTGCATAATTATCTATTATATATATTGTTATAATAATAAATGCAAATAAAACAGGTATATAATGAACATATGATAGACAAATATATTATCAGTATCGCATGGTAAAGCGTACCTTATTTAATTTCGAAATTTAAGGCAGTTTTGTTGATTTTGTCTTTATAGTCCTCACTAAACTCGGGCTAAATTACCTATTTATTTTGTGTGGTATTTTGTTATTGCAAATAAATTAAAAATTAATAGTATTATATAGTCTAAATGCGCCATTTCAGTGATCAATTTTTATATTTAATATGCCAATTTTGATTGATGACATTATTTGCGCTGAAAAGATTTAACAGTTACACTTGAGCTAGTATAGAGGCATTTAAAATTCTAAAGGGTCAAATTCACTTATTTTTCTCCTTATGATTGTCCCGAAGAGAAGATGCTGCGATTACCCTGTCGTTAGTGTAAAGTGTTTTCATTGAAAATTGTAATTTTCGTGTACTGTGTACGGATACCTTTTATTTGGATTACAATTCCACAAGTAATGTCTTAATTTTAGTCTATTTGTAATAATTGTTTGTGCTTGTGTACCATTTTCCTTTTGTGTGTTACGATTAAATCGCACTTATGTAATTTTCACATTAATCTCCGTGTGTTTCATTCACAACGTCTTTTCTAGTTTACCTGTGTTGTTATTGGATGCTTACCCCAAGGTCCATTTTAATTATTCAGAATTTTGCAGATCAGTTTGGAGTTTAATTTGTTTTGTTTAATTTGATTAATTGAACCACTATCTGTTAGAAGTTAACAGGTTAACTGAGAGCAGAGTCGAATCTCTCCTCTGTGCTGGGGAGATGTTTTGTGCCGTTAATAAGTGAAGGGAAAGAGCTAGGTAGGTTTTTGTAAAGACTTTCGTAAAGACTTTAAATCATTTAGATTGGTTTTAGTTAATAAGCCTCCTCGAGACTTAGGAGACCGTTATGAACTCTTAAAGCTTTCGCATGTCGTTGAGGGCTCATAAAGGTTCCTTAAAAGTCTTAAGGTTTTTCAAAGCTGACTTTTCAGTCTCTTAAACTTTAAAACTTTAGCTTTCAAAATTTCTCAAAAATAAACGTTTTTAAACGTCCGGTTGTTAAAGAGGGAAGAGACCTCAAGAGCTCTAAAAGGTTCTGGACCACTTGAAATTTCGTTTGCTGTTCTTGGCAGACGTTTACGACATTTAAAGCCTCCTAGAGATTTCTAAAAACCCAGAAAAACTTCTAAGGCCCAATAAAGGCTCTCTTCAGGACAAAGCTCTTTAATACCTTTAAAGCGTATTATTAATGCCATTAGACCTCTATTGTTTTTAAGACTCTCAAAGCCTCTAAGACATCCTGCAGGCTCTTGAAAGGTTTTGGAGCTTTGGAACTTATAAAAGCTCTTTATACGCTCTTCTTAAAAAAGGTTCAAGTATTTTCGTCGAAAAACAACATTTAAAAATTCATTTTATGGTAAATCGGGTGCGTAGAATCCAAAAAGGGCCACGGACTCGTCCTCGGGCCTTCCTTTAATTCATTAAAAGGAAATGGTCCCCTTCTGAACGCCGTAAGTTTTTAGCGAATTTTCAACTCATGTTGGAAGGCGCTTATATTACCACTTTCTCCATCCGCCCGTACGCTACGGCTTTCAAGATGTTTAGTTCGTTCTTTTTGCACTCGGTAGCTAATAGCTCTGTCGATTGAGACAAGAATAATCTTGACTATTAACTTATGGAGATACTTTTTGAAATTTTAACCAAGGATTCTTCTAGTAAAAGCACACATATCGCATATTTTAAACATCAGAAATATAAATGTCTTATTTTCCTTTGTACTCATAAATAGTCCACCATGTCACTTTGTACTGATCAATTCAAGCTAATGTTCCTCGCCTTAAGGCTTAAAACCGACTTAATTTTTGGCTAATGAATTTTTTTCGAAAAGACGAGGGAGGGATGAGAGCACGTAGTGTTAACATATCAGCTATCTGCGACTTATTTACTTGAGTTGATATCTCAAGGAATAAAGCAGTTGCGAGTCTTTTACTAGGGACAAGTAGGATTTTTGGTCATTATTCGGCCAAGGAACATCAACTGTTTAAATTACCTTTTTCAGTAAGTGGTATTGATGGTACCAAGAAAGAATACCAGCCAAAGACACCTTTTTCATTTGCAGAAAGCGACCTGAGGAGATTTTTTACGTAGAAACCTTGCTTTAATCGTCTGTTTTTTTAAACGGGGATTCTGATGCAGGTATAAACAATAGTATAATAAGAGACAAGTGTATAATTTAGTCTTTAAAACACGAGCAACGAGTTTAAATTACATAAAAATTACAGAAAATTAAGTGCATAATAATTAAATCAATGCTAAAAAGATCGAATGAGGTAATAGTTTCGTTGGCTGTCTTAATTATATTGTGATAATTGACATGAAATACCAAATTTTCATATTAAGGTCACGCACGTATGAGAAGCGACCTTTCATCACGAAGAGATCTCAAGATATACACAGAATGTGGGCTTACTTGTCCCGAGGCGGTAAGCTAAAACATATTGAAAGATCAGCTCGCACTTACGAAATTTAAAGTAAAAGTTTACCATCCTTTCCGAACTATCGCTTATGCATTATTAAGAAACCCCTTAGAGCGACACACGGACTTTGCGTAGAGAAGTAATATATTTCAAACAGTTATCTGCGAAAGTACATTCAGCAACTAGTGAGATCCGCCAGAAATCAACGATTTTGTGCTAATTGTCACCTAATTTTAAATACTTTAGCAAAGTGGTGCTTTTGGGAAGCTAAACTACAAGGGTAGAAAAGCTAGTACGTACTTAATACCTCAGTCTGTTTTAAAGCTCACAATTCTGTTCAATTTTGTGTGTATTATTGCATTCACCTTCATGTTCCCAATAGGGGTCTTTGTTAACGCTTAAATCCTTCCCTTATACATGAGTTACGTAAATTCCAAAATACGTACATAGGGATACGAATATATCCTGTTCGAGGGAGACTTTGATACATTGTTGGATAATTTTGTAGAATAAAATTTATTAACAGTTCCTTTCCCGACCTAGCTTAGAATTTCACAGAAAGGACACTGTATGCCTCATTGTTAATTTATCGCCTTGTACGTTGCCCCTAATTTTATGTTGGCTTTTAATCTTAAAGGCAAGTTCATAAATATTTACCTTGGCATAATACCATAAGTAAAAAATCAAGTGCATCCAAACTGTGACACTCACTATACTCCCATCCATATGCTCCCATCGTAGCCACTGCTGAAAACTCATGCGGGTCCTAAGGTATCAGTAAGTTTGATCCCGATGTCCCTTATTCGAATTTGTAATTCTCTTGCCATCGGTAAACGAGTAGTGGCGGAAAACTTTTGAGGTAGAAGCAGAAGTAAAAATAATAAACATCAAACATTTTTAAAGTGGTAACCGCCCCTCCTAAGAAGATGAAATATATGATGTGAAAATAGAGTTAAATTTTACGTATTCCATAATTTATTTCTTAATTTTGCAGAAACTGGGTTTTTTAGAAAATCTTAAATAAAACGAAAAGCATAACAGATAGGTATAGGGAATGTGATCGATGTAGATTTTTTTCCACATTTGAAAGTGCAAAAAAAATAAAGCTGGTTTCATTTAAAAAAGCATCTTTTTAAAGCTTGAAGCTATCAAATTTGATCATTTGTTTTAAAACGCCCTGTAGACAAGCGACAAAATTGAAATCATTCGCATGTAGCATCACGTCAGAATTGCTGGTTTTGGAAGATTTTTTGAAATTCAAGTCAACGGAGCCATAGGTACAGGCGATAAAGAAAAGCAGTCAAAGGTCAAAATAGGGAAATGTGGCATCAAACGACGTAATTTTCATGTAGATTTCGAAAATGCAACAAAACATAGCGTGTTCTATTTAAAATAACAAAGTTGCTATCCGGAAGAGAAACAATCATGAAATTTTCTTTCGATTCGTCATGAAAATCTATGTTGGTATGCAAATTTTCAGATTTAAGTATTAATGGAAGTCTAAATACTATTAGATAACGATTTCCGTGAAACAGCCTGCATAATTAGAATGGAACTTCAACAATATTTAAAAAGAACTTTAATGTGACCCAGATTTGATTTTATGATCGTCGTTTTGGACTTTTTGTCAAATTTACAAATTTTTCGGTGTAGGAACAAAACTGATAAATGAGAAATAAAGCGCGTTAACACGCCGCCTCTAGAAACCGTCGAGATAGAGCATGAGAGGAGCAATCTCCACTATTCTTACCTATGTATACAAAACCGAGCGAACGCTTGTTTGTGCAAAACAATCCGTTGCGACAAATTATTGACAAGTATATAATCACAGTTGTGCATGTAATTTGTTTATACGAGGGGCTCATAACATTATGAACATATCGGCTACCGGTAAAACGGTTTACGACAATTAATTCAAGCGTCTGTTTCTTGTGTATGTCATTTATTACCTGAATAACTCAAATTTCAACTAATTAAACCATTTTTGCTAGAGGTTTTTTTTTATATTCCTGAAGAGGTCGATTTACGCGGGTTTATCCGGGGAACAAATTTATGTGCTCCTTATAATCTTTTGTGGGGGTTTTTAAATTTTTTATTTAGCATCCCGGGGATGTGTAAGTGTATTTTTCTGAAGCTACTGTAGAAACAATTACTTTCGACGAAAAATGATGAGGGAAATGTAATTTTCCTCTCTCGTGAGGAAAGTAAAAAACAATGGCTGCGTTAATCTTAATAATGATATTTAAAATTGAAACATACCCGTATCCACAAGTATATTGCGATGCGTCAAAATTCATTATTGCATACGATAAGTTTTCACTTTGATAAAATAAAAAAAATAAAATAATTTGAAAACAAATTGGTTTTTACGTACCTACCAAATTTGATACCAAATTGTTCATACATCTACCAACAATTATGAAACCTAAGTGAACTAATTAAGTTCGAATAAAAAAATTATCATAATCCTCGTGTGAGACCGAAGGAATTTCAGCGCAATTTTATGTGGCAGATCAGTATTCTATTTGCCACTTCTGACGCCCCCACAGTCATATAGATGCGCAGGTGTAGTAAATCCCTCCACAAAATAGTATTTAATTTTTGGGGCAGTTCGCTTTTACGAAACTTTAAAACGAGTGAAAAAAATCTCACTGGAAGGTAGGCGATTTCGCCTAACAACATCAGTTGGAAAACAATGGGACGAAAACTGTAGAAGAGGATGGGAAAAAAACTGAAAAATCACCATGTTAGTATAACACGCTCTGAGATGGCGCCCAGATGTCGCCTACCCCACATCATGTAGCCCCTTCCCTAAAGTTGTTAATTAGACGACCCTGGTAGGTAGTAGGTACACGTACACTCCTCATCTTTCTACAAGCGTTCTTCCACGGACGTGTATTAGCTGCTAGCCAGCCGGCCAGCCAAAGTCAGATTAAAAGCTACCTTTTTACAAATAAATTTGCAAAAATGCGCAAAAATTGGAAAAGATTGATATTTTTCGTATTCATATGAAGCACTATTATGAGCTGTAAATGTTTATGATAATACTATAAAGAAAGAAAGTTTCTGTTCAAACACATAAATAATGTTACTGACGTCGTTTTTGGAGTTCTTTCGTTTTGTGGGCATCTTCTTCAATAGGGACTATAATTTCTTTTTATTTCATGAAAGAGTATAGACAATAAACTTTTGAAGGACAATTTTCATGTGAAAAAAGAAGTTTTTGGTCGAATTAAACGAATATTTCGGAAACCTCCATATTTATTATATTGAAAAAATTTGTAGTTAATTGAATCATAAACTAGCATATTTCAACCAAGTCTCGTTAAAAAATATCATTTTTCCGGAAATGAAGAATAAAAAGCAGAAAATACAGTTTTTCCGCGAATTTTTCGGATATTTTGAGGTTATGTGAGAAAGTGACTGCAAAAAAAGTTTTTCACGATCTACAACTTTTCCATTGAACACTGTTGTCTCTGTATTCTCAACTTTTACCGGAAATTGCAGTAATACGATTTTCACCCTCCCAAAGGTCCCACTCTCCCGCTTATGTATTTATTTTTTTTTGTATTTGTTATAGACCATTTTAACATATCCACTTGGCGAAGATCCATTAGCAATTTTCTTTTGTAAAAAGTCCAATTTGCCTGGACTAAGTAATGAAATTTATAAATTGTATTCGGAGAGTAGATTTACTCTATCAAACTTTTTGGGAGACTTGCTCTCAAGTCATGTTACTCTTTTGTTGTGCAAACGTCCCTCACAATCACATATTTAGGATCTTAACAGGGACTTTCTGGAATACATTCTAAAAATACTACAAGACACGTCAACTTTAGGTATGAAGAGGATATATCTTCAAAGATAAAACTAGCGCACTAAAAATTCCAGCAACCAATAGCATTAGTACCTTCAAAAATCCTTCCCTATATATTAATTAAAACCGTAATTTTTTCAAATTACCATTTACTTTGCAAGATATTCCACATTCAACTGGGAAACTCGCTTGCTGTTAGAATTTAAACTGAAAATTCAAATTTAAACTTGTTTAACACTAGAAGTAGTGTTCTTGAAATTTTAAATTTGAAGTAGTGATTATGCAGAACCTTTTAAAAATCCATCTAGAACAGTAAAATAGAATCATGGATGAATTGCGACTTGTAACAAAGAAAAGTTCAGAAAGAATTATGGGCCTTGAGAATTTGACCCTCATTTCTTGGGCTGTGACTATTGCATTTAAATACACGGAACTGTTACTAAAATTCGTTCAAAACTGGAGATCTGTTAGAGGTGCGAGCAGGGGTGCGAGTCTATACTAAAAAAATATATAAAAATTCAGTATGAGTATGCTTGCTTTTTCCGGTAATAATATCTTATAGTCAATGGACATTAAACCCCTCATTTAGGGCACATTCCATTCAACCCTAAATAAAGAGACAACAAATTTCTTATTTTTTCAATCGAAACCTGCGTTATTTCGCAATCTAAATTAGGCTAGTTTTCTTTCTGTGCTTATTTCAGAACGCAACTTAATAGGGGTGCAAACAATTGACATAAAATGCTTTATCTCCAAGTAAAAATTTTACTTTTCCGATTCAGTATTGCAACAATTTTAGCGAAAACTGCTAAAATTTCTTTTTAAGAGCACAAAAACAGGACTGTCCTTTCGATTCTGTTGATCGTCTCTGAAAACATGAATAAACTGCCGTACATACTCGTGTTTATGGCAAGATATAAAGAATTCGGGCTTGTATAAAAGCTTTAGATCAACCCGAAAATGCTCTTTTAAAGGTTTTCTCGTGAACTGACAGCGTTCCACACAATATTTGAAAATTTCCCTTCTACGTGCGCCGCTTCCGAAATTACGAAAGAATGAAAACAACAAAAGTCGACGTTTTGCTTAAGTATTAATTCACCGTATTCGTTTATTCGATTTTGCTCATTCAGCTAATTGTACATTTAAATTTCGGGGATTAAAATTAAATTTGGGCTTTATCGCAATTTCAAGCGGACTTTTTCTAGTACAGAATGTATTTGACTTGCAAATGAAAAATAAAAGATATGCGTCAAACTTTTTATCAAAATTTTATATGTCGCGGAAAGGGTTGTAAAAGTTCGCATACAGATTTGCAAGAAGTCTGGCAACATTATTATAGTCATGTGTTGTCTCTTGTCAGAGATGTAGTTCAGCATCAAAAACCCATTAACGGTATTTGTAAAATTAAGAAAAATGGCAACCTTAAATAAGGTTAACAGAGCACGTGATACTACGGCAAAAATGATTAATAAATCATTCAGTTCAAGAGAAAGTATATAAGTAATCATGGCACACTTCGATTTTCAATTAATTTGGGTAAAAAGCGACGAGTACAAATCGGTCAATTACACTTGGCAAATTGTTAGCCCATAGTGCTTTTAGTCGGAATATTTATTGGTTTGAACAAAAAAGTACTGGCTGCACATATTTCCGACAATAAACATATCTTTACCATTTCGTACATTAAAGCTCCATTTAATTTTTTTTTTTCATAAATCACTCACTAACATCCTAGTTTGGTGTTTGCGAAAATGCATAACTGTAACACGAAACGGGTGGTTTTTCTTCTTAACGGGATGAAATGCACGAAACACGTGGAGGATTATAACCCAGGTTAAAGGGTTGGTGGTTGAATCGATATTAATACACGCAACGCGAGCACGGAAGTCGTTCAAAGACTGGCAGGGAATGTGCTCCGATATTTAACTCGTACACCGGCTTTACTGCTACTGCTTATGAAACCGCCTCCTTCAAGACAGATACGCGCAGATTATCATTCTTTTGTGGACCAATTTATATATCGCGAAAGCTTTGTTACGTCCCCAATTGCAGGAACCATCCTCAGCTCCCACTTTACTAATTAATCGTATTACCATAAAGCTTCATTTGTGAATGGTAGAAAAAAGTTCAAAATTAGAAATTCTACTCAGTTAATAAAGCTTCGGCTGCCATAATAAATTAGTATTAAGTACCGGGTTGCGGTTTTCCTCTTCACTTTTATAATCAAACTCGATGTAATTTGCACTCTAAAATTTTCTCGGCCTATAAACGCGCCTTCCGCCTAATCCTTTGTTCGAACATTTTCATTCTCGAAACTTCGCCTTTATGACAAATTGTCTTTTTGTATAAGTTGGGATCGTGTTAAATAATGCGATGTCGACAATTTCCTCAGATTAATTCTTTCGATTACTTGCGTTTAATTAATTTTCTTTTAGTGCGTTGAGTAGCTGCATTTGAAAGCTAATTTATCTCGCACCTCACACACTCACCCCTAATGCTAGAGATCATACTTCTCTAGTTGACCACAAAGTTTTAGTAAGACAGTAATAACACAGGCATTACTAAATAGAAGGAGAGAGCACTGTCCCTCTGCCAAAATTTAAACTCCAATGTAAAAATTTCACTTTACCTTTCGAGTTTCCGTTTCTCCGCCGCTTTTCATTGCTGCAATGTTTCTTATCTATTCAAGTTTTGTGGTAGGTTGTACATTTCCTTTTCCTTTCTTCATTTTACTATTCGCAAAACCCTACACGGTGTTGAGGTTGGGGCCGAGGTTGAGACTTTTAACTTCATGTCAAGATATTTTATCTTTATTGTCTTTATTGTTAACTTTCCAGCTCAATTACCATAGTAACAACGTGTGTAACACAAAATAAAAAAAAAATAAATCCAAAAAATGATCGAAGTGGCCAATTTTAATACAAAAATAACTCTTGCAACTTTAATCCTGTGCTAGACGATAACCCCCTCCCCCCCCCCCCCACACACACATTTTTAATGGATGGATCAAATGGCAGAGAAGGGGTTTTCATTAATTAGACAACCGTATTTATTTTTTTAAATCGATCGATTAGTTATCAAACAAATCGCGCTACAAATTAATAAGTTCCCTTCTTCTCTTTTTGATTTCGTAGTGTCCCCTGGAGCAATTTTATATTAAATTCTGGTGTATATTGTAACAGGTAGTCGCTTTAGGCTTAGAAAGATTTACTTTTGAATTTACAAATTTGCAAGTATACGTGAAAAAGAACATAACTAAAATGCAATAGAATGAAGCGCTTTCGGATAGGCAACGAGTGTGCAAGCAGATAAAATTCAAACCACCACAGTGTTACCTGTTCTAAAGATCGTTCTCGGGACGAATTTCCTGCTATGTCATTACATGTATAAAAAACATGACTGAAGCTTGGTTTTCGTTGCATCCGTTTCAGTTTTTGGGCTTGGCGAGTATATTAGGAAAGATTGGATGCGAGAAAAGGACTCTTCCATGAACTGTCAAAGTGAACCTAAAAATACTTTTGGAAAACTGGAGAATATACAATTTCTAAGTTCATCAATATGAACAGGCTTTATATGTATAGTTAAAAGGATTAGAACCATCATACTAGAGTGCACCTACTAATTTTTTATAGGTTTCTGCTTTGGAAAATAAGGAACAAGGAGTAACTCATGCAATTGTTTTGATATTTGAAGTGTATTTTTGGATTATCTATGCTTTAAAACGTGTACTTAGATATATGCGTCACGTTTTATGTCACTGGGGAGCATAATACTGCCCAATTAAAAAAAATAACCAAACTGGCCGCAATTAATATCTCACTTCCGGTCAAGATTTCGCTTTGGCAACAGGTATTTTCAGACTCGGCAGAGTCGAAAGATCGGTTGCCAAAAGCACCCGAGGTTTTAATGACATTCAGCGATTTAAACCGCGCTATAATTAAAGAATGGATTTCTCCAAATTTTGCATATATCAACAAAAATAGTATCGAATGTTTCAATCAAAAAGTAAGGTTATACTGTGATTCATAATCTATGGGAAACTACAAAACTTACGGAAAATGAGTCAGTAGGTACATGCCGGTTAGCAGTAGAGCCTTCGTATATTCACTAGAATGCCTTACCTGAAACAAAGAAAAAAAGTTAACACAAATTATTATCTTAAGAGTTATGGATATGCAGACCCAAAAGATTTGTTGTTAAAAATTAGCCGAATAAGTGTACCTTTTGGAACGCCTCCAACAATACATGGTTTTTAAAATTCCAGAAGCCTCAGGTATTGCACTGGAGTAAAAAAATGCCCCTTCCCCCAAGGGCAAGCCACTGATTCTAATGGAGAACACTTTTGGAATTCATTTGGAATTGGAATCTAAGGGGAAGCTATGTCGTCGGACTGAGTCCAATTATGGCATCAATATTTAAATATTTCACGAAAAGAAAATTCCATCAATCTTTTGTCATTGTAAAGAAAGTCAAAGAGTTTGTAAGGCAGCGAGGTGAGGCGGCGCAGCCACCGAAGCCGAAGTTATGTTCTCTTGCTGGGTCAAATGTTGCCATTAATATTTAAATATTTCACAAAAATAATTCTTTGATTTTTTTACCATTGTAAAAAAGCTAGAGAAACCCTAAAAAATTTATAAAGCAGCGACGTGAGGCGGCGCAGCTGCCAAAGCCGAAGATGTGTTCACGTGGTGAGTCAAGCAGTGCTATTAATCTCTAAACAGATTCAATTAAATTGATTTTAGAGGTTTAAGTCCTTTCAGCTCGTAAGCCGCAGGTTTCACGTACGAGATTGAGAACCAAGGGATGAGAAGAGGACTCGAACTCTTCTTTGGACTTCGCAATTTATTAAAGTTAAGAAAAAAAAGTTAAGAGGTTCCGAGATCCAAAATAATGGATACAAAAGTCTCATTCAGTATAAACCCTTAAGCATGTCTTGAAAAACTGTGCTTTACTATTATTCCACATTTTGGTTACTGTAGATATTTGTCTAGCGCTAGAGCAAAAGATTACGTCGACGACGAGGACAGAACAATTAGTCATGTTGTTAGCTGCTCATTGAAATGACGTTAGATTATTGGAGTGTCTATAATAATCTACCAATTACCTACATTATTCTCCGGATATTTAATAAAATAACAGATTACTTTAATGTCATACACATAGGTACTAAAAACAGAAAATTGAAAATCGAACACTAATGTAATGAATAATAAAAGACGTTGTATCTGATTAGATCTTTGTGGCACGATAATCATATAAAAGAAGTTACATTCTCAACATTAGGTTTTTAAAGGAATTAAATTAATGTGACGTAAGATCTAAACCGCGCTTTCTTGACGATTAACTTTAATTTTTTTAATCCGCCTTTCTGGCAATTAAAAATTCTCATACCTTGCAGTAAACGTGTAATCTAATATAGCAGACACCCACTTTAAATTTTAGTTTTCGAATTGAAAAAGTTTCTGTTTATGAGTGGCCGTAATTTATTGGGGATAAAAACAAGATCTTCTTCGTTATTGGGCCTTTCACAATTTATAAATTTAAAGGGGGGCATATTCGCAATTGTATAAGCATCAGAAAAGTTGTTATGCATTCGCCCTTTCTAACTTCGAAAGTTGTTTAGTTTTACGTTTATGTTTATATCTCAGTATTTCAAAGTTGGAAACATTGATCGAACGGAAACATTTATTAAATGAATGTGTAAGGGAAAACACACTTACCGTGAGACTACATTAATAAATTGTGACATTGGGACATTATTTCTAACTGCATTTGTGTATCTACAAGATTGGTTAACTGGTTATGTCTAAGCAATATTCTTCTTAGCTACAATTTTGAGGAAGAAGGACAAAGGGGCGCTAATGCAGGGCAAATCATTCCGTACAGAAAGAGAATTGTGTGATGGACTGCAGAAAGTAAAGCAATTCGCACCACCAGAAACTGACTGGAGAGAGAATTCAACGAAAACAGTAGTACAAGGACAATTCCTTCTTGGAATAGTTGGTACATACTTTTGTATTTAGTTTTTTGAAGATACCTAGGAACCACAGATTTTCCATGTCCATACCAGTAGAATTAAGGCAAAAAAACTCCACTATGGTTAATGCAGGTATTGTGGTTGTAGTGATAAAGACGATAAAGTGATAACGTCTTTACTGGCCGTAGAAAAACAGTTTCTCATTTGATGGATTTGCACGGCCTTGCCATGTTTTCTAAGGAAAAGTTCAAAAAAACCGTTTTAGACAAAAGTGAAGCGTTGTGCACAAATGGAGTGTATTTAATTAAACCCCAAAGACACATCAGTTGGATTAATACTGGTTTTATATACAGGATTGAAACTTTTTATGCATTTTTAGAAATTTAAATAATATATGTTTTTGCGCTCATTACATAATACATAATATACAGTGAATTTTTTTAAATGCGAACATAGGGAGTTTGTATGCAATGTAATTTCCCTATGTTCGATTTAAAAAAAAACATCAATCTATTGAGTAGTTCAAATGAGTAGTAGATACAATTGACAGCTGTCACATTTTTAAAAATACCGCCGTTCAATTTAATTACGAAATCGGTTAGGTTATTGCTTAGAATGTCAAGGAGGGCACTTCGAACATTTATTGTAATTGTTTGCGTTATTTATTTTCTTATTTTCTTCATTTATGTATTGAATAGATCAAATTAGTAGAATACCAGGTGCACATGACCTACAAATAATTGAAGGTTGGTTCACAATGAATTGTGATGTCAGTGCGTGCCATGTGAAGTCAAGTTATCGAAAGTTTTAGAAAAATTTATCCTAAAGTTGCTATGGCCTCACATGGCTTAATTAAAAGAATCTTACCGAGTGCTCTTCATCATAAAGACTATGAGTTGCTGTTCATAGTCACACAAATTGCCCGTTTTGGGAATGTGAACCGCGCACATCTCATATATTGATGTGTTTTTTTTAAAATCGAACATAGGGAAATTACATTGCATGCAAACTCCTATGTTCGCATTTAAAAAAAACTCACTGTATTTATATGTTGTACTTGATTTTATGTGTCTTTAGATTTTGTGCCAATCTTTTGCTAAGTCGAGGCAAAATTATGTCACCTCTTTGAGTCTACCGATTCTATATATTTTGTTTATGTTAGGTAAATACAAGTAGTATATGTCGACGGTTGCTCTTGCCTTGTCGGAACATGTGGGATCTGCTAATAGGTAATACCTTGTGCCCTCTCTTATATTATGTACTTACGCTTTCACCTAGCGTTTTTATACAAGGTTGACTTACTATGACATTAATTAATGTTTGTTTGGTTCTTATCGAACCAAGAATAACTAAGATAACTCTGTGTGATGTGTTAAATATTTGGACTGGTCACCCAAAATCCAAACTATGTGAATGTCATATTTTAAGGTTTGTTCTTTGTGTGTTAAATCAACATTATCAAGTGTTGCATAATAACAAAATGGAGCTTTTGGGCCCCGATGTGAAGAAAACGTTTCTAGTTCAAGTTTCTAATGAGGCCATCCACTCTCAGTATGCCGTCTTGATCGAAGAAAGCGTTGAGTTTTCTTAAAAATTTGGAGGGATCTTTTCCATTTTGCAAGAACTATGAATGTTCTGCAAGAGAGGGCACCTTATTTCGTCTTGTTAGGAAGACGATATGCATAAGGCAGAGTCCATACTAAGATCGATTTGCGGGTTTACTCAACATGCGTCGCGTCGTTCTAACGAAGCAAATATGGTTATGGCGCTATTACATGTAGCATTAAAATCTAATAAGAGTTCGGCATCTTTAAAGGGTAAATTAAGAGTATAATTACCACTTTTATCTCTATAATGAGTTCTTTCAAATATTTTTTCACAGAAAGTACTTATCTTCCAATGATACAATATGAGTGTTTGTGATATCTTCCATCCCGGAAGCGTTTGATAGAATTATCTAGAGAGAGTACATCATAATCTGAAGAAATAGAAAAGAGATAAAATATCGGAACTTATTGGTAGTTTCCGTGACAGCTTGATGGGTTGATCAACTTCTGGTGGCGCTCGAGAAAACTGAAGACATCCAGGACATCATGAATATTTTGTAATGTTCCACAATCGGGCACTGCAATCGCGACTTAACCTATACTTACAGTCTCTGGGGGAAACACTACGACCAAAGCCAATACCAAAATGGAACATGATAAATTGTGTGATAAAAATCTGGTAATCGAATAAAATGCAGTTAAACAAATTCATAAAAACAAACAATACAGACAATAAATGCAAGAGGAAAGCACGATAAATTAAATCAGGTAAACAAGTGAAATGATGTTAATTAAACGAGAACTAAACACACGAGACATCATAAACACAAGTGGAAAATACGATAAATCAGATCAAGTACAAAACACATCTACGGTTCCGGTTCAACTCGTAAAGTCTTAAATTGCACGTACCAAAGAGATCACGTCAAAAGGATAGGTCTACTCCCCCATCAACTTCAATTAATTTAGTATGAACCGTGTGGTAAGAATGCCAATATTAAATATTAATGTTCCATTATCGCTCAAGCGAAACATATTTTAAATAGAGAAAATGTTAATTAGAGAACCCTTTCTCGTTTATGCTAAGACACAAGACTGCAGTTCGCACGAAAAGAAAGCAACAGATACAGCCAAGAAGCGGACTGTTGCGGAAATAGTTTATTTATTTCTTTATTTATTATCCCTCTCTAGTTCTGGGCTCTCAATAGGCTTGCACAATGCTTTTAGAGGTGCTACTGCAGAAGGTCTTAAGTTGTTCTATACTACTCCGGTATTTACCTTACGAATTAGGAAAACTGCAGGAAAACCTAATTCGGAGTAGCCGGAAGAATGCTCGAAACTGATCTAAGGAAAATACCATCTCTATCACAGTTTTTGTTGTATTGTTCACAGCCGCAATACGCAACTAACATTTATATAGGTTGCCTGCAACCTTGCAAGTGCTGGTTCAAGAACCATGAAAAATACCGGGAAAATAAATCGCACATTTCATTTTCTTTTTCTTACTTTCAAGTTAATTTCACAACCCCTCAGAGTCCAACCCAACTAAGTGGGCAGGGGTGGTATAAAAAAATCTTACCTCAGCCCAGGTTCACATATCCGACCTCCGGCTATGTAACCCAATGCTCTGCCACTGAGCTACATAGTCGCTGCAGTCCGCACGAGTACATACGTGCAGCCGAAAATCAAACTGCATGCGGTACTCCCTCCACGGAATAGTTAAATCGAAGCATATAGACCAACAACACACTGATAACAAACTTCCTCGTGAATGCATAAATAAATACTTAATGAAACACTATAAAGACATAAACACATGTACAGTATAACAAATAAACAGGATTCAGATAACGGTACCTTAGGTTGGTAGTGTGCGTAACATTCCTTCCAGAACTTCAATTTCTTAAGAGGTTATGGTATTTTTCCACGATTTAATAAACTCTAAAGAATGATGTATAACCATACATGTGTTTCTAATATTTTCTAGTATTTATTTCACTGCGGTGATTTGCAAGTATTGGAATAGCAGGAGGGAGTCGTTTTGCAGTTCTTGCAGTCAGATTGACAATATCAGCAGTTGGTACGAAAAAGGCGGCCGAAGTTAATCGGCGGTCGCTAACAAAGAGGCGGTCTATGGAAGATGCGAAAGATGTCCCTTCTCCTTTTAAGTGGTAAGTTTTCCCTTTCACTGGTCGATACGGAAAGGTGCCAGATCCAACTTTAACCCTCTCTACGACATTCTTCGTTCCTAAGGCAATCAAGTTTAGACTGTATGCTCTTCCAAAAGTGGTTTTGTTAAAGTGTATCCATATGTGACATGGAAGTGTCTCTTATTTTGTGTATAAGTACTACTTTCATTCATTAACTGTTAATGTACACGTTAAACTCAGCATCTTTCAGTTTAGTAGAAAAAGAATGATGAAAATATGGCTGTTACTTCTGAAACTGTCACATTTTTCAGTTTCATCTATTGAAATAAAGGACTAGTTTACGCAATATAAATAACGTAACCTCAGATTTCGACGAAATGAAGTAAATTTTTAACTATAAGATTGTACAAAATTTCGGGTTTCTCCCGAAAATTGGTTTGTTGAAAACGCTTAATTAATGTGCCCTCTACCAATTTCATGATCGTACCTAAAGGGCTTAATAATGTCATGTATCCGTACAAGAAAGAATAAAATGGTTAGGTATTACCTATGTAGATACCTACACTTTTTAAAAAAGAACAAACAAAATAAACCTTAGAGACACGCCATTACTCAAACCCAGCTCGGATTCGAGTACCATTAACTAACGCTAACTTTTTCTTCAAGCTTCGTTATGAAAATCCTCTGATTTTCGGCATTAGAAGGGTCGAAATCGAAAACGTAGCACCATTAATGTATACAGAGCGTATTGTATTTTTTGTTCTCACTAAGACACGGTTAACTTAACGTGCTGGTTAACTGTAGCAAACGTTATTTTGCCCATACTAAATCACCCAAAATAGTGCCCCTGGGTACGGACATCCTCGCCGAGTTTGTGGCAATTTAGCCCCACAAATCCTTCATTTTTTTTAAGTGGTAACAGTATGGTACTATTTTTAGTAGCAAATAATTCGTATTTTGCCTAATTTTCAGCACCAATTCATTTATCAATCGCAACTTTATCTATACATTTAAACCGACATTTCAAAACTTTCCCTTTAATACACTCTTTTCTGGTCAGTTTTGTTAATTTCATCACGATCATTACATAAACATATAAAAATTTCTACAAGTTTAGCAGCTTTCAATAGGCGTAAATTATTTGCTTCCTAATTCGCGAATATGCAATGAATAAATTTCCGTAAATAAGATGCTGGGCGCTCGTTTCCCAATAAATGTTAACTGTTTTGAGTGAATTTGATCGACTTTTTAGCCAAAAACAGAATTCAAAAATTCGTATTCGACTTTTCGAAGAAGATGAAATCAATTTTATGCTAATCGCTCAATATACTAACTCAAAATAAGGATAGTTGGGACTGGTCATTTTAGGTGTATGTTACAAAGGAAACGCGTTATATGTATAGCGAACATAATACAATGGGAATACCTTGAAGTTCCTAGGCAACCATCCGTACCAAGGACTACAAAATATGCATAATTGTGCCAAATCAACTTTGGTGAGTAATGGTGGGAAGTATTTTGGAATGGGACAAATCAATGGATGTAGATTACTCGTGATTGCAATACATACATCACGTATTTATTTAAATCGAATTGGAAATAATTGGTCACAGTTCGATAAACTGGCATTCGTGACAAGGTAGTTACATTGGTGAAAGGCATAAGTTCAATGTCAATAATGCGAAAATTTATTTATTTTTTATTGCGGCCATCTAATGTGTATTGTATTGTACACTTTTAAATTAGCAATAACTAGTTCTATTGGAACGATGCGTGTTAAATGCATTTTAAAATTCAATTTCGAACTTGAGCAGTAGCCACAAGGCTTGCAGACAAGCTTGATCGACAACGTGCAGTTTTACTTCTTTTTATTGGAATTTCCGCGTAACGGCCTTTACCGCGAAACGATCGTGATTCAATAATTCGTTTCGAATAAGAGCGCGTGTAACTTTTGTGGCGGCGCCGCGATCCGCTCGTTAATTAGGTAATTTTCAAAAATTAATCGGTATGTGACGTATCGGGCGACTACAATATCTTACCTTCAAGGATTTTAAGCAATTAACTCATATGAATTTTTCACATGATGTTTAAACAAGTTTCTAATTATTTCGTTTTATATCCTTGGACTGAATAGTATTTTCCAAATGTAGTATAGTTACAGGGAAACCACTTCCTCAACAGTGCCAGGCATTTAAAAATCGTGCAATTCAAACACTGTTCGCGACATACATTTTTTTATTAAATACATTGTTTACACAAAAAGCACGTGTTCCCGGGGAGAAATATATACGTCATAGCGTTGTTAATTCGTGACAAGCGTTGAAGTGAAAATAATCAAGATACTACGCTAGTGACAGATAACCAAAGGAATACCTTGTTATCACCCACTGCTGATAATAAGACCACCGACATTAGGGACGTGTGACAATTGTGTCGGTTATGGCAATAGAGTGAGGATTGTAATTTTTGCGACAATGTGCAAAACTTGTCAATAGTAAGTGTTTTCCTTTTTTCTCATTTCCTGCAGGTATTTTTCCGTATCGCAGTATTTTCTCGCTTAAGTAAACGCAATAAGTGTACATAATCTGCTTACGCGATAATTTTATGTGTAAGTAGCGAATAATGAACGGAGTCATCTTGAATCCATTCAGTTCTCAAATTTCAATTATTATACATACACATCGCATGTTAGGCGAAACCAATTACCTATGTAGTATGCAAAGATCCTTAATTATTTCTTATGTAAGATAATGAGCGAAACTATACATATTTTCATCAATCACAGGATAGTTATAAACTTTACAAAAATAATTAGGTAGGTGCTACACTAAAAAGTCAAACGTCACAAAAACGCTTTATTTTATGCGCTTAATTAATTGGTATTACAAACTTTATTTCCTTTATCAAATGAAAATGTGAATTTTAATTATGGAACCACTTTATTACCACTCCGGTTATAAATACCTGGTTTGATTGCCGACAAATTGTTTTTTAAATGTTTTATCGTCTAATCCATAAAATGGTTCAAAAGTGAACCAATGCGTGACTGATAGGCATAATTTCAAGCGAGGCCAACCAAAAAAAGAATTCATTGACAATTTACAAACCAAATTTTAATTTGACTACTTATTAATCTTTAATTCTTTAACTTTTCTGAATTTACCGAAGGAGAAACTCGGGGAGAAATTACCATTGGGCATTCGGATTTTCTTAATGCTCTTGGATCTTCATGGATATCATTGGAAATCCAAAAGATTCATGTTTTTGCAACTCCGCCTGTTTGAATTCCCTTATACTTCTACGGATATGCAAGTAGGTAGGTACGTGCATTGGCAAGCTGGGATTATGGCTCTGTCATACCGAGATGTTCGCAAATTATTCTTATTCGATTTATTTTGTTGGTGTTTTTTTGGGAGCTTTAGTGAAATGTTTTTGGGAAAGTGAAATAGGTAGGTTTTTTGAAAATTTGTACTTAGGAGGTACTCTGAAGGCCGAATCGATATAAAATATTTTCAAAATGGTCGCACTTCCGGAAATACCGGAAGGAGCTCGTAACTTCGTTATTTTAAATAGCAACCCCTATTTTTATTGCATTTTTGAATTGTAAGGAAAATTGCAGTTCTTTTGATACCCACATGTCGATAGACGAGTAGGCGGCATCTCCAAAATGCTGTTTTATTTCATAAAATCATCTCCGATAAGCGGCCACCATACTTATACATAAATAAGATCAGATTTAGGGCTGACATTCACAATTTAAACCTTACGCATAAAGGACTACTAACTATACCTCAAACAGCACTATTTGAGCGGTCATTTAGTTACACCATTGCTGTGATGTACAATGCATTACCGTCGCCTCTTAAGAAGTTTACCAACTCGTCAGTTAAAAAAACAATTGTTTGGCCTTTTATCACTCGATTCATCATTTCACTGTACACGTACTTAGTAATAAGTAGTTACTCTAATATAATTTTGTTTTCTTTCGCTGTTTTTCCCTGTACAAATATTCTTTGTTTTGTCATGGTGTAGATGGAAGAGCAGCGTTTTGCTGAATCTATGCCATGAGGTTCTAAAAAAATTTTTTTTGAATATGATTATTATTATGGTCGGTGTTTCTTGTTTCTAGCCTGGTTAACTAATCACACGGATTAAAATCAAGTAACGATTAGCCATTAGTGTCGCTATTATTATTATATCTACCATTTATGATTTTTAAATTATCTTTACTTTAAGAAAAATTAAGAAAAAAAATGGCGGATGCAGATGGTTCCTTGCTAATTGATTACTTGAAAACAGTTGTAGTTCTGGTAACCCATTTTTACAAGTGCATAGAGAAAGGATAGGGCTTTCTTTTAGTTTGCGAACGACCGCACCTATGGAGATCTAAATTTAAGAAATTCAGGGACTGAAAACTCAGTTTTTTTAATTAAATGACCATTTTTTACTATTGCATCAGATTGAGAATCGAAATTGGAATATTTACATGTTCTCGAGCATGTTCCTATAGCTATCTTTAACAGTTTCTGACTTATTCACATTTTATTGAATTGATATACCATTTTCTTCGGATTTTCTTTTTAGTAGTCGGCCATGATTTTATAACAATCGAATTTTAAACAATTCTAGTGACACTAACGAAGCATGAAGCTTTTTGGAATTTAATTGATATTTATGATGAAATGGACAGAATCGCGGCGAACGGGGAACGCGGAACGAAATTGTATCAATTTTGGAAACTTTGTACCCCCAAAACATTTATCTAGAGCAAAACCTTTTTTTTAAATCAATAAGTACCTATACTTCCAAGGGTTCTGGAGTTTTAATGTGTTTTGTGCGTTGAAAAATAACAGGATTTTGTGTATCCATGTGTATCAACAAAAATTTGAACGCAGAACGTTATTTGAGAATTTTACGTAATAACATTGTATATACAATGGTAATATTGTTGTTGAACAGCAACAAAAGATCCGCCTCTGCAGGAATAAGTTTGCTATGTCTTATCAACAAGATGGTGTCCCTGCACATAATGCAGGAATTATTTCCGAGTTTTGAGACACCATTTTGCCAGGGAATTGGATCGGAAACCTAGATCCTGTTCGTTCCCCGGGCCTTTCCCTATTAGATTTCTTTTTGTGGGGATATATAAAAGACACAGTTTATGCCGGAGCCTCCTACAACAAGAGAAGACATGATCTTGAAAGTAAGAAATGCACTACAAACCATTGAATCACAAGTGATACAAAACTCTACAAGAGAACATTTAAGAAAAAGAATTGAATTGAATTCAATTGTCATAAAATCATGGCCGACTACTAAAACGAAAGATAAAAAAAAATTGTATCAATTCAATGAATTGGGAATAAGTCAGAAACTGTTGAAGATAGCTATAGGAACATGTAATATCAAAATATGCCAATTTCAATTCTCTATCTAATGCAATTGTAAGAAAATATTCATTTCATTAAAATAAATTGAGATTTTAATTTTTGAAGTTTTTTAAATTTGGATCTTCATAGGTGCGGTCGTGCGCAACTTAACTTTTTTTAAGTACACTAAAAGAAAGCCCTATTCTTTATCCATGCACTGGTAAATATGGGTTATTTCCGTAAGTGCAACCATTTTGAAAATATTTTACATAGATTCAGCCTTCAAAGTAACTCTTAGGTACAAATGTTCAAAAACCTATCCTCGAACCTATCTATTTCACTTTCCCAGAAACGTTTAACTAAAGCTCCCAAAAAAACACCCTGTATGTTTCCGTCCAGAATTTGTTGTTTTATTTTTGATCTTTATTTTTATGTTATTAATCAATTTAAATACTAATATTTACTTGAGATTGAGCTTCAGGTTTACTGCGTTCATCGATTTCTCTCAGATCATGCATCTGCAAGGCAACCAATGTATGTTAATGCAAGGGACATCTATCTTACTCTCTTTCTGATTAGGTTGCTAGTGCAACAACTTCCTCATCAATTTCAATGGTAAATCGGCATATTGTCACATTAGGCATTTTCCATCTATAGATATACTATCACATTTTCGATATGTCCCTCTAGGAATATTGGGAAACATTTTTCACAATTTCGACTCCCTTACCAAGATGCTTCGCTTACCTACGCTTGAGCGGTCTGGCATATCTGAAATAGGAACGTGGCAACCGCGTAATTTTTAAAAATGGCCCAATTCGTTTTTCCTATAGAGGATGTTAATTAATTGAGTGCCGATAATACAGGGTGTGAATCCTCGGGTGATTTTAAGGGGAAAAGTTTATATCAACATAACCTTAACCTCTTAGTTTTTGAGATACAGGGTGTTAAAATTTTAAGAAAAACGTGGTCTTGGATATTTTTATGAAATGTTGTACACACCTTTTTCATCATTAAGGCGCATCTTTTAACGTAAAAGATTTTTTAAATTTTCACCAGTGACGTCCCTGCGGAGTCCATAAAGAACGATTTTGGTATACTTATAGGCATTCAGATTAAAAAATAAAATGGTAGTTTTTTGAACAACCTAGTATAATTTATTGAAAATGACATAAAATGTACAGGGTGGTTCAAATTCGTGGTTCACCGTTGGAATTGGAACTGTGAGATATACAGTGTAGATTCAATGAGCCCTTTTTTCTGACTAACAAAAGGCTTTTGAAATTCTTGAAAAATGTCAAATTTTATTTTCATTTTCCCTAGCTTAAACTGTCGAAAATGAACGGTTCCCGTTAGCACCTTCTATGCGCATCTTTGTTTCGGAAAATAACTACTTATATTGAATTTTTATGGAATGAATGGTATTCTTTGCTTTTACATAAATTTACAAGAAAAATTTCAAAATCAAATGTTTTACACTGATTAAAATATCCGCGGGTAACTAGATCTTACTGAGTCAACATCGCTATGATAGGGATGCAATGCTGCATTCAAATAAATTTCTTCCTGGTCCCCTATATCATTCTGTAAAAATCCAATATGGCGTTCCTAAGAAATAAGAAAGTAACAGCTTGTAGCTTCTACATCTAGTGTGTTATGGAAATTTTGATAACAGATTCAGATTTTCGGGAAAAAATGGCCAATAGAAGGTGCTAACAGGAACCGTCTATTATTGTCTGTAAAATCCAAAAATGTAAAAATATATATACAGGATGTGCTATTTAAATTTCAAAATTTAGGGCTACTTCCGCTCCAACCGGAATATATTCACATTTCACACTGCCTATACTGGCAAAGTTACAGGGGTGCCTAATTTGGTTTACACCCGGTATTGCGTTTGTAGATTTTGGTAGGAGGGTTGGTTGTGAGCACTGAAATAACGCTTTACTCAAAAGAGAATTGGCAGACAGAATGAGCCTATGAGACGTTTTTGTAAAAGGATTAGCTTTGTAATTAGCTGTAAAATTACTGATAATAATAGGATTGGAGTAATATTACTACAATTACAAGGATAAGGAGTAATTAGTGGAATTCACGGTGAATTATTGAAATTATAACGGAATCGGTTACGATATTAGTGACCACGTTTTTAAATCACGGTTTCCTCTTTACTCCATTGTAACAAAAAGAGGGATCTTATCACTTAGTATTTAAAAAAAAATAGCAACTTTAGTAGACAGAAATTAATGAATTGCTTTATTGTTGCATGATTACAAAAGAATGCTTTGTGTAATCCTGTAACAATTAGCTACATCTGGTACCTCAGTCTGCGTAAATTAATACGGTTTTACTTTTACATAACAAAATGCAGGTGTTAAATTCCTACGATCTTGATTTGTATACCGGGAGTCCCAGAGGGATTGTACAGGTTATTATTGAATTTTGAGAACCATCTCGAGTCTCATTTTGACATTTTTGAGTTTATCCTATCAAAATAAAAAACTTTCATATAAACATTTTTTATCTTTCAGTTTCTTTCAAAATACTGCTGGCCTGAATTTTTAAATGTCCTAAACGAGATTTTAATCAGCACATAAAACCGTAAAAACCATTTCCATTTAATTTAATCTCTATCTTCAAGCACAGTAAGGTCACCTATGCTATATTCGACTCGAACTGTGACCCTCTGTATATTGACCTTTCAATTTCATTCACTTTTTTTATTATCTTGTTCTGTAGGTACTAATTCTGTACTTGGATTTTTGCTTATGCTGTTAGTCATAGTATTTACCCAAACGAGTTTGTCACTGGGCAAGGTGTGTTGAAGAACATCTAATGAAGTGTATAATAGCAAACGAGGTTTTTTTGTTTGAATGGATACGGCACATTTACGAGCCATTCGTAGTCTCACAGTGGAACTCAAGATATCCATTGGCGTAATTTTTTATAACAAACTGTATTTTTGGTGAACTGGCACTCTTTTAATAACTGGAAATTGCCAAACTGCTCGATTTACGCTGTACTGAACGGAACGACCATTCGCTTTTTAAACCACTCCAATGGCGACACTTGGATTTTTTCTCGTTCCCGTAAGACGCTTTCTACGCACCGATTTGTTTTTCACGAGGTCGCCCTGAATTTACCGAACCGTTTTTCGAAGCTTGGTTAATCAAACGCTAATCTATCTGGACCTTAACTCTCCAAACGTTAATCCTGGAATTTTTTACCCGCTCACGGCCGCGGCCAACTTAATCCATGGTACCTATATCACAATCCGAAACCCATTTATTAATGGAGTACGTAAGTTCGAATTAATTGGAATTAGGTCTGATGTTTGCATTGTAGTTTTTGGATATATTTTTCTTTGTATATTACGAGATCGTATTAAACAGATACCGTGTTCTGGATGGGATGCAAACACTCACTTTCGAACTGAAGATTGCTACTTGCCTGTTTTATCTGCAGCACATCAGTAAAAAAATCGATAAGATTTCTAATCCTTTTCAGACGCCAAATTTCACTTTAATAATAATTACTGGACTACCTAGAGACGTGTTATACTAAAAAAGCTGCTTCTGGTCTATACATTTAATTAGAGCATGGGCGACCACTTCTAGGCCAGGTCAGCATATGTTCCAACATTCTAATATTCCAAACAATAAAATGAGCAAATTTTATTAAGTTACAGTTCTGTTTTTCACTAAACAAAATTCTGGTAATGTTTGTAGTCCAACAGTTAGAGAGTTAGAGTTAAATAGTATATTAAGATACAAGTGTATAATCAAGTCTTTAAAGCACGCGCAACGAGTTTAAGGGCACGACGCAAAGCGGAGTGCCTTTAACGTTGCAAGTGCTTTAAAGATCAATTATACACGTGTATCTTATAGTATTTTTTATTATACCTGCAGTATAATTTAAAAATAGGAAATACAATGAAGTCATATTGACGTTATACTCGAATACATGTCTAATTAAGTGGGCTGGGTGTTCGTAATTTCACGATTGCCATGGAAATGTCACTTGACGTTTGCTTATAAAAATCATCGTCTTTGTGAATTAAACGATTTCCGTTGAAAAAGATAATACACCGTTCATTAAATCGATTGTTGTAAAATCTAAACAAACGTTGGTAGGTGTAAAATCCAACTCCAGTAAAGCCTATTATAAAGAATATGAAAAGTTCTTTCCATGGATGAATAGGAAGTTACTTACGAATACAGTTTTAAATGCATCCATAATGCTGGCATATATGAAGGAAATGTCAAAGGTATTTAAATCTTCTATATTTTGGTGCATTCATTCAAAACTTTAAAGCAATGCTGCGATTAAAAAGTGGAACAAATTTGGAAGCATACCCTAAATTACGCGCGTTTGTGAAAGCTTCAACCAAAAGATAGGTACAAAAGCCAAAGAAATATTCTGCATTAACAGAAAGCGACCTAAGAGGATTTTTTATTTCATCCAGATGACAGTTTCAAAAGTCATACTTGAAGTATCGTCACTTAGCAACTTTAAAGCACGTGTGTTTTAAAGGCCCTTTTTCGCACGCATTTGAGTGTTTAAAACGGAGATTGTGATTCAGGTATAATACAAACTAATTTTAGACTCGCTCTGGTTGAAAAACGACCAGTTACGAAATTTCAGGATTCTAATTGGAATATCGATTTTGGAAACATTTTTATAACATCAAAAACGACATATCCAACAACCTAGGTAAAATCATTTGTTCCATCTGCGTATTTGATGACTGATTTATGATATAGAATATTAGTTTTTCATAATTCAAATTATCCACGAATCTAGTTTGTACTTACAAATATAGTATTCGAATTTTCAAACTAATTGCAAATTCGGCATTTTCAAGTAAAAAGATCACCAAATGCCAAATTTGGTGGAATTTTTGCACATCCAAAGACTTCTTATGGAAAAAATGACAAAAAAATGCAATTTTTGGGACTTTTTAGTAGTAATAGCTACCAAACGAAACATTTCCGGCCCTCGGTATAATTGAAAACAGACTCAAATGTAACATCCTGCAATGTGTTACTTTATGGTTCCACAATTCACAAATAAGTGCTTTTTATATCTTTGCAGAGGAATCGATTTGATTTTATTGGAGTTATACCTATATTTATGCGCCAAAATAAAGTTAATGCTATCGTGCGCGGTAAACTAAACCTACTTTCCCGGGCAAATAATAAAATGGTATTTTTCCTAATTACAGCACACCTGTGTAATCTAATAGGCACGAGAGAAAGTGAAACGTTCTGGAGTAGCAAAACAGACTTATTTAGAAAAAAAAGTAGTAAATTATTGGTCTAGGGACCCATACCGTTAATCAACCTGAAACAAAACATGACAAGATTTCCCTTCTCTTTTAAGTTGACCATCGAAACCAATAGGTATTAGATATACGCAATGACAAAGTACCGTTGGGCGAGAAAGTTAATTTGCAAGTCACATACTTTCACTCAAAAGTGAATATGTCGCTTTGCATAAGTAATGATTTGTTAACAAATTTCCATTATTCGCATGACAGAATGACAAGTACTCTTGAAGCAAAGCGAAGTAGGTACTTGACAAAATGAGATTTTTCACAACTACCGTAATAAAATCTTAACGAGCGCAGATTTTGTTATAGTTCTAGTATTGTTTTTTGCCTTTGTAGTTATGCACGTTTATAGTTCTGGTCTTTCACAATCGATATAGCAATAGGCTAACCATATTAGGATTCTCATCAGAGGAAAGTTTTGCTATCGTTTTTATTTTCTCGCCATGTATGCTTTTTGGATCGCTGAACACGAATCTGAAATCTGCAGGCAAAAATTTTGCTCGGAACTATGTTTTTTGCACTGTTTGTTCAAATTTTAGCACTTTTCTCAATGTTTGGCCGATATCTAGGAAAGGAAGCGTTTATGCAGAATTAAAGTAGACGAAATTTCCCATATTTTCCATCTGCCACTTTTTTGTAAGGCTAACCATTCCACCGTTAGAGCGCGCCAAAGGAAAACACATTCCCGGCCACGGTTTCTTTTCTTAAACTATTTTTAAATAGGGAAAAGGTGTAGGTCTTAAGACAAAAAAAATTCCAGTTGTAAGTACATCACAATTTTTGTCCTAGGGATGCGTTGGAACTTGGAACAGTGTAGTCGGATTAACAGGGAGAATGTCGTCGTATACTTTGATCGCATTATTCATTATGGTAAGAGGTTGAACTCGATCACTTCTTTGGAATTTGACATTTGCAAAACTGAAGTGTTTAACACACTTTTCGATACCCGATTGTGTCATAACCAGAGGGAGGAGAGTTGACGAAAGGAAGGTAATAAGCAGTGTGCGGTATCTCCAAGGGGAGGTCCTTTGTCACTTTCTCCATAAATGCATTCCATTCAGGTATACTGCTGCTGCTGCTGCTGAGGCCGCTCAGGGAGAAGTGTTTGGGTGATGTTTGAAATTTGCTTTATTTGATTTGCTTCAGTCCGTCACCACCCTGTGTTGCCTCAAATTTAACCGAATCTGTAGGTATAATAATAACAAAGATAGCCACGTTATCCTACTCAAATTAAGACACCCTGTATACGCTGCATTGTTGTATCAATTTCATGTGCAAATTTTCGTCATATATGCAACTTAAATCAGGGATATGCTTAATTCGGCGTAAAACCGCTCTTTCAAATTCATCCTCACGATCTCGTGCGTTCGTCATAACATTTTCCCCTAAACCACCAGGTATGTAAGTAAGTATATCGCGCACCTGGTACACAACATGTGCACTTATTTATAATACGCAATCAAATAATTATTAAATGAACACTTTTAATTTGTGAAAAAAGCTCTCAAACCAAATAGTTATTTACATAAGAGTCAGGAATGATACATTACTGGCGAGGAAATATTGAAGTGCGAGGCCCCTTTAGGGCCGAGTACTTTAGTTTTCGAGTCAGCTAATGTATCATTTTCCTGACGAGTTTTGTATTAAATTTTACCCGAAATCGTATTTTAATATAAAATTTCAATTTTTAGATGGAACTTTTGATTAATGTCAATCTGTCAGTGATGACATGAGTCATTATAGACATTTGGAAATGTCACAAATGCGGCCGGTAAAGTGACGGTGTGGCCGGTAAAGTTTCAGGTGCGGCCAGTAAAGTGACAAGCGGTAGGAAAAATAGTCTGCTCTGCCTCTGTCAAAGTTTCCTGACAGAAAGTAGGCATGAAAATGAGGGTTTCAGGACGATTTTGGGTAATATCAATTATACTTTAAATCAGAGGAGTCTGACGCCCTGCGTCATTGATTTGTGAATCAATTATAGACAAGATTTATCGATTTCGCACACTTGATAGATGTTACAGAGTTTTAGCATATCTCTGGAATTCATTCACAAATCAATGACGCAGGGCCACAGACTCCTGATTTCAAGTGTACTAATTACTTGCCCTTTCCATTATTGTTGTAAAGCCTACAGGTACGTTTGTGTGATATAATAGCAGAATGTGCGCTTTATTGAATTATAAGCAGCTATCAAAAATCAACTTATATATTCTACACTGTTCTAAATATACATGAAAAGTTTATTCAAATTCCGTGTTTGTTCTACAGCTTCAGTTTATTTTTGCAGTTTTTGAAAAACACCAGTGTTGCTTTAATTTAACATTGCTTCGTGATCAATGTAGTAACAGATTCGATGGCAATAAAACTGACTGTTTATAACATTCATAATTACGTTGCAAACGTTGATAAATGGCATAAGTAAAATATCAAAAATCCCCAAATTTTTTTTGTGAATTGTTGTTTTATCAATTTAACATTTTATTTTTCTAAACTTAATTATCAAAATACAAACAAGTTCGTAGATATCGTTTAATTGGCATTTCTTATAGAAAATAACTTCCCACACATCAGTAAGCTGTCTAATACCTAATTTTTTTATAGCAACAAGTTTAGTTGATACGTTAATATTATGGTATTATATACTAATTATGTTTGCGTAGAAATTATAATTCGAAAACTAAATTAATTAAACTTCTCTAGTTAGTCCTCTTGCATTGGAATGAGCTTGGCAAATGTTATCACTAATTGTGGTATTGTATTAACAATCAATAATATAAACAAAACATTTGCGGACTTATTATGTACGTATTTTTAGAGCATTTAACTTTTTCATTGACTGTAAAATTGAAATTTCATGTCAGTATACCAAAATAATGACAAGGATATATTTCGAAGTCGGGGGAAAATTACTAGACACATTCATATTATCATTGAATTTAAGTTATAAATTCAATGATATTATGAAGGTGAAATATCTCAACACATTCTCTTCCATTGCCCCTCGGAGATTTTCAATCTCTGGTTTGATTACTCTTCCGTTTAGCATTAACTCTCTCTAACTCTTAACTCTTTTATAAGTTAGCGATGGTCAAATGCAGGACTTCGTGGCCATTTTTATTGTTGCTTCATTGTCGAAAAATATTCTTGATACAGTCTCTTTATCCATGACAATTCACAAGGGGTTTCTTTAGAAGCAATTACTTCGGAGTCTGTTCTTGATCTCACTACAGAAGTTTGAATAATCCAGAATAGTGGATTTTGTGTTGCT
This sequence comes from Photinus pyralis, assembly GCF_008802855.1. NCBI lineage: Eukaryota > Metazoa > Arthropoda > Insecta > Coleoptera > Lampyridae > Photinus > Photinus pyralis. The sequence continues at coordinate 17,571,131 of NW_022170249.1, read as the reverse complement.
GCTGATGAGCCTCCACCATGATCTTCACCACTGAAACGTTTTAATCCTCAGGGTTTACCACCACAGGGTGTCCCAATTTCGATGTGAAACAGGGGTTGTACCTTTATTACCAAATATTTGCAGTTACTAAAACTTACGATGACATAATCAAAAATTGCATGCGGGAAACCAAGAAAATTTTTTACAAAGACGTTAATGTCTTAAACAATCGCAAAGGAAGAAGTGTCTTTACGTAGAAATCAGTGGCGTAGATATAACTTTCACATAAATAAGTCTCCCCGTAAATGTTTATAGTCTCTCATATGGGTCCAAAGTTATGAGATTCGTTCAAGCTGTGAAAAGACAACGCACATCTCATTCGATAGTATTACGAACATGTTACGACGCTTATTATTCAGAAGGGTGACGTTTGCGACACGAGCAAGCTTGCGAGCGAATGGCCCCATTACAATTTCCAATGTTTCAGATGGTTGCATGCATTGCGAAAACTGTGAATTTTTTACATCAATTTTTTGTGCCTGGTTTTTTCAGGTCTCGGAGGTTAGTGGAAAGCCACATACATTGTTTATGGTGTCTCTTCTTACAGTAATTGCAAAACAAAAATATTCCCATACGTTTTTACGTAAGCACAGTTCGTTAAATATCAATGGTTGCCCGTAATTCTTTTGACAAGATTAATTTACCTTCATTTACATTTCACATATACATTGTATGGAAGTGGAACACAGTATGCATAACTTATACTTCCACCTTGACTAGTTGGAGTTGGATTCTTGAAATTCAATCTTCATTTTAGCAACTTCTATTCTTATTATTAATCTTCAATCAGAAACTATTTATAACGTAATAATCACGAAACCTTCAGATACAGTTAGTTATTTTTCTGACACATTCTATATTCTTGCTGGTGAAATATTTCAACTCAAACCGCCCAGAAATGTATACCTTTTATACCTAATGGAAAATATTATACTTGAGTTGTCGATTATTTTATTAATATTAATCATGATCATTTTTCTGTACTACACCTTGAGATTATAAGTACACAAAGGAAGTACTTACCTACTTTTTATTATCAATGACAAATTGGAGATAAATGATAAAAGGTCGATTTATGGAGCCTTGTTTGGCCATCCAGCTTCATATGGAGATTCAAATTATAGCCTTGGGTGAAGATGGCAGTCCCAAAATATATGACAACCTTGTAATACAGACAGAAAGTCACAATTTACACAAAAAACAGGGTGGGGATTATCCTTATTATCAAGGTCTAAGGTAGGGTGGTTTACGAAATTGCGGTTTAAATTGTACCTCTTTATAATTATTATGATTTTCATATTTCTTGTTGTTCGTTTGTTTATTGGTTCTTTGTACCACTACAAACTGACATGCTGTGGGATGCGAACTCGCCACCTGTGAGGTCTGTAAAGTCCGAGTGTTATGGCCGTTTGTACCGACAAATTTAAGCGCTAGCTTAGCTTAAGCGTAACTTAAAATCCATGACAACCATTGTCTCAATAATCGTTGCCATGGATTTTAAGCTACGCTTAAGCTAATCTCGGCTTAAATTCGTCGGTGCAAACGGCCATTAGGGCCAATTGCAGCGTCAAAATTAAGTATCCCTTAAAGTTAAGTATAACTTAAATACCATGGCAACAATTGTCTTAATAATCGTTCCCATAGATTTTAAGTTTGACGTAACTTGAAGCAAAGCTTAATTTGTTGGTGCAACTGGAGCGTAAACCTTTAGTGTGGTGTCACATTATGCGTTTTTACCGCTTCCGCTAAAACGGATGCGGTTTGACAGGATGAGATCTACTTGTCACACTATTCCGGTTTAAAGGGATGCGTTTTTGCTATATTTTGGCAGTCTAAGTAGTGTCATGTCTCAATTATTGTTAAAGATGGTTTATGCGCTTGAGGCGGAAGGGCTATTGCGAAATATTGTCAATATTGGATTGATCCTTTTAATTCAGGACGAGAATCTAATAATAGGTTCGCGAAGTTTTATGAAAAAATTCCAATGAACAAGAAAAAAATTTTTGTATATTACCGAATGTCCAAAAATTCAATTTCTACCCATGATTTCTCCCTACAGTTTTTATCTAGATACTCTTTAGATTGTTTTTCCCACAGTGCAGTTTTTGCATGCACGCACTCGATGAATAAACCGACATCAAACATTGTAAACCTAACAAAACACCCGGTTGCAACGCTCAGTGTGACAACTGATGACAACCAACGTGCAACAACACGTGGTTTCATGTCATTGTGGTTGTCATGTCATCCTGCGCAGCGGCAGCAGGATGCGGTTGCATCCGGTTGGTGCGGCGAAAACGCATATATGTGACTGGTACCATTTAATAACGTGTGATATTATCATCCCGTCAAACAGGAGCGTTTTAGCGGGAGCGGTAAAAACGCATAGTGTGACACCACACTTATACCGAACTGATGAATATTTAATGTCATTTGTTATATTACCTATTGTTAATTGTCATAGTTATTTTCTAGTTTCATGAGAAATAGTTTAAATTGTGCAATGTGTGTTTGAAAATGAAATGAAGTGAGTGGAAGAAATCAAAGAAATAACGTGAGGTGAGTGAGAGAGGTTCAAGCGCACGTGTCCGAGGCGCACTTTTGGTTGGATGTCGACATTTGACGTCTGACCTTCGGCAAGTTCGATTCAGTTCTGTTTGTTGACGGAAATAGTCCTGTTTAAATTTGAAAATATCTGAAACCAATTTTGTGTACGTATCAACAAATTGATCATAATTAAGCATAACACATTTATCTGGATCGTTAAAGGGTTCGAATAAACACATATTAACACAGACAAAGTTTATTCTAAGCGAAGTATAACAAAATCCGTTTTACACACCCCGCATAAGCGTGCGATAACAATTAAACAAATTAATGAAATCTTGAACTAATCTTCTTCTTAGGGACACAAGGAACGTAATTTTACAGCATTGAATTAGACTGACCGCCCAAGGCACGAACGATGAAACGATGGCTGTTCGAACAATAGATGAAAACTTGAATGAGAATATTTTAATCCAAATTTTCATACTTTCACTCTAAACTCGGTAGATGTTCTAAACTTTACTTGACGAGTAACTTCGTGAAAACTATGAACAGTTTTCTGTTTAATAAAAAGGCAAATTTGCCACAAAATTTAACGCAGAAAACGCGTCTGTTAAACTTTTAACGAACAGCAACCTGGCCTCGAAATTGGCAGAAGGCAAAGTCACCCTCCTACTGTCTAAAATTCCTCCAATTACCGGACACGTAGCAACACAACAGCGAATCGCGCATACCTTCTTTATCCCTGCTTGAGTCACGCTTAAAAATTCTACCCTACATTTTCTCATCTTCGTTAACTTTTTCAACGAAAACACTCCGTTTTTGCCTGTTACAACGCATTCTTATACGTTAATAAATTAAATCATTCTTTGAACAAAAGTAATGAAAGTTCCCATAAATTAAAACTGCCACTTAAATGATTTAACAAAGCAAAATTGCTAACAAAATAAACGATAAATTACCCTACATTTAACAATTCTAGGAATTAATCTTTTGAAAAGAAAAACAAACCACTGATACAACTAGAAACGCAATAATCATTTTATGTTTACAGACCCCATCGGAATAATTAAATAATTTGAGAAGAAAATTTGACTAACATTAATGACCCGTCCTTAATTCAGGCGTCTGGACAACACATCAACGTCCACATTGATATTTTTTAGTATTTCTACTGAGCTGTCCGCATTTCGCGCTTTACTAATTAGAATTACTAATGCCATGCGTCACTTTGACAAATATTTATTTGAATACCAAAATATTGCTAAGTACCACGTGTAAGTACGCGTTAAGTATGAGTAAAGTGTAAGTCCACCCTTAGAGAGTCTAGGAAACTTAAAGAGCATCTATTAACAATGACAGTCGACCTTTTTTTTAGATTTTGACATTTCGAGTGTTACTAATACTTGATACTTTGGCATATGCCTGCCGTCGCCCATACTAAAAATATGTCCACAATGGTAGAAAACTGTGATTGATGTATTGGTATAATGGATTAAGAAAACTAGTGTTTCGCTTTTATTGTTGCATAAAGTCTCATTTACGTACATAGTGTGCTCGTGTTTAATTCTGAGACTACAATCAAATTTTTAAATTTTCAGTGGCGTTGGTCTGGCATTTAAGTTGTTTTGATGTGGTCTATTGAAAAGGATACCTACATATGGAAATTGTACGTATGCATTCTTTTAAAATCTCTCTGCATGTTTACAAACCCAATGGAAACTGTTGGGAAAGAATTTTTAATAGCAATGTTTTTATATCTGTACTTAAAACTTAAATATCCACAATAAACTTGTTGACGATAACTTTAGGCATAATTGAATATATGTATAATATATGCAAATTTTCCATGAATTATAATTTACATAAAAGTTACTACTGACTATAAATAATGGTTTCTGCATTATTAGTCTATTTATCAAAATTGGAAGGTGCTACAATAAAATTAGAAAAATTCTTAAATCGCTCTACTATAAAAAGTTAAGGTCGGGATCGTCTCTACATACTGAGATTCTGGGAACAACTGGGTTTAAGATATACTAACAAAATACTAAAGCGTTTGTTTTATTTTCAGTTGTTTGGAATCCTGCTATTGGCATTTAATCGAAAAACGTTTTTGCTACGATGAAAGCATCGCCCTATACGAAGAACCAGCGAAACCAATCGAGAAATCAACGAACGCTTTTGACAATATCGCCTTTTACGATCAAGTAGCACTAATTGCCGGACGATCGATTGTCACGATCGAACCATTGCCAAAAAAACCGAAAGCGATAACTCAACAGCCGAAACCAAGGGTGCGCTGGTGGGAAACGGAACGAGAGGAAGGAGAGAACAACAATAACGCCCCCCAAGTTCAGGTGAAGGTTTTAGAAATTGACGACCAGCCACCCAAAGAAAAACCCGCAGTCAATCGTCTCGATCCCATGCTGTTAAATCTGGGTGAAGTGAAGTTACGACCGAAATCCTTGGCGGAAAGACGGAACTCGCGCAGTCTTACTCTTAACATCGACCGCAGGCACGAAATACCCATCATAAGACAGGCGTCGATGCCGAAATTCTTCATTGACACGCCGGAGGTCCACACCGATCCCGTCGCCTTTAGGGAGCCTAGCGCGGTATTCATAAGTCCTTTGTCCGTGAACCATTTGTCGGATCCATTCGACTTAAAATCGGTGGTCCAACTCGAGAAGGATAATCGAAATGTTCCAGCGGCGCCCATCCATAGGCAACAGTCTGCCTACTTCTCACGACTGTCACTAATTAAGGATAAATTAAAAGCTGGCAAATTAACAAGACAGGGATCCGCATCCAACTTACCGCACAGTATACAGCACATATAAGTGATCTATGACACAGTCACGCCTTGTGATCAAAAGTAGGATAGACAGCTTTACTTAGGCAGTACTTACGTAGCTATCCTTACAATGTGATTTATTACTATTATTTAGGAATAAATAATTTATTTTTTCATCGTACGTCATGGCCTTTCTGGAAACTCCCTCGGAAATTCTTTATGACACTACAGAAGAGAACATGATTCACTTTTCTTTTCACGTCAGTCCCTCCATATACTTATGCGAATGACTATTCTGGTTAAAAATATTTATAGAATTACTACTGCGGTATTACTAGTGTGTGTTCATGTTAATATCTAAAAATACACTGTTAAATAATTCATCGCAGAGACCGGATGAATTATTTATTTGGAGATTCAGTCATCTATGAATAAGTCAAAGAGTTGAGTATTTGGCTACAATTTCATAAGAAAGTTGTTAGGTAGGTGCATGAAGGTTGTGATCTTTGTAGTCTGCATTCTTAAACACTCCATTCTCTTTCAATTTCTAACAATCACAACCGCCATCTTATTTCTTTGCGAAAATTACGGTGATAAGGCGCAGGTTGCAAGCTCAAAAGAAGTCCCTTTGTCCTGAGTACTGTCATTGGTCAAATTATTTTATAGTAGAAAATTCTGCTTATAGCATATTTTGTTTTTCCATAACGTAAATTATAAGGAAAAACAACGAATTCATCACTAAACAGCTAATTTGTTAAACAATTTTTAATTCAAATCGAACGGGGTTCGTTCACCGCTTCTTTTTTGTCTGGGAGCACAATTCGAATAGACAACAATTAGTACCTACAGTCAAATTAGACCAAAAAAATGGGCATTCCGTGCATCAGATTATCTTTATTTTTCCTTTTAAATTGTTAGGATGAATATGGATGTGAAAAATCCAAGTTTTCGACATTGAAAGTCCTGTGCGAGCGACACTGCATTTGAAAATATGTAATTTCTTTTACCATTTTTGGGTTTTTGTAAGTTTTACTCCTGAAGAACCGATTTTAATGCAATTATTGTCGTATACTTTTTTGAACTAGACAAAATTTGACAACTTAAGCCCTTAACGATTTGAAGTAAATTTGTAACATGCGCTACAGTAGATGCTTTTACGTAACGATTTGTCTATTGTGAGGGTTGTAATTTTGTAGTTTCCGCGCATGGAAGGCTTTGTAACGTATTTAAGTGCTCCATAGAGTATTTAGTATTTACCAGGTCCTTTGTCGCCTCTTGCTCTTGTCCTGGAAATGTCAAGGTGTACAAAGCACTCGGAAGGATCTCAAATGCTCAGGAAAATCCGTTAGACACTTCGAGAAGATCCTGAAAAGGGTCTAGTACGCTATGGAAAGGGATTATAGTTTCTGTAATACACTTAAGAAAGCAGTAGACGACTGTACAATAGAAACAATTGTAGGAAAATACTTTCCAGAGCATTCAGAACGGCGGAAAACTTTTCAGTGCTTTTAATAATTTGACCATTCTAGTTTATTCTGAAGAAAAAATAGAACCTTTTTAATATTTAATCTTTATTTCTTTTAATTACACGGTAATACCCTTTTGTTGCATATGCAAAAATATAAATTAAATTCGAAAATAATTTCAATTTACACTAAAAATCTATTAGATGCTTATTACAATTGAATACATAAAGCTCACGAGCTAATATCGCCAGTTTGTGACATTAAATTCTTTTTTTAAATTATTGCTTCACCATGTGCAATGTTGTATATTACGTATTTATACTTTAAATATATAATAACCACAGTATAATTATTAACACAAACGGGTAGGTATAATTTATGAATTACTTCTTTTTATTATAGGTAGGTACATAATAAATTTTGATAGTAAACGTCAACTAGAAGGTATATTTTCACAATTTTTTGTAAAGCACTATTTAATTTAATCAAAATAGTGCCACAATATACAGATGCACTGGGTTACAAAAAAATTGAGCAGACATACAATATTCATTTTATCGCTTAATCGTACTGTACAGCTTATAATTTAAAATAGTAAAAATAAAATATTTACTTATATACAAACGTTAGTTATTTCCCTACTTGGTTGGAGACTTTCACTTGAAGCCATGATAGATAACAAATACATAATGTACACATTAAAATAACAATAAAGCAATTAAGTGCTTCATAGAACATCACATTTTCTAGCAATTTCATTATCTAAGTTAATAACATTTCTCTTTTCATTTCACATTTTCATTTTCACAACATATCTATCCTATAACATTTAGTTATCTATGCATATGTCGTAAAGGTAACAGAATTGTAACAAAAAGCATCAGTCTTCAGTATATATAGAGATCAAATCTGAATATTGTTGGCTAAGAGGTACTAACAAGTGTCTACAGTTTCAACCTTCTTTCTCAATAAATATTAATTACCTACGTCAAAATTTGTAAAAAATTTATTTAATAGGAGTTATCTACTGCGCTTTACACGTGTAACAGCATTGATGTTGATATTTTAAATCATTACACAAGTCCATTAGTTTAACATTTTCGCAGTATCTGGAACGATCGTAACATACTTCTTCTAGAATGACTTGTTTAATATTGTACAAGTTTGTTTGTTAATAACTTACTACTATTTTTAAATATACACGGTGGGCCGACGCAACTTTTCGTAACTGGAGGACGATCTTGGTTGTGGCACGCCGATCCAGCCGAACGTTTGGTACCTTGCCAAACGCACTGAAGTACCCGATATTTAACACTGCGCGTGTCACAGTTCGCTGAGCACTGTGAACAAAAACGATTCATTACTGCACGTACTCGCTCTTTAACCGCAAGAGTAGATAAAGTGAAACAGATGATTGTGAATTCTAATGACATTTGTCGTTCTTATGGTCGTTTTTGAATTGAACATCTTTAATCGACAGTGAAAAATTCGAAATTTTTGAGATTGGATGATTAGATCAAAAATCATTTTTTTTAGTATCAATTGATTTTATTTAAATATTATATAAAATATTTCGAACATTTAAAAAAGGTTTAAAGATTTAAGAGAGGAAGAAAATTTCGTCTAAAAAGATTGTAGAAGGAAAAGTGCCCATAACACTAGCAGCATTTAAAAAAACGAAAAGGGGTATTAACTTTTGATCTCACATCAAATTTGACGACTGTTTGCTACCGTTTTCATTATTTTATCGCATTTTGCTTCATTAGCCGATAAAAAATCCGTTAGTTTCATAACGAACAATTATACAAGTCTTCTGCGCCAAAAGTTGTATAACGCAAAAATGCCATCGGGTTGACCAAGAAAAAGTAAGCAACTTTTTTCTAATCTTATTCGTTAACTGTGCAAAAATTATATTATATTAAATTAATATTTGTGTAGATATTATAAGCAGTTTACGTTTGTATTTTAGAACAACCTGTATCAGTATTTTCTTGCCGATTAATATTACCGATTTGGATTCCGCTTAAGTATCTATTTGAATTATTGTTTTATTTATATTCTTATGCAATCTAGGTATCTTCTGTGTAATCCACTAGTTTAGATGTAAATTATTTCCGTAGTAGGTTTCTTTATTTTCACTACTGTTATACATTTCTTATTGCTATAGTTATTAGTTTCGCCGTCCGAGGTCGATGCGATCCCTTCTTCTTTAAGATTATCTTACTCGCACTGTTTTATTTCTTTTCCCCTTTAATAAAGTTCTGCCGTCAAGTTGAGGTAGGTATACATTTTTTTCTCGTTGTACCCATTTATTAGTTTCTGACTATACTGACTATATTTGCTTTAGGGGTTATTGTTTTGGCTTTACAATAATTATGTTTGGAGTGGTGTTCTCTTTCTCTCTTTGATGTCTTGGTGACTTCATCGAAACGTTTTTACAGATTAGTCATTTGCATCTGAACAATGTGAACATGTGGAGTGTGGACCTACTTCATTTTACCAACATTGACCTATTTCGAGATTTGTACTTGGAGACTTCGATATTTGTTCTGGAATTCTAATTGCAAGTATGTTACGAAACCTTGGAAATCATTACTGTTGTGTATCAATCCGTTATACCTGACACTACGTATTTTGTTTTTGTCGTTGCCGAAGAATATATACTTATTGAAACCCGAACTTGTTTACGATTACTTTTGTAACTCCGAGAATTCATTTCTGTTTGTTAGATTACATTGTAATTTAGGCATTAGATTTTTCTTGACTTTAACGCTGTTGTACGCGGACTGTAAGGACACTAGTAGTCGACCAAATTGTTCTTTTGCTAGTGTAAAGTCATTTGAATTATTGATTCTTTTTGAGTATTAATGGTAGTTTAGCCTCTCGTGTCAGACGTTAGCATTGCTACTTCGCAATATTTATGTGCAGCGCGATTCACCAACTCTTTTCTTTGTTTGTGGTTTCATTATCTGTTACAGAAAATGCTGAACGTGCCCTTCTAAACCCAGAAGGTTGCGACCCGAAGTTCAAAGGTAAATTCTGTTATTTTCGTCGATTCCCTGATTTAACATTTGATACATATTGGTTTTCGATACAATCGAATTGTAATTTTCTTGATATTCACTTACCGATTATAGCTTCATGGTTTCTGTTTTGATATTAATATTTTCTCCGGCTACGCGTTGATCCCCTTTTTACTAAAAATTAATTTCAATTCAAATATTGACATAGCAGATCTATATATTACAATAACCTCTTTGTAATATTTTTATCATTTGACTAAACCACTATTGATTGTGACGTCAATTATTGTTTATGTTCTATTCCCATCAAGTATTTGATTCTTTTAGCTTCTCAAGACCAGAACAAGGATATCTTAGTCTGCCTTGTTCCCCCTTTTGGTCTCTTTTGACAATTATTTAAGACTAAGTGGCTCCGCGAAAACGGCCGAGTAACAATTTTCGAGCAATTTATCGGTACGGTTGACTTTTCACCTCACTATACATCCCGTATGGCCAGCTCTGAGCATTAACCGGAAATCGTTACTCGAGTATTTTTGTGTATACACAAATTAAATTTTTCTCAGTTAACAAAATTAAATTTTTCTCAGTTAACATTTTCTAGTCAAAAGTTACCCCCTCCTACCCTGGGTATTCCCACGGTTACTTGTTCACTCTACCGCACCCTGGTAGTACCACTCTTAAGTATCCCCGGTTATTTCCAATTTTTCGCGATTTTACCAGCTCTTCATATACTTTTATAATTTTTCAAATAATGATGCAATATACATTTTTGGCACCCCTTAGGCAATTTTCAAAAAATAGCTCAACCAGTATAAATTGTACAACATGCTTTTTCGTATTTTTCTGAACACTATGACAAAATAGTATGTTATGTATTAAGTTTTATAAACGACACTTTAGACACGAGTTTATACGAGTGTCTAGATAACTTAGATATGTTACCTAACGGAATCGCCGTTCCTTAAGCAGATACAGTGAAATATCTTGGTTGCATCTAGATAATAAATTACATTGGCAGCATTACGTGAAACAACAAGCTGAACAGATCAAGCTAAGATTCAGACAAATGCATTGGTTAGTAAGACGTCATTCACAATTAAACTTATTTAACATCAATAAATAAATTGGGAGATGCACACTGGTCCAGTAAACCAAATAAATTCAGCATTTATGTTTGACGTTATCACAACTCATAAATGTGAAGTAAAATACGGTTTTTATGTATAACAAAAGTGCATCAGACAAGAAAAGGAACAAGACGAGAGGTCGTACTAAAGTTGCTTCGAGTGTTTAGTGTCTTTTATTTATTTATTTATTATCCCTCTCTTGTTCTAGGCCCTCAACAGGATTGCGCCCAATTACAGAGTGACCCGCATAAGGCTTTTTAGAGATGCCTCTGCAGAAGGTCTTAAGTTGTTCTATACTACTCCGGTATTTACCTTACGAATTAGGAAAACTGCAGGAAAATCTAATTCGGAGTAGCCAGCAGAATGCTCGAAACTGGTCTAAGGTAATTTTCATCTCTGCCACAGATGAAAAATTCATCTCAACCCAGGATCGAACACCCGACCTCCGGATTTATAGTCCATCGCTCTATCACTGAACCATAAACTCGGTCTTTTGACATTTCTTTACACTATTTAGGTTAATTCTGGTTTAATAGAGTTCTGATTCTGGATTCAAGTGAAATAAAGTCAACTGAATGAAATTACCTACCTGTGACCATGCCCCTGCTCTCCAAAGAGGTCGACACGTACTCTTAAAACATTCTTGCCTATGGGGAGGCTTATTGGCAGCGTTACACCTAGAAGCGTCGAACGTTTCATTCTTGCTATTTTGGCAGATGACTTTTCTCCTTTGAATCGCTACAAAAGAATATTAATAACCTCTATGTACCTAACAAAAGTAATCTCACCTGTGTTCAGAGTTAAACACTTGGAAGTATGACATGCCGACCAATCAGATGTGATCCACTGAGCGCAATCGTTCACCTCGCACTTTTCGACATTGGCCGGAACTGGTAACCCCGCATCTTCGCAAAAGTTGTTTTCGACTTCTTGAGACGTGTTGTGCAGTAAAACCATGCACTTCACCTCTCGCATCTGAAATCCCTCGCCACAGGCCTGCGAACATTTCGACCATTCACTTGCGGACCACTCAAATCTGACGCTATCCGGCGTGCCTTTGCCCAATATCACGACGGAACCGTAGTCATCTTCCGTCGAGTCCGCTATGCTGGGCTCGTCAAAATACGGATGGCTAGAAGATTCGGTCACCATCCGGTGACCTCGGCTATTGGTGAACGTCTGAAATGGCCATAAGTGCTGTGCCTTTTATTATGTGTATGTTTACTGAGGAAACTAGCGAAAAAAGCAAGGACCTCATTTGCGTGTAATTGTGTTCGTTTTATGAGCAATTGAACGTGCAAATTAAATTGTGTGTTTACCTAGAGCAGTGTGGTGAAGTCAGGTGGAAGGCAATGAACATTATAATTGGTATTAGAAGTATGAAAGAATTTTAGGCTAAGAGATGGTGCGGAAAACGCGTTTCCGCATCAACTCCTGCACCGATCTCACCTGTATGTTAGAAATTAATTGCTGAAAGTGCGGAATAATTCTAGTCCCAGAGCTAGAGGCGGCGGGTTTTAGCGAATCAGAAGAAGAAGGAAAGTTCGACGGTACAATCCGACTCTTTGCAGCATTAAGAGAGGAGCATTTTTAGTGAAGAACGGTTGGCAAACGGATAGAAGTTGTCGGTCACTCACCTGATCATTCTCGGAAACCAAAGTCGTGCTTTGAGCGGGTAGTGCGTTCAAGTTGCCCACGTTCGATGTGCCCTTGCGCGTCGACTGTGTGGGGAGAATGATCCGAGTTCGTGGTGTTGTATTCTTCTTGGGCTTGTCGGGCTTCTGCTCGTGCGAGTGGTCGTCATTACCGAAGACGGGATTGAGCTCATCGCGACCAGCTTGAATGTCGGAAATTGCCAAATCGATCCTGTGGCTGTTCTTGTAACCGGCCTGTTTTTGAATTTCTTCTGATGTGGGAAACTCACCGGGACGAGGTTTCACGGACAAGGCCAAATCCGCGGACGATTTCCCAGCCATGCAAGTGTATATTCCGCTATCTTTATACGTTAAATTTAATATCCTCAATGCGCCTTTTTTGGAGACTTTATATTTCTTTACTTTTGGAAGGTAAGAGTGATCTTTCACCCACTGAATTTTGGTACGATTAAACCTCTTGACGGGGCATTTAATTTTAATCATAGATCCGTAAAAAATTGTGGCTGCGCCTCCGACTTTTAATGAGACCTTCTTCTTCTTAGGGTCATGCTGAATGAATGTGCTGTTTGATACCTCTATTTGTGGTTTGTCAGTTTCGAGAACACAGCTTTTAGTGTTGCACGGTTTTTTATCGGGCGGTTTCGGAGTTGGACACATGCTGGCAGGTCGGTCGACAGTGTGATTCTGCGCCATAACTTGTTTACACTCGACCTTCCGCGTCTTTTCACCTCCACCACAATTCTTAGTACATTTGGACCACTCCGTAAGCTTCCAGCGTACAGGACAGTCTAAGACATTGCAATTTTGCCTATCTGGGGGAGGTGGCTGCGGGCACATATTACTGGGTACTATGACTGTGTTACCTCCCCCTTGCGTTACTTCATGTATACACGTGACTTCTCTGGTTTGAATCCCAATACCACACGACTGTGTGCATGGCTGAAAGTCAGAGTAATTCCACCTCGGTGGACAAGGATGATCGTTACAAGTCCGTACCAAAACCTCAGGTTTAAATTCCCTAGGGCACATATACGGCGACGTCACTTTTTGCGTATCGTCCCTGACGCAGTTCACTATCAGTTCTTGTACACCACCAAGGCACGACGCACTACAGTGCGTATACCCTTGCTCTTTCCACGTGTAAGTCGTACCGGGAGAACCACTACCCACTTTAATTGGCATGTCCGCACGATAAGGATCGTCTTTAATGTCAATTCGCTCGGAAGAACACGGTTCCATGAAACACCTCTCTGTAACTACCGGCTTGGGTCCACTGCACTGAGAATCCGGAAGCTTCGCGATTGTACGCGAAAATTCCAAAAATATTTTACAATGCACTTCTCTTTTTCTAATTCCATCTCCGCACGAAACGCTACATGGGCCCCACTCGTCTGCGATAAACCTAGAAGAAGAGACTTTCGTTTCTAACAAAATAAAAATTATACTTCGCAGGCAAAGCAATTCTTCTGATTTGACCAGTTTAGGTTGGTTTACTCATAGATGCAACTATACCATGCGTTTCTATTCAATTCGCACATACGGAATATAAAACCATTCATATGAGATCAATGGTTTTACATTGTTAAAGCTTTGAAGAAGACTTAGATCAAGGTTTCACATAGTTATACCTAAAGTAACATTTGTTCAATTAGTGTTAGCGTGTGCACTAGTGCTCTGGGCATAAATGCACGTGCATTAAGTTATTCTTCCAAAACCCAAGAACGGAGAAGTCCTAAACATGTCTATTTGTGCCTATTTTGCGTTTTTTATGTGTGTACTGTGCCGTTTTGTGCGTCAATACAACTTTAAAAACGAAAGCTTCCTTTTCCTTTAGAAACCAAGTTTGCGTCTGAGCTAGTTTGTGCACAAACTTTCTGAGCTACAGGATTTCATAATCTAGGATAGCATCTTAAGGAAGACAACGAAGGGTTCTTAATTGTGAACAAATTTTAAATATGCCGGTTTTATTATGATTTTTGGAAAAACTGTTACGTTCGTGTGTTTAACCTTTGATTATAAATATTCAAAGACATTAAAGACTATTTCTTCTTCTACTGTATTATTTTGCATTGAGAATTAGGCTCGTTTTTATGTTCTTTGGTATGTCTGTTCCTTAAAATTTTGTGCAACACTAACGGAAATGAGATTGTGCATTCGATCGCATCCAGTCGGTGTTCATTTTCTGTTTTTTTCTATGTTGATGAGTGTGTCTATGAGTGATCACTTTAACCGCATCGGTAGATGAAACAGATGCTTATGACTGCTAATGACATCTGTCATTCTTATTTCAAATGGGACGCGGAGCACGATACAAAATGACGTTCAGAACATATGACAATGTTGTTTCTGTGGAAAAGACCACGACGGCAGAGCCGTTGTTTGCCACCGAAGATAGACTACCCCAAAAATGTTTGTATTTTGTGGATTGGACCTCTGAATCAAAAGTTATTGGCAAAAAACCAATTTCGAAAAAAATTCAATGGGCTGTAACTTATGATCAAGTATCCCAATCTTAAAACTGATTGAAGTTATGGATTCTGTAGGCCGAAATAAATGAGTATTGTATTTTGTAGGAATTAAACGCTTAAAGGGAATTGTATGACAAGACTAGTTTTATTTATATTGAAGAAATTAATTAATTGTTTATTCACATATGCTATTTTACCAAATTAAATTATAAAATCGCATAAGCTTAGAATGTAATCACAACTCCTCCCCAACTTATAAATTTA
The DNA here is from genome assembly GCF_008802855.1 of Photinus pyralis. Taxonomy (NCBI): domain Eukaryota; kingdom Metazoa; phylum Arthropoda; class Insecta; order Coleoptera; family Lampyridae; genus Photinus; species Photinus pyralis. Next base: position 17,555,745 of record NW_022170249.1, on the reverse strand, counting down.
ATCGATCCGGAGAACGACGTACGCGGTTAGAACGGCGTAGCTGCGGTAAAGTATTCTCTTCATTTGTAGGTACACTGGCCGTTATGTCCAACGTAGGGGTATTTATTTCTGGATCAGGTAAAGTATCGGGTAAGATTGTAACATCAGGATGATTGTTAGAGGGGCCATAAGGAATATAATCATTTTGAGGAGCGTCTCGCGGAGTAGCATCCCCAATCCTGCGTAACTGATCAACGTGTCTCTTCCAAACATTACCATTATCAAGCTTAATATTATGATAGTGTAATTTCCCTAACTTTTTATCAACATTTCCAAATTTCCATTTGATATAGTTTGCATAGTTTCTTACAGCAACTCTGTCATTAATTTGGAAATCTCGAACTGCACGAATTAGCAGTTGCATTTTTATTTAAATCGGGTTTAATTAAATCCATCGGGATGTAATTTCACATCCGAACATTAACATTGAAGGTGATTGTTTGGTAATACTATGAGACATTTTGCGATATTGTAAAAGTAATCTACATAATTCATTTTCAACATCAGAACTATTACCATTAATTGCGCGTAATGATTGCTTTAATGTTTGAACGTACCTATCGTTCTGCCAGGTCATTTGTCGCAGGATGTAATGGCGAACTTAAACAATTCCGTTTTGTTTAAGAAAACTTTCAAAAGCGTAAGATACAACATTCCTGCCATTAGTAGGTGAAGTGGACGAAAAGGTTAAATGGAAGAACAGACGGCGGTAGTCTACGTCGAACTGAACTTCGTCTTGTAGAAGTATATATTTTATTTCTATTTTGTTTTTGGGGATAATTATGATACGTAGAATTATAGACTAGAAACCAATTTCGAAAGAAAATTCAAAGGGCTGTAACGTTTGAACTAGTAGCCCAATCTTGGAACTGTTTGAAATTATGGATTCTACAGGCCACATTCTATAAGAAAATTTTTTTTTCCGGGTCGATCTGAGACAATTTTTTTTTCGGGGCTCAAAAAAAGGCAGTGTATAACCTTCCTTTTTTACCAAAAATCGACTACACCAAAATTTCTCGGGAAAACACTTTTTCTTATTAATTTTGGTGCGTAGAATCCAAAACAATTCGTACTTTTTCGATCAGACTTCTCAATCAAAAGTTATGGACTAGAACCCAATTTCGAAAGAAAATTCAAAGGGCTGTAACTTTTGAACTAGTAGCCCAATCTTGGAACTGTTTGAAATTATGGATTCTACAGGCCACATTCTATAAGAAAATTTTTTTCCGGGTCGATCTGAGACAATTTTTTTGTCGGGGCTCAAAAAAAGGCAGTGTATAACCTTCCTTTTTTACCAAAAATCGACTACACCAAAATTTCTCGGGAAAACACTTTTTCTTATTAATTTGGTGCGTAGAATCCAAAACAATTCGTACTTTTTCGATCAGACTTCTCAATCAAAAGTTATAGACTAGAAACCAATTTCGAAAAAAAATTCAAAGGGCTGTAACTTTTGAACTAGTAGCCAAATCTTGGAACTGTTTGAAATTATGGATTCTACAGGCCACATTCTATAAGAAAATTTTTTTCCGGGTCGATCTGAGACAATTTTTTTTTCGGGACTCAAAAAAAGGCAGTGTATAACCTTCCTTTTTTACCAAAAATCGACTGCACCAAAATTTCTCGGGAAAACACTTTTTCTTATTAATTTTGGTGCGTAGAATCCAAAACAATTCGTACTTTTTCGATCAGACTTCTCAATCAAAAGTTATAGACTAGAAACCAATTTCGAAAGAAAATTCAAAGGGCTGTAACTTTTGAACTAGTAGCCCAATCTTGGAACTGTTTGAAATTATGGATTCTACAGGCCACATTCTATAAGAAAATTTTTTTTCGGGGTCGATCTGAGACAATTTTTTCTTCGGGGCTCAAAAAAAGGCAGTGTATAACCTTCCTTTTTTACCAAAAATCGACTACACCAAAATTTCTCGGGAAAACACTTTTTCTTCTTAATTTTGGTGCGTAGAATCCAAAACAATTCGTTCTTTTTCGATTAGACTTCTCAATCAACAGTTATAGACTAGAAACCAAACAGGCTAGTTTTGCTTGCACTCGGGATCTCCAATAAGATTGTCTTTTAAAGAAAAATGGTTGACTAATTACTTAATTACTAGACCTTATATGGGAAAAGGCATTGATTATTTTAATAAACCGATACAACGGAATTTCGAAGGATCAGTATTACCATCACATTTTTAACGACAATTTGGTCATTCAATAGGAATGTCACAAGCCGTTTCTTGGTGAATATTTTCCACAAATGCATCATTATGGATATTTACATGTGCTGGAAGCACGAACAAATCGCTGACAATTAAAACAACGCAACGGATTCGGTATATAAATCCGAACCTTCAAAGGACAAATAGCTGTATCTTTAAATATTCCATTGCGTTTCGTTCTTATTCGCCTAACGCCCGTAACTGCTTGCCTTTTCAGGTTGTCCTTAATTTCTTGTAACGTACAATTCAATGAGGATAATAAACAACACCCTTAGACATATTTAAGGTGGCATGTGGCTGCACAATGATATCAAAGTCTACGGAGCGTTTTATTTCTAATCTGACAATTGGTGTGTCACCTTTAATAGTATTTTACATTATTAGCCAGGTAAGTGAGTTTTTACTGGCGATAGGAGAAGTTGACTGGCGAGCCGTTAGGCGAGCTTGTCATCTCCTAGAGCCAGTAAAAACTATTACCTGGCGTATAATGTACAATATTTTATTTGTTACTCATTTGTAAACAATAGTAAACGTAAATAATTAGTTCTTAAATTGTTCTTGAAGAAATGTCTAAAATATCATGTGATCCATGTAACAGAGACTTCGCATTAATTCTGGCCAATGAAATTACTAGATTACTAACTTGTAAAATTTTTACAGGTCTGCTGTCAGTTTTACAGGTCTGCTGTCAGTTTTACAAGTCAGTAGCGTTTAAACATGACGTTTACCCGTTTGCGTTTTGTCTTGTTAATCAACGTTTACAACTGAGTAACAAATAAAATTATTAACTGAATTTACATTACCAACTAATCCGTACAATTCTTTGCTAATTAAAAATGGACTGATCGCAGAAAAATCTCTTGGGAACGCTATCTACCGTCTTTAGGCCCATATTAAGCACCAAAAGTGTTTTCCAAAAGACCAAGAAAAAAGCCGTCAATTTTTTTGCTGTTGCCAGCGTGGGAAGTAAGGAAAAATAAACGGAATTGTTTTTAAACATTGGAACATGCGGAGAGGGGTAGTTTAGATAGGATTATATGGAAGGCGATTGTACTCGACACCTCCCATGCCCATTGGCCGCCTCCAGGGCGGAAGTAAGTGAATTCAACCCCCAAACCCACAGGGGGTTTTTATTATTAGGATTATTTATTTATTTAACGGAAATACCATTTTTACAAAGAAATACAAAACATAATATCATATGGCAAAATGTAATAACAAAACGAAGTGTGACTATAAATCAAAATTACTGATAAACTTAACAAAAAATATTTCTAATAAAAATCAACTGCATTTTAATTGAAAAAAAGAATGGCAAATTTCATTGTTTCTAATAACCCTTAAATAAACACCTACGTAAAAAAGAATACAATATTATTCATTATTATTATTAATTAAAAGCAGTAAAAAATATCAAACTGTAGCATAGTCAAGATGTCTCCTGTTTGAGATAATATAAAAAACGTTTCGAAAAAAATTGAGACTCGCCCGTTACTTTTAAACGCAAGGATTCACTGTTAAAAAACTACGCCCAGAGAAGATTTCCGTTGTTTGAAAATTCACCGACGGCAAGGTTCCAATTTACAGCTCCGTTGTCAATTTTTGTCGTGCTGGACTGCAAGCGCCTTGATTTTTGGGTGTCGATTTCATGTCTTTTCCTTCGTAAACCGCATCGAAGTACATTTCGATTAAAAAAAAGGTAGAACGCTCTGGAGAGCCTTAATTTGGGAATTCCGAAGTAATAGTCTGGACGGGATTTTGCCTGTGCTCCTAGTGGAGGTTATCATATGCGTTTTTTCCCTTTAGATATAAGTACAGCAATGTTCCATTTCGCATGTAACTTCTTTAGATATAGATGTTTCGGCTGTAATTTGTCGTAATGTAATTTCCGTCGACAATCTTTGCTTCATCTACGATTAGCCCTTAATAAAGAAAACCTCTTATGTAGTGGGTCCATTTATGATTATATTTTAGGTGAACTGTGTAAAAATTGTGCCGTATATGGTTATTAGAATGAATTTTAATCTAGTTCATTTGAAATTTATAGAGAAAATTATAAATAGTAAAATCTATAAAGGGTATAACTTGTGTTTGATTTTGCGATGTTTTTAATATTGAAGATCATAACGCCAGAGTAGACCAGCATCAAACGAGCACATCGCAATAATTCAGTCGCAAACTTTGGTCACAATAGAAAGAGTTCGTTCTTCGTTCCAATACGTCCGTTGACATTGACTAACAAAGCATGCATAAATCAGCACAAAACAAGCACCAAGTTAGTGCGTTTGTGACTTCTCAGTTTTTAAACTAGGGGGAACAAAGTGCACGTCATAATTGCGAAGGCAGAGTCGGCACCTGCTACGTTCGACTACAAGATGCCGACTTCGGCCATTTTATATATTGTGCCCAAATGAAATAAGTGTCAAATAAGTTGATGGTGCTGCAAACAATACAATTGTATTTTAATTGTACCTCACATAAACCCACCCGCAGGCAAAGTACACTTTGTAATTGCTGAAAAACACATAAAGCATACAACAGTTGATTGGATACAAGGTTACAGTAAAGTGCATAGAGTGCCAATCGAGTATAAGATTTGGCGGTATTGCAAAAAATTTGTCTTTTAACACGAACATGCATTACAATATTGAAGCTCAAATCAAAGACGCTTACGTGCTTTCGGAAGGTATCACTTGCTCTCCTATGAGCTTTTCAGCATGAGCTGGCGGCGGAGGCGGGTATGGTTGAATTAGTGGCTGCGTGTGGTAAAGACCAGGAAGTAACTCTTCAACGCTGTCGAAAAAGTGGGGGCATTGTATGCCTGTCGAACATGCTTTTGTGGAAACGGGCTCGTCGATTATGGGGCAAAACGAACTTGGAAAATCGTCGGCGTTCCTACATTCCACCACCCGCACCTGCATACCCTCGCCACAGGAAACGGAGCACTAAAATAATGTTGATCAAATGCCGGAATTACAACCACAGGTTTCTCACCCCAGACCAAGGTAGTGTATGCCACTTCGGACACACCATCTGGTTGCATGGTTCCTGGTATCTAGGTTTCCGCCCTGGACATTTTTGCTCGCTAACCTAGTACCAAATTAAATACCAATGTCAAAAGAGTAATGTCGATACTTGAAGCATTTTGATGTACCATAATTATCCTATTTGTATTATTTAAGAACTACAAATACAAATTCTTGTTTTCTTGCAGTTTTGAGGGATATTTATTAATTAGTTTAAAATTTCGGCTGCTTTATTATGTAAATCAGAAACTCGTACTCTGAAAGTTTCCAATCTTGTTAGTAGTTTTCAGAACGGACATATAGTGAATAAGCTGCTTGAAAAATAACGAGATGGTTTCCTCATAAAATTTTAATTACATAATGGTCCCAAACCTATAAAAAGGAAAATACCTTCATCAAACGCTCACAGCAATCATGCCTGCTCTAAAAAAAGAAGGAAAGCCTGTGAAATAGCGAACCTTTTCAATAACCCTTATTGATTAATTTTACAGGCTAAGAATTTTATTGTTCCCTTTGGTATCCTTAAGAAATCTCTTTCCAATTATTTCCAGATACAACAAGTTCCGTGTCTCAATTTTATTTCGCCCGCAAAATCGATTTAGGACAATAAGAATTACCTTTACTTTGGTTTTATTTCCACGATCTTCGACGCAATAGACTTGCCGAAAACGAGTGCCGCCGCCGCAAGTGGCCGAGCACGCCCCCCAATCAGTCGTATGCCACCTATAATTTAAACGGGAAACAGTTTAAGGGAGACAATTTCGAGATAAACCAAAAATTAAAATGCAAAACTGAACCCTACCTCGGCGGGCAATTGTGAATATTGCATTCGACAACGGTCGTATCCGGCTTTAACGAATCATTACATAATTGCTCCTCGACCTCCATTCCAGTCAAAATATTCTGGCAAACGGGTCGCGACATCTTGTAACCTAAGGGCGCAGAAAAATTAATTTTTAATCGATCGAATCAGTTTTACCTCCACCGCAGGTGACGGAGCACAAAGAAACCGATTTTAAGGTCCAATGATAAAGTGGTTGAGAGCAGGAGGAACCGTCGCCGCCGCAATTTCCGCAAGAATCTACCTGCAGGGTCGATCCTATCCTTAGGTCACATCCTACTCTCTGAAACAAATTGGACCTAATTAATCGAATGAATTTACACACTTGGTTCTCTTTGCTAACGACAAAAAGTTTCTTCACTTCATTTTCTAATTTCAGCTTAAGATACCATTGGAATCGGAAAAAAAGTGTCCTATATTTGGAATGGTTTTCCATTTCACGTTTTTCAGGTTTTAGCGGATTATATGTTTTATTCCTTTATTCAGCCTTTCGGTTAGCTGTCCAATTTCGAGTGCATTCATAATTTAGCAATTTCGCTGTGTCGAAACCTACGTCATTCCACCATGAAAAATTAAAGCTCTATCCGAGAAAAATTATTTGGTAAATTTTGCATGCTGAGTGTATACTGTCTTTCGTTAAACGTGGTAGTTTTTCCAATCTAGAGGTCGTAGCGGCTGATATACAGGGAGAGTTGTTTAAGAGAACATACGTAGAATTACCCTGATAGCTTGGCCTATATCACGTCAAAAGTTTAGATCTGAGCGAACATTAAAAATATTGTACGCTTCGTTGGTTAGGGCTAACTTAGAGTACGCGGACATCGTATTATGATATTCATAGTAACAATATTGAAAAGGTGCAGAACAGATTTTTGTATTTTAAGACTGGAGGGTCAATATTCAGTACTGGTTAGATTTATTTCAGATGCAGAGTCTAGATAAGAGACGAAAAATCATTCAATTAACTTTCCTTTTCAAGTTAATTCATGGTTCCGTTAACATCAATTTACTGAGTCAAGTTCATTTGTTAGTACCAACTTTTTTCAATCGTAGTAAATTTCTATTTCATATTCGTCACTCGCGCACAAATATGATGTTTCATTCGCCATTAATTGCCATGTTACGCCTCTATAACAATGTTTCGTTGCATATCGACATATTTCTTGCTTATCAATCTTCTTTTCACAAAGTCTGTATTGATACTGTGTAGTTATTATGAATTCATTGTCCATTATTATAGTTTTTTTAAATAGTTTTTCTTTTATAATTTTTTTAAAGTTTAAATTATAAATTGTATCAGCTATAAATTATAAATAAGTTACGTTAAATAATGTCATTAATCAATTTTTTTAAGTTCCATCACCTGCATTATGATTTCCATTACAATTATTAGTATCGATGTTATAATTTAGTTTTAGTTCTCTTTATTTCTGTCTATCTGTTTTGTGAATGTATATTGTAACGTGATTTATAAATTCGGGTTCGATTTATATCAATATTTATTAAACAAAACTAAAACAGTATAAAAACCGTACAATTTATATCGACTATTTATATCACACACTTCGCAATTTATATTTCCGCGCTCTATGTTTCATACGTACTCGATCTCGTTCGGTAGTAGACTGCTTGCGTGTTCGATCCGCAACCATTTATCACGCAAGCAATGTAAGTCAAGAAAATTCGCGTAATTTACCGGAGCGTTTCCGTTACACTGCCCCCTTCTTAATTCTGGACGTCTCGTTCAGAAACTGCGTTAGTATTACTTTTTAATGCCTCGTGTCGGAATCTGCAGTCAGAGCCTGCTCGACAAACACCTTTCTTGAAAAAGTAAGAGTCCACAGCTTTGCGGAGGGTCGTCCCCTGTGGGTTGAAGCATCATACTGTAATTCGAACGCTAGTGTTCCTAAATATCACTTCGATCATGGTTCGCACTATCTTCCAGTCCAACCCATCTAAACCACATCCAATCTTCGGGATCGCCAAGCTATTTATGTCATAGTATGCCATGAGTTTCTTTAAGCTTTTTTAGGCTATCATCACAAAAACGGTGATTTTGTGGTCGCTTTTGCGGCCATAAAGTTTCACTTTATTGTACGCTTCTGTCAAACTTTACTTTATTGTACACATCTGTCAAACTGTACATATTTGAAACTGATGTGTGAGAAACAGTAATCTGTTTGATACAAAGCGTCTATCTGGTCTAGCCCTATCAAGGATTGGGCTATTCACGTGCGTTTTTTTCATTTTCGGACTTGTAGGAATGTTTCACACTATTTTGCATAATCACAATGTTCACATTTAAAATTATAGTTTGACGTTTCAATCTTTGCTGCTTGCAGACCTTTTTGAAGTGTAGAACCAAAACATGAGGAAGATGTTATTGCTTACATTATTATACGAAGAATCACCAGCAATTAACCGAAAACACAAGTGGCTACCTATACCTGCCATCAAAGTAGGTAATCAGGTTTCTAATAATTGTACAGCATGTTAACTATAAGGTCTTGGAAGCCACAGTTACGAAGGACCTATTGCATTTGACGTTATTAAAATCTTGTGCAACGGAGGATGTTGCGATTGTACTTTTACTCTCAAACGCCTGCTCTTATATCATATATGACTTAGGGTCGCAATGCTTGCATCTTCCAAAATTTCATTTAGGGTATCTGAACTGTCGCTATCGCCCATTTTGATAAGCACAAAACACACGCAAAGATGCTAATTATAATTACATACGACAGGAAATGCTTTGTTTTTAATTGTCTAAGATAACTATGATTTTCAGAAAAAATATGTTTATGAGCAAATTTTTGAATTCTTTTTTGATGATCGCCTAAAAAATGTTGTGTGCACCTTGGCCAAAAGTTATTTGTTTAGGCCTCATCTGAATTGCGGCCTCGGCTACCGCCTCGGCCACAAACAACAGCTTCGGCCAAAAAAGATCACTTTTACGGCCTTGGTACACAAATAACTATTTTTGGCCGTATTACCATTACGGTTCATTTCGACTGTAGAGTTTGTATTGTGACTTTATTGAACTAATGTATTCTCCATATCCAAAGAAGTACACGAGGTTCGCAATGGCAATTTATAAAATAAACAATAAACCTAATTTCTAACTTAGTATGAAAGCAATAACCACTGAAATTCAACCGGGCAATCTAGGGGTGGTAGCTAACCCGATCCCTTTTTTCCGCCTACTTTCTACTCCCTTGTTTAAAGAACAATACCAATGAAAGTAATATTAAATAGGTACTTATCCGAGCCATCCTTGAGGGCCAGGGTACTCAAACGATTGTGACTGTTATGATGCGAGTTTTACTTACATTTACCACAATTGCAATTCCGATTCAGATCACTATAGCTTTGGTTATTCAGTTTCTCGTATTACTAATTTACTTAATTTGTGAGTGTTCAATGAAACAAAATGACTGATAAATACGCTGTGTCAACACTCAACACACCCCAACTTTGGGGTATGTTGACACATTTGCAGCAGTAACCACTCAAATTATTAAACAACCGTTGAAATGGATTAACGTTAATTGTCGATAAACTCAGTCATAGTAAAATGCACGTATGCAAAATGGATTAGAAATAATTCATAGTATGATGTATATATATGTAAATAGGTGTAAGGGGCAATAAAGTTACGAAGGCCAGAATTAAATGTAAGCATGATAAATGAATGGAAAGGATTGATCGGATTTGCATGTACGTCTCACAAGGCGTGCAAAATAGTAATGTTTAATGATGATGAGTTGGTAAACTGTTGGGTTGATTTACACCTGTCACTTCTTTTAGTTAGCAGACAATACTTAAACGGACACTTGCAAAAATTAGGTAGCATTTTGATTCACGATGATATGGGGAGGCACAAGAAGCAAAATCTTATGGCATAGTGTCCGCACTACATTTACAAAATGGTTCAATCTAATTCATTTTGATTTTATAAATTTACACGTTGAATGGGAAGGAGCGCGAGATCCCCTATTTGAGAGATTACCCCAGACGAAGTATGAATAAATCAGAAAGCGGGATACAGCATCGCATATGCCATTAACCTACCTCGGTGTATTTTAAAAAACCTCGCATTACGCTTTATTTTTTATTAAACGACTAGGACACTATACATAGCCTTATTTTCTAAACAGGAAAATAATTGCTTACCAGACATTTTCCATCGATGCACATATCCAAGCTGCCTTGTCGACATCTAGTACCATCTTCTACTTTATCATTTAATTGTGCCACAACCACAAGTGGCTCGTTTCCTTCTAGATCGTTGCTAAAGGAAGCCTTCCCTCTACAAGTCAATGAGCAAGGATTTCGTTCGTCATACTCCGCCGACCACAGGAATAGAGATCCTTGATATAAAACGCTGTTGAAAGCTCCACATTGTTCCTCGCGGAAATCTCGGAACACCGGACAGAGCTGAAAACGTGAACAAACGCTCTGAGTACCTACATAAATATGAATTTAATAAACTGCTAAATAATGTTAACGCTTTACGACCAGAATCCTAAATTTTAGGATGCGAATAATTTACGACTTGGATAAACGTAAACAGTGGTACGTCGTAACTTAGCAACTTTACGGTAATAAAGTGTTGAGGTGGCACAAATTTCCTACTCGTTTTATGGATTATTTGACATTGTTGTACCTATTTCGGTTCTTAATGGTCACGAAACGCTCCGCTCCGAATTTCAACTTTATAGAATCGCTCACATCACACATGCAAAAAAAAATGGGTCACGAAATTAAAGCTACACGAGAGAATGAGCTTAAAGCTCGGAAAGCAATATCGGTCTCTATATTGGTATAAAAGAACGAAAACGAGTGTATATTTGCGCTGTGCGGCAACTTAGTGGAATTCGGGTGAAATTTTACAAAGACGGCGTACTTAAGGCGTCCATCCGTGATCACTTTTTAGTCGATCTCATATCCCACCCCGAAACAGGCTCGTATTTTTCCTCGGCTTGACTGTAAGCCCATTTCTCGCAGATAACAAGTACTATGACTATGGAGTAGGCACCCCTTATGTACTCTTATGAGAGATGCTACCCTAACAATAAAGTGGATATCGGTAACGAATAAAAACTTCGTTTAGTAGATAAAAAATAGAAGACAGAAGTGGATCCTACGTGAATATTAACGGTATGCTGTGTAAAATGCATGGAATATGACCAAATACAAAGTACAGTATGCAGTATTCATGGGCAGATCTACTGCCTTCATGGAACCTTGTAAGTGTAGACATATAATCAATGAATACGTATAATGGGGGTTATAGCGATGCCAGAAGTTTGCAGGACCTCTTATGGAAAAACGATGGGGATTCCTACATTTTATGTATTTTCTTTCGAACGCACATATAAAATTCTAACAGTGATCAAAGTAATAATAATAATAATAATAAATAGTATTCATTGTATTAATTAGAAAAAGAATATAAAAATGAGGAAAATTAAATGCGGGGCGAGATTCAGTTACATAGTCGGTATCGGGGGTCTGGTTTGTCGTGTGTACGCTCATAGTTCAAACAATGAGTGCCAGAAGTGTGGTACGAATTGAGACTCTCCAGAGACAAACAAAATTACAATACGAGGAAAACGCAGATGGAAGCGTTATTAATTAAGAACGACGCGTGGAACTACGTAAATGGACAAACTCCGAAGCCTGTGTGGATACGGAAGATGCCGCATCGGTGGCAGCTCTTTTAGCTTGGAAAAAAACTAGGAGTAAGACGAAATCTGATATTGTTATCACGATTAGTCTATCCGAATTGAAACAAATTAAGGGATGTGAAACTTCGAATGCAGTATGAACCAAACTTTACAGGGTGTCCATTATGTATGGAATATAATATACATATATCTCGGTAAATATCGAATATATACAACATTTTTGTATATGAGTAGTGATATAAGGCCGATTCTAACTCAAAAGTCACTAGATGTGAAAAAGTCACTAGAAAAGTAACTAGGTTTGAAACTCTGCTCAAAGTCATTAGAAGGTCACGAGAGGTTTGAAACTCGGCGTGAGGTTTGAAACTCTGCTAGTGATATAGGGGCCGATTCTAAATCAAAAAGTCACTAGAAAAGTAACTAGGTTTGTAACTCTGCTGGCGAGGTTTGCGCCAGTGCTAACATCAAGGGGGTCGAGGTTTGCGTCTGAGATAAAGTATCGGAGGTTTGTGTCCGACCTAAGAGTTGAACGCGGGTTGTGTCCTGAACTAAAGTGGGTCTGAGCTAAAGCGTTCTCAAGGTCAAATGGTTTTGAACTGGGGGGGTTCTTGTCGATATGGTTCTGAGCTGTGATCGCTGTCGTCAAGGTCATTTTTGTGCTACAATTCTATTCTAAATATGACTTTGAAGATGTGGTGGGGGATTGGCGCTTATATAAGCCTCTATATGTTCGTTACAAGGTGTACATGTATTAAAGATGTCGTGGATGCCATATGCTGAAGAATCATGGACCAAAGCTGTCGATTTCGTGACGGCCGTGAGACGCCTAAAGCAGCATTTGTGGCAAGCGTGGAAGGATGAATCTTCAGAATCCGGTGAAGAGTGTTAAATTCAATGAATTCAATAATAGAACATATGTAATGGTGACGTGGCATTCTGCTTATTGGGCAGGTCCATGGGAAACTGTAGCAGTCGATAGAATTCGATTCCGACGCAATATCATGTAATAATTTCTCCAGTATTACAAGCGGATCATCGTTCGGCAGTGTATCGCGGTAGATTTCAAGGTCACGAGTTGGAAATATAAGGGTGAGCGGTAGCGATGGTTTCAATCAGTCCAGTGGTGTTATTGAAACAGTTAAAATGGATCTTAACGCACTAAACAACAGTACATTCTGTAAGGTATTAAAAAATGCCAAGGACTTGGAAGTGGGGGAGAAGTTTAGAATTGTGAATGCCGACACCATAAATACAAAATATGGTGATCGAATAATATTGGAAACTGAAAATTTTAAATGTGTGCTGCCATTACGATTCTATGAATACTTCAAGGAAGGCGATCGCCTGAACGTCCTCAAAGAGTCCTTGAAGACTAGGGATGTATTCATCGAAAGCGCCGGAACAGCTGGGAAAAACTACCAATTTAAAATTTATGTAAACAATAGATTAGTGTTGTTGTTGTTGTTGTTGTCGTGGTAAAATAAAACCTAATATTATAGATAATTGTCTTTTCATTTCGAAATAAAATGAATGTCCCATGAAAAAAATACTTCAGTTGTGGAGTGGTCGTCGTCGTCGTGTACTTCGCTCTCTCATGAATACACTAAAGAAACTATCATCCATGGCGATTTTTCACGCTAAGTTTTTTTATAAGCACGGGCGTTGAGTGTTCGTTATTCAATGGGCACGGGTCTTACGGCAATGCGTACTAAGTTGCATATAAGGAAGATTTTCGGTCCTTTTTTTAGCACGCCAAAGTGCGTTTATTGGCAATAAGCAACAAAACATAATAAGATCAACATAAAGATATCTTTTATTCCTTTTTACGGTATGCCTACAATAATACAAATTAAGTACACATAGAAATTATACGAGCAGTTGCGTGTGAGCGAGAAAATTTCATTGCAGATTTTTCTTTGTATGTAGTCGTACTCTACTTAATTTGCGCTGCACTTCAAACACCTCCAGGTCCGATTTGAATTTTTTAATTCTCCTTAACAAATCGTCTATGCGTATTTTTCTTCGATGGCGGTCATCGGGATCTTCTGCAATCATCATTACTTTTGTCATTTCCTCTGATGCCAGTATAGAAATGACTTGTAAAACGTTCACTCATGTCCTTTATACTTGATTTTAGTGAAGAAATGAACCCACGAATTAGCAACACTCAGAACCATCAGGAAACGGTTCAATCACATACAAAACTAGACACAAACCAGCGCAAGTTTAAAAGGAAGCAGTTTAGTTCAGAAATAAGTTGGACACAAACCTCCGATACTTTAGCTCAGACGCAAACCTCGACTCCTTGACCTTGACGTTAGCACTGGCGCAAACCTCGCCACCCAGTTCAAAACCGTTTGACCTTGAGAACGCCTTAGCTCAGACCCACTTTAGTTCAGGACACAACCCGCGTTCAACTCTTAGGTCGAACACAAACCTCCGATACTTTAGCTCAGACGCAAACCTCGACCCTTGACGTTAGCACTGGCGCAAACCTCGCCAGCAGAGTTACAAACCTAGTTACTTTTCTAGTTACTTTTTCGTGTCTAGTGACTTTTTGATTTAGAATCGGCCCCTATATCACTAGCAGAGTTTCAAACCTCACGCCGAGTTTCAAACCTCTCGTGACCTTCTAGTGACTTTGAGCAGAGTTTCAAACCTAGTTACTTTTCTAGTGACTTTTTTTCACATCTAGTGACTTTTGAGTTAGAATCGGCCTTATATCACTACTTATATGAAAGTTGTTTATTTCCCATAATAAGGAAGGATTCAGTTTTTTTTATTTCAGAAATCAAATGAGTAACGGAAAAAATTTATTTTCTTTAAATGGCAGTGCACCTTTTCATTAGGCTCATTTGATAGCGATTTTTTTTCTCTTTTCAATAATGTAACATGTTAATACCCTTATTCAAGAAAATTTTTCAAAAATTTAAGATAATTAGATCAATAACAGGCAACTCTTTAAATAGAACGACTTCAATTAAGGATCTAGGAGTTTACTTTGACAGTTCCTATACCTTTACAACTCACATTACCACGGTTATAAAACGGTCTTTTCAAACCTTAGGTTTCATTATTCGTACGAGCTCTGATTTCACGAGCCCAAACACAATTAAAGCTTTATACATATCTTTTGTAAGATCTACGCTAGAGTATTGTTCAATCATATGGTATCCCATACATAAAAAGTACCAGGAGGAACTAGAACGTGTTCAACGTGGTCTGGTTAAATATTTATACTTTCGTAAGGAAGGCACTTATCCGGAAAGAGGGTACTCACGAAGTACATTAAATGACATGTATAACCTAATGCCTATTAGTATTAGAAATAAGCGACCTTTTTATTTAATCTGTTATATATTATTATTATATTATTATATTATATTATATTTTGATTGTAACGCACGTCTACATGTCGCACTAATTTGATGCAAAGGTCGCCTCCAATAAGCTACATACGAAACGAGGGGTTCCTCAGGGATCCATATTAGGACCGTTGCTCTTTTTAATCTACTTTAACGATTTTCCCCAATATATGAAGCCGTATGCTGACTGCATTCTGTATGCAGATGACTCCAATATTTTCTTAAAACGGGAAAACTTGGATAAAGTTTCAGCAACCAAAGAAAAACTAACATCTCTGGCCTCGACATGGTGTATAGCCAATGACCTGATCCTAAATAAAGGAAAAACAGAAGTGTTACTAACTACGTTAAGGCATCACACCTTTGATAACCCTAGTTTTGTAAAATTTTTAGGGTTAGTCATTGATGAAAAGCTAAGTCTGGCGGCACATATTAATTGTATATGTAAAAAAATCAGTACCAACATATACAGAGTGAGTTTTTTTTCATTTTAAGCATTGGGATCTCGAAAACCATAAGACATACGGATTCGATTAAATGAGGAAAGAGTTGTCGTTTTAAGAGCTTATTTAAGATATGCTTTTGTTTGTCTTAATACATAAGTTAGAAAAAGTATACAATTTTAATTTGACCAGCAAATTATTAATCCAATCATACTTAACAAATAGATTCCAGTGTGTAAGTATTAACAATACTTTATCTGAAAAACTTTGTATTACTAAAGGTGTGCCACAAGGGAGTATTCTCGGGCCACTCTTGTTTTTAATTTACATTAATGATATGCCGGGATATATTTCAAGCAGCGACAATTGCCTACTTTATGCTGACGACGCGACATTGCTTGTGGGGTCTAAACATATTGATCAGGTAATTCATCAGTCCGATTTAATGGTTCAACGGGCAAGTACTTGGTGCGAAACAAACATGTTAACTATCAATAGCACTAAAACAGCATCAATGATATTATCATTACGTTCTCATAACTTACCAACTCGACTAAATTTTGATACTCACGCGGAAGTTATTCGAGCAAAAATATGCAGGAACCTTTTTGTTGTACGCAGATTAGCGGAAAACGTTACTGCTCAAATTTTAAGGATTGCATACTTTGCTCTTCTACACAGTCACTTCTCATATTCCATTAATGTATGGGGTTACTATGCATGTTGAAAACCACTATTCAAACTTCAACGCAAAAGTGTAAGAATCATTGCTCATCTTCCATTTCAAGCAGATTGTCGTCAGGCATTCATTAGTTATAAAATTCTCACATTGCCCTGTATTTTTATACATACATGCCTCTGTTTTGCTAAACGCAATGAGCATAAATTTGTAAAAAAATTGGATATTCATGAATATGATACTCGCAACAAACATTGATTTCATAAAAAAAAAATTTTATAATTGTATTCCACCGAACATTAAATGTTTACCTTACAATTCATTTAAAAACAGGACTAAATTATTTCTGTCAAAAAACGCATTTTATTCATACAGTGAATTTCTCTGCACCAACTTGCAAAATATGTAAACTTTTTAGTTTAGTAGGTATACTTTAGTTATTATAATAGAGCTCTGACGGATGTAAGTAGACTGTTCTACGTTTAACATTAATAAAATTATTATTATTATTATTTTTGAAAAAATCCACAGTTCACTAGATATGAGCGAAAAACAGATTTAGTGATTTTTTATTTAACTGGTGTAGAATCGTTATTATTAGAAATACAAGGAAATGACACGAATAAAAGTTTTAGACATTTTATTGCTTAACATGATGAACATACTAATTTATTTTTAGATCTTAAAATTTTTGAGTTATAATACAAACTTTAATTTTTTTAAATGGTAGTCATAGTTGGCTTTGACATTTTTAAAAAGGACAAATTTTTCTCTTTTTAACGATATAAGGCTTGCTAAATGTACTTTAGTAAACGCCCTGCAGTAATTTTCGTATTATTGAGAGGTAAGTAAACAGAGTTGGCCATGGAAAACAATATCTAGTGAGATAGGTACCTTTCATTTACATTGAAAATTGAACAGGCCAATGTTATCTTCATTTTCTACCAAATGAAATTTCAAGATACGTAGGATGGGTTAGATTTGGAAACCCGATGTAATTTATGCTAGTTTCAACACAACAGTGCCCAGCCGCACAACTAACTGCAAGTTAAATATTATAATAGACAGTAATTAAGAGAACAAAAATGTTTCCCATGGCAAAATCTGTTTTTACTACTCTTAATAATACAAACAGTTCTGTATCATGTTTATTTGTCAAAGTAAGTACGATGAACCTTATATCATTGTAAACAGAAAAAAATGCACTTTTTAAAAATGTCACAGCCAACTATGATTACCATTTAAAAAATGTAAGTTTGCGTTATAACTCGAAAATTATAAAAGAAGAATAAATATTAGTAAATTTATCTTATTAGGCGGAAAAAATCTACAATTTTTGTTCTTTGCATATTTCTGTATTTCTAATACTAACGATTCTACAACTGTTAAATGAAAAATCATAAATCTGTTTTTCGCTCATATCTAGTGAACTGTGGATTTTAAAAAAAAACAAAAGCATGTCTTGAATAAGCTCTTAAAACTACAACTCTTTCTTTATTTAACCGAATCTCTATGTCTTACGGTTTCCGAGATCCTAATGCTTAAAATGAAAAAAAAAACTCACCCTGTATGTTTTACGAAGACTGACCGACCGACAATGTGTCAAAGCCAATAAAGGACATAATATACTCTATTCAATCCTAGATTCAATCTGTTACATTACACGTTTTAGTGATAGGAGTAAGTTGTAAGTTTTTGTCGTTGAAAATAAAACTGAGTCTGTAGGTAAGTAAATGACAACCGACCTCCAAAAGGGCGCACGTTCAATTTTTAAAAATGTAATGTAGGTATTTTACTCACGCCATAGTCAACCAGTTGTTTGAAATTGACCTTTTCATATACCCCCAGGCCATTTCGTAATCCTAAGCAAACTTTAGATTAGATCCTGTTGCAGCTTTATAAGTCTGTCAAACCGTAATATAAACTAAACTTTATTAAAATTCCTCTTCAACTTTGAACCGATTATGCAGAAGTAAGAAAGTTTTGAGATACACTATTGATCAATAACATAACGAAGGCGATGGCCGCCGAAAGTCGTTGAAACGAAATGTCTGTTTACAAATGTATCTACTTTGACTGAAAGATGTGTGCAAAGAAAGAATAGTTTTCGGATTAAATTTATTTGGATTATTTATAGTTTTTAGTTTGGCGTGTTTACTTTGAACGTGAATTTATTTTTTAGTCTATGGGCTTTCAGAGAATAGTATTTGACATTTTGAAACCGCTTAAAAAGCTTCTAATGGGCAAGCTTTCATGCTAATGTTTCTGTGTTGACAAGAATGCACGAAAATTTACACTTAAAGCTATGCCGGCTCTTGCTGTTTTTCTAACTCAAAGTTCGGTTCTAGTTTTACTTTCGCCTCGCCGTCTACTGAAAATAGTCGAAATCTCTTCCACGTCCATAACTAAACTATACTCATTATGCTACAGTGCTCTACTCTGTATATAAGTGTCTTTACGGAACGTCTGTACCGCGTGTCATTTATTTGTTACTAATCGTTCAATGCGTTTCTAGAAAGCAAAGATAGAAAACCACTGATGCCTATCGAAAAAAGACAAATGCAAGTTGACTGTAGCCATCCACAAATTCAGCTTCAAGATTACAGCGATTGTTGCTTATGGAAAAAGCTCGATCTCGTTGCTGCTCTGTGGTGCCGCCAATTTAACCAAATCTTGCAGTACCATTTAGAAGGTCCCACAAGCCAGCAGAGCCATTTTGGAAAAATGAAGGACGAAATACATCAGAATTATAGGCTGATTATAGGCCCTTTTTGGACACTTGAACAAATTTTCAGGCGGCATCCTTTAAAGAAAAAAACTATGGCTCTGCTGGCTAAAGACGAAGCTAGCTGACCACTTGTGAGATTTGCTTCGAAAGCGAAAAATTCAGATCACAAAATTATAGGCTATTTATAGGCTTTTTTTAGACACTACAACAAATTTTCAGGCGGCATCCTTTAAACAAAAAAACTATGATTTTGCTGGCTAAAGAAGAAGCTAGCTGATCACATGTGCGATACGTTATGCGCATGCCCAAAATTTTTGCCTTGTAATTAATATCGATCCATTAACAGTGACTGTATAAAGACAGTGTGGTCATATGCTCTATTTCCGCCATGTTTTTCCCATATTCTTCATTGAGCTGATCGGTTTAATTGAATTGGTAGATTTTGGCATTTTTCTATGTTTACAATATTATTGCCACAAATGTTTGTGACTTGATCACCTTGGATTCCAAGTTAATTTCCGCCAACCCGATTTATTTGGTTATAATATTGCGGATGTCCCCCCTACCAATAAAAAAAACAACACCAAAGTATGACCAAACTGCCTCTACACAGTAGGTATACAGTCACTGTAGATCCATTATAATATAAGTCACTAAATATAGAAAGTACCGCAATTCGAGAGAACGCATGTTTTTTGCCCAAAAATTGCGGAAGTTACCAGATTTTAGTAACTTTAATGTTAGGGATTGTTCCACCTGTTTGGAGACATCTGTCAAGTAGGTATTTGAAATTTGAATTTTCTTTTACTAATAAATCAAATATATAGCAAGTTGTTGTGTTTCAGGTTTTAAAAAAAGTAATGTTAAAAGTGTCTTAGTTGTCTATGCATCTTCTCCTATATTATAGGAGAAGAAAAGTTGAAACGATATTCCTGAATTGGAAAGAAGTACAAAAAAAATTAAAATTATTCGTCTCATTATATTATTAACGAACCTCGAGATCGTTTATAATTTTGTATTGCTGCCTGTCTGTGCGTCTGTCTGTCAGTGTGTAGAAATGTCCGATCGCTTTAAAAATTGATATACACATGTTCTTCAGGATATAACAAAGTTCGCAATTGTTTTTCGGCTACGTAGACCAACGGGCCAAAAAGTTACAGACCAAAAACTGCGCAAACCTCCAAAAAGGGTTTCTAACTCTTGTTACAAAGAACATATGAATGTCCGGTTTGTTAGTAAATATTGCTTAAACTTCAGGCAACTATGCAGATGCAAACAAATACTGCGCATGCGCATAACAACTTTTGTATTTGCGCAATCCTAATTTTTTATTTGTTAATATATTTAAATGAAATTCTGTATCTAGGCACCTCGAATAAAAGTGAAACTAATGCCAAATCAAAAAAAATTGTTTTGCGCATGCGCAGTCGGTTTTCTTCTATTTGTTAAGGTATTTAAATGAAATGTTGTATTCAGGCACCTCAAATAAAAGTAAAACTAATTCCATTTCAAAAAATTTGTGTTACAAGCTATGCTGATCAGGTGGGACAGAATCAACCCCTTAGGGTGTATTGTAAAAATGATGTATGTGTGAAGATCTCGAGGATCGTTTGGTATTCAGTTGTATCGGATTTTTGAAATATAAGTTAGAGTTTAAATAAATATATTAATTGGGCGAAAGCCCGTTGAGGGCCCAGAACAAGAGAGGGACAATAAATAGGGAATAAATAAATAATTTTTATTTATCCACTACATCTCCGAGAGGGGCAAAATCAAACTGATCTGGATGATAGTTTTTTTTGTTTAAAGGATGCCGCCTGAAAATTTGTTGTAGTGTCTAAAAAAAGCCTATAAATAGCCTATAATTTTGTGATCTGAATTTTTCGCCTTCGAAGCAAATCTCACAAGTGGTCAGCTAGCTTCGTCTTTAGCCAGCAGAGCCATAGTTTTTTTCTTTAAAGAATGCCGCCTGAAAATTTGTTAAAGTGTCCAAAAAGGGCCTAATCAGCCTATAATACTGATGTATTTCGTCCTCCATTTTTCTAAAATGGCTCTGCTGGCTTGTGGGACCTCCATTTAGATCCTGTCCCAGTTTATAAGTTATTTCAGTTTTGACGGTTGTTAGTCATCTGTGTTTAGAAATTGTGCTTTGTTAGGGGGTCTGTGAAGTTGTAGTGTCAACTTGAAAGGAATCACATAAGTTTGTGCTGCTAATTTTGTCGCAATCATGTTAATATGCAATTTATCATATTACGAGTTGTATTATCACTAGTATTTGTATTTGTTTAACTGCATTTGATTCGATTACCTCGTTTTTATCGCGCAATTTTGGAGGTTTTATTTGTGTACTTTCAGTTGCATTTTGTTGCCGTAGATGGTTTATTTCACATATTTGTGTGGGTTATACGAGGGTTTTTGTCCCGAAGGAGGTTTTCCTCTGGTAAACACGATAGGTGGTATCTAAGCTATTGCAAAAGGCTCAGAAAATCGCACAGGGGTGGTGTACAGATAACAGCCTAAGTGTTAATCCGCGATAAACGGTGGCGGTGCCTTTTACGAGAAGGAGGAAGCCCAACATAAGGGCGCCCACTATGGGGAGCACCAACATCGATCTTAGTAAAGAGGTCAAATACAAGACTGCTGCCGGGAAAAGACTAAATGACCTGGTGTGAAAGGTCATCTTGCTTCCATGTGCGAGACAAAGAAGGTATCCACACAAAAGTATGTTGCTAGTGATAGTGATAGGTACAAGTGAACAGGTGACGGAGGAGGAATTTTTCTTTAAAATGAGAACTGCCCGAGACGATAAGATGTTCTGTTTAGAACTGAAATGTGATAACCAAGTTGTTAACTTTGAAATTGATTCGGGTTCGCAGCATTCGATTATTTCGGAAAATCTGTATAATAAATTGTTTGCTTATCGGAAATTAATCCAAAACGATTTAATTTTAAAGGATTATGTTGGGAATATTATATTGTACCTATCGGGAAAATTGGGTGTAACGTTACATATAAAAATCAAACATTTGAAAATGTGCATTTTTACGTCGTAAGAAATGGAGGTCCACCACTAGTAGGGCGAAAAATGTTGAGATTGTTGCGGCTGGGATTTGCAAATATTCATAATTTAACGTTACCTTATGTCGATAATATTTTGGTGAAATTTCAAAGTGTGTTTCGGGACGAACTTGGAACATTTAAAAAGGGCGAATTTGATTTAAAAATCAAGGGTGACTGTCAACCTAAATATTTTAAACCAAGACCAGTGCCGTTTGCGTTTAAAAGTAAAGTGGAAGAGGAACTGGAAAAGTTACAAAATCGGGATGTGTTAGTGCCTGTCGCAAATAGTGAGTGGGCTACGCCGGTCGTGGTAGTAATGAAGCCGAATAATAAAATACGGTTGTGCGGGGATTATAGATTAATTTTAAATCCGGTGCTTGAAAAGGTCGTTTATCCACTTCCCAGAATTGAGTACATTTTTGAACAGTTGCGGGGCGGTAAACAATTTTCTAAAATTGATTTATCAGATGCTTATCAGCAGGTCAGGTTATCACCGGAATCACAAAAATTAGTTACAATTTCAACTCATAAGGGGCTATTTAAAGTAACTAGACTTCCATTTGGAATTTGTAATGCACCGGCGTTATTTCAAAAACTAATGGATAACTTAATTGCAGGCATTCCGGGAGTAGTATGTTTTTTAGACGATTTATTAATTACCGGGACGACCGAACATGAACATTTTTTGAGGCTCAATTTAGTTTTAGAGAAGTTGCAGGAAAGCGGATTAACCGCGCGGAAAGAAAAGTGTAAATTTTTCCAAAACTCCATTAGTTATTTAGGACACATTATTGATAGTGAAGGACTGCACATGTCAAATGAAAGAATTTGCGTTATTCAGAACGCGCCAATTCCAAATACAGTGACACAATTAAAGTCGTTTTTAGGTATGATAAATTTTTATTACAGATTTATACCACAGGCGTCTACCATATTGTATTCAATGTACCAATTGTTAAAAAAAGGCTGTAAGTGGAATTTGAGTGAAGATTGTCAAAATGCGTTCGATCGAGCTAAGAAAATGCTGTTATCAGGGCAAGTTTTAGATCATTATGATCCAGATAAAAAGGTAAAGCTAATATGCGACGCATCAGCAAATGCAATAGGGGCTGTAATAGTACATGTTTATCCAGATAAGAGTGAGAGACCAAATGCATTCGCTTCTCGCGTTTTAAATGCCGCTGAACAAAAATACTCTCAAATTGATAGAGAAGCAGCTAGTATTATTTTTGGAGTAAAAAAAATTTACTCCATATTTATCTGGTAGGCAATTTACTCTTGTAACTGATCACAAACCTTTATTGTCCATTTTTGGAGCGAAAAAAGGCATTCCTGCGATGGCCGCAAGTAGATTGCAAAGATGGGCACAAATATTAAGTATGTACGATTATGAGATTCAATATGTGTGTTCTGATAAGAATCAAGGTGATTATTTGTCAAGAATTAAGATTGAAAGTAACGGAAATTACGCAGATGTAAAAACGAGTTATTTGCGCTATTTTGAAGGAAGTGAATTTAATATTACGTGGAAAACAATCAAATTGCATACTCGTAAAGATCCGTTATTATCAAAAATTCTTAATTATGTATTAATGGGTTGGCCATGTAAGATAGTGGATAAGGAATTACAACCATATGCAAATCGTAAACTTGAGCATTGATTATATAAGTATATAATCAATGACTTGAGCTAACGACCGAACAAAATTGCCTTATGTGGGGTTATCGAATAATAATTCCAATGAAATTACGTAAAGAAGTGTTAACGGAATTACATTCAAGTCACATGGGGATGGTAAAAATGAAGGCGTTAGCTAGATCGTATTTTTAGTGGCCCTCGTTAAATGACGAAATTGAAAAGATGGTACGCAGTTGTGAGGCCTGTCAAAAATGTAGCAAAGCACCTGCAAAAACATTTTTAAAACCATATCAATGGCCAAAAGAATCGTGGTATCGCGTACATATCGATTATTTTGGTCCATTCTTTAATAATAATTTTATAGTGTTGCAGGACGCGCATTCAAAATGGATTGAATGTTTTAAGATGACTAACACTACAACTGCAGCAACCATAAACAAATTACGTGAATGTTTTGCCAGATTTGGATTACCTGTGGAAATCACGTCAGATAATGCAGCACAATTTACATCAATGGAATTCCAAAATTATTTAAAAGCAAATGGAATTCGTCATTTGACGGGTGCACCGTTCCATCCTTCAACCAATGGGCGGAAAGTGCAGTAGCTATAATGAAAAATTGTATTAAGCGCGCTAAACATGAGGATCCAAATTTAGATTTTAATGTCATCATTAACAGATTTCTGTTTCATTATAGGAATACGGAGCATTCTACAACTGGAGAATGTCCCGCTAAATTATTACTTAATAGAAAATTAAGATGTAACCTAGGTCTTACGTTACCATTAACTAGAGAGGTAGTTCGCGGAAATCAATTAAGACAATGTAATAATTATAGTAAAAAAAAATATGAGCGTATCTTTGATGCCGATGATTATGTTTATTGCAAGGATTTTAGAACTAAAGATTTGAAATGGATTAAAGCTAAAATTATTGAGAAATTAGGACGTCATACATACATTGTAAAAACAAGCGAAGGTCTAGTTTGGAAACGTCACGTGGATCAACTAAAGAAATATGAATTATTAGAGGACGTGCCCAAATTAGAACCGCTTACTCAGGGTCTTGTCACAGCTCCTATAGAGGATGATGACGAGAAAAGTGACAGGGTACTGAGAAGACGGTCACAATTAAAACCCCCAGACAGGTATGGGGCAGAAATTTAAAGGGGGAAGTTGTTATGGACTGATATCAGCAAGGTCATTATAATATACTTAGGTACATGTAGTCAGTATTGAATAAACTATTGCTGGAGTACGTGTTATTCTTCTGCAGTGCAATAACTATTAGTTATGCAAATACATAACAGGTCAAGCTAAAACCGCACGGAATAGGGCAACTAAACCTCAGAGCAATAATTAGCTTCTTCAATCGGCTAAAACTACCCCAAAACGAGTAAGGACAGCACAAAAATCCTTAGAGATTAGGTACTGAAAGGCCACACTGCTTTACCCTCACACACAATACCAATACCAATATGTACTGTGCACCACAGTTATTTAATAAATTATCGACCCACATGTCATGCATAATTTGGACCGTTATTCAATACAAAAATTATTGCTTTTATTTAACTTGATAAGGTATTGTCAGATGATAAAGTTTGCATGTTTCTCTTATTGTGTCTTAAGTGTTCCACAAAAATATTAGATTTATGACATATTCCGCGCTTTTAAAAAGGAAGGGTCGAAGTGGGTTTGTGACAACTCTTATTTATAAAAGGACGGGGTTTGCAAGAAATAGGGGCGGAGGGGAGGGAGATATAGGTACACCGGTATCCAGTTGTAAAGCTTTGGCAATACAATTGAAGGACGATGTATATTTTTTTATGTCTTACTAACCTATCATAGCACATTTTATATCTGTGATACGCGGGCATAAAGTACCACTTTATGCCCTAGGGCATTAACTATCACCATAGTAACTCATTCTTACTTAATGACAAAACTAAGAAATATTTGCAGGTCATTGAAAATTAGAAACGTCAATTATTAATTGTCAATACCTACTAAATCACAAGATTGCCATTATTTCGTATAGTTTCTGGAACTTCTTGCTCATTCCCGATGAATTGAATTATTTAAAATTACGTTTGACGTTTGGATGGTTTCAATCACATTAACAAATTCGAACCACGCATACTTAATCAAACATAATGAATTATTTTGTAAACGAATATTTACTTTGACGAAGAAAACTATTTGTAAAACATAAAATTTTGTATGTACCACGGGCATAAGCTGATGTTTATACTCTCGGGCGACTAAAAAGCTCTCGGGCCATAGGCCCTCGAGCTTTTTAACTTGTCGCCCTCGAGAATATAAACATCACTATTATGCCCTTAATACATAAATAACTATTTTGGAATTAAGTGCACTGAAGAAGATAATTTTATTCAACAATTAACACTTAGCAACGACAATATCATACAAATGTAAACGTGACACTGTTTTTTTTTATATCCGTCTGTGAGGTCTGATCAACATTGAATTTGTTGTGGGCAGTGTTGAAGAAAGTGAGGGTTTAATTTTAGATTTAAGGTGTAATTGTTTTTAAGTTTTGTCACGTGTGTATGAACCCAGTAAATTTTGAGCCTTGTGTAATTTATGTAAGCAGAGTGTGTGTCATGTTTATTGCACCATCACAGTAGCAGCTCGCTACTCATTTCAGTATTACTGAAATTTTTTGTTCTTTTCCTTCTTAATTTGTTGTAGTAGTCCATTTAATATTAATGTACCATGCTTTTGCATTACGGACAGGCGACAGTATAGTCAAATCATATGAATTGGAATGTTTCGGTATTATGTATTTTTTTCTTTAATAATCCCCTCCCGCAAAAAGTGGATCAGTACATTTCTCCTAAAGTTTGTAATACCATCAGCATATTTAAAATTAATAGTACAAATCAACTACAAATTATAGGAGACTACAAATTTAAATGGTGTAAAAAATCCTGCAACAATTAATAAGTTGCTAAATATTAAAATATACTTCACGGACCTTTTGTTAGTAATTTGTGTAATTTTTTTTCATTTGTGATATCCTGTGGAGTATTAGCATTTGTCTGTACAGAAAGTTACTAATTGTTATCTAGTATCTTTATAGGTACTCTGTAATTGATGTATTGATTTTGCAATCATTCTACATTCATTACTTTCTGTTAGTGTCGAAATTACAAGAGTGTTCCTTTAACGAACGCTAATGTTAACCTGATTAAGATGAAGTGCCACTGTGAACTTTATTGACTTACTTGTATTTTGTTGTATTGTTTCTTACGTCTAAACCTTATTCATAAAAGCCTAATGTCATAGTGAACCATATGCTTTCTGATGTTCTACAGTTACTAAAAACCATAGACACCCATAAGTGTGCACTATAACGTAACGCATAACCGATTAAATTTGACAATTTTACGTAAAATAAATATAAGCAATGTTAAAATAAAATTGCAAATGAACTGAAAAATTGATGCACGCGCAATTTGCTTTGTATCCCTTCATAAATTATTGAATGGAGGATAAATAAAATGCAGGAATCCGATGAGCACACACTTACAGATAGTAAAATTGATTGGGGTATAAAATATTTAAGGAATGTAAAGGAGGGGTAGTGCACGGAAATGGAATCGATTTTATATACACCGACTGTGTATAAAGTAAATAAGTTTCAAAACTCTCTTAGTAACCGGATGCGACAGGAATCGAAAATCTGCACTTGCAATGACTTGATAATGAGTTCATAATATGTTTCAAACACTGGAAAATGGAAGACGTAATTAGTACGAGTACGGCGTAACAACTTTAAAATGAGTGAAATAACTGCATGCGGGATTTCCGAATATGTCCACTTCAATGAAACTTTTTATGATAAAGCAGTCCAATTGGTAAAGGCTATCAAGAAAACAACCAATCAGTGTTCACAGGAATTGTGCACGAACTGCGATAAAAAACAGAATCTCGAATATAAAATAAAACAGTAACGATCAGAAGAAGAAAAGAGGAAAATAAATGTGAATTTTTCGTTAGATAGTTGATATCTGATAAACGTGTATTTTAGCCTTTTACGTCATATTCTCAGATTGGATGATTGCAAAAGAAGTAATCGTAGTTTCGTAATAAAAATTCTACCGATATCTCTCGAAAGCTAACCGGGTAATAAAAGTTTTGACAAATTTTGCGATATATAATAAAGACGTTGACGAGTTCAATTTACTTTTCCTTTTCTATTTTTACAATATTTGCAATCAAACTTTTACGCCAACGAATATGCTAATGACGTCCTCTGCAGCATGGGAAATCTTGAACTTTAAATTAGTTTAAGAAATGGAAAATTTCGGCTTTAATATACATCTAAAACGTACCTACCTAATTTCGACTAACTTGAATTACACAGAAATACGAATTAAAAGTGCTGTGGGTAGTGAATAATAAGTATACTATTTCGCGGAAGATGAAGTCAAAATACTGAATAAGTATGTGTTTGAAATACCTACTAAACTGATGCATTTCAGTCAAAAAACTGGTTGCTGATGATGATAGTATTGTTGTGGAAACATGTGATCAGCTATTCTTTTAGTAAGATCACATCCAAGGAATCTATTACGAAAAAGATTAAATGACCAACGTTGGACCGTCATTTACGTACACAGATCACACTTTCGTCTTAGAAATGACTTTCAAGTAATTTTAGCTCGATTAATCTTATTAAGGTAACAATTATTAAGTAGGTACTGAAGTACTGAATGAATAATTAAGCAGTAACAATCTTTAACTTTAACGGGAATTTTAAAATAGAAATAAAGAATGCGTACGTGCTTTGTAACTTCGTAGACGAAAGTTATTTAGGTCTCCCGTTTATGTTGGACCCTCGTTATTATTAATACGTGCCCTTTATGCGAATAAACCAGTTTTTTTAAACAAAACAGAGTCGCTAGCGTACGATATAAACTAATAACTTACGACGTGGGGCACAAACATAATTCGGTTATGAGAAAAAACAATAAAGGCGAAAAATTTACGTTTCTAGCATGTCTGATTGTTTTTGTTGTTCTTAAGGGATGTAACTTGTAAAGAAAGCGTTCGCGGGGTAGTCAAGCGTATAGGGGAAACATGTGCAGTTAATTCATTACAAGGCAATTATTTTCAATTAACATAAATTAATTGAATTAGAGACATATTTTCAAGTAGGTATGATCCTATATAATTCTGCGGGTAGTCTGATATGAATAAACGCAAGAAATTCGGGAGTTGGTCAAAGACGGGCTTAAAGAATTAAAGTTGGGAGTTATAGATTTGTGTATGTGCTTTATTATTAATGAAAATTAAGCCGCGCAAAACTATGCGTTCGGCTGCAATTATTTGTAATTGAAAATGGAATTAAGTTTGCTAATTACGCAAGCTGCGGGTAAATTATATTAACTTAACTGAAAGGATTAACTATTCTCCTCTTATAATTGACATATTTTAATTGTATCTGAAGTGTTCCAAAGCATGTTACACTGGTTTTAGGTGGGTTTTAAATTGGTTATTACGGCTGAGAGTATATGGTCAAATGGTGCCTTAAATTTTGGTTCAGAGAGAAGTAGCCCTAGGCTGAACTACGCCCAATATTGTTTCCCTATTATTTGGGCCAATACAGCCTCCAACTTCGTGCTTTCAACCCCTACCCCAACCAGTCCACGTTCTCGTAGTTAATAGGTCCTGAGTACTGTCATTTATGCGTTCACTCGTTAGACCGAAATTAAAAGGGGCACAGTCAACGAAAAAGATGTTAGCATAGGCTCTCCTCCCAACACCACACTTATCGGGACACATAACATGGCATACAGAGCCAATATGTTATTTTTATTATGGAAATCTCGCCCAAAAGATTGCGGGTTGGTACGCGCCGCTCGGCTAGGTGAAGAGATGGTGCAAGTAGTGTGGAAAATGCTATCTAAATAAGTGCCAGAAGACTCGGAACCATTGCCTACGCTCGGTTACTCAAACGTAAAGTAAATGTTGGCACAAGAAACACGGTTTCAGATACGCGTTTTCTGATTGCCGAGGGAAATTGTTTATTCCATGGCGCATTTATTGTGAAATGTTTGTGTGGATTGTAAATGAAATTAGCTTATTTCCAATATTAAGGAATAAACCTAATTCACTCTTACGATGTCTTTAATTTACCTTGTCTCTGTGCTACTTCAAATAAAAGATCTGACAGACAGACGATCTCAAAAATTGTAACTTAAACTACCACAAGACGTAAAACGTAAAATCTAGGGTTCAGTATAATCTAATATTTAATAATAGGCAAGTGTAATTATTCCTGACTCACTACAGTACCTGGTACTTGTTACTTGCAATCCAAAGTGTTTAATTACAAGACCCTAGGCTCCAAAAAAACAGGAAAGAATTCGTGTGTCAGCCTTTCTAAAGTATTGGTTATTCGAAAGTGTTTGGGAGCCCGTGCATGGGTCGGAATTGGTTGAAATTTATTTAAATGAGTGGTGGGCATAGATTGGATTAAAATATCGCGAGAAAATTGTGTATGTAGCTTATTTTTCGAATATAGCGTGGCATTAAGTTATTGAAATCAGCGAAAAAATACAATGTTGATATACTTAGTGGTTTTGGGAATTAATAAGAGAGTAATTGCGAAGCTTTTGCGCTAATTGTAGAGAAATTACGTGTTATAAAATTAGATTTAAACATCTGAAATTATTTGTATAGTATTTGTAAAAGTTCATCTCATGGTTTTCTCCGATCGTAGATAAGAAGTTTTCTTATCACTGTGTACGCTAATTAAATTCCAGGATAAGCACGTGTTATCGCGGAGTTGAAAAAATGGGAAAAATTATAATTATTTCTTTTAAAGGTTTTATTAGTGTTTGTGTTTAATTAAGCTAGCTTGTGGCTCAGTGACCGTTTTCCATTGCAGATTTGGCGCCCAACGTGGGGCACACAGCAATATCAAGTTAAAAAATTTAAAATTGGGATGTTTTTGGTCGATTTTATTACATTTTTCTTTCGTGAAAACCCTTTTTCTTGTATCCTACAATTCAATTATTGCACATCGAGACATAAGACTCCACTGAGGCAAGGGCGTCCGTCTATTTCTCGCATTTCATCGACCATATTATTGCCTCAGCAGTTCATGCACTTCTCCTTATATATACACCATGATTTATTTCAAATTATATTGTCCTTCAACGAAAATTTTTTTAAATTTGATTGCCTGGCTTAACAGGAATTGATGTCTATTTAAAAAATGTATAAATGAAACACCTTGTATTTTATTTTAATTTTTAACAGTAGACTCTTTTACGATTACAAAGAGTAGTATAATATGTACCTACCAAATTTCATTCGATTTCTTTTAAAACCCCAGAGATATTTATTTGAAATTAAACTTTTGCCCATCTCTGTATATACTATTTTATGTTTTAACCAACCACGACGGACATTCTCTGCTGTTTCAGGACATATTGATCTAACTGAAAATATAAGTTTTCTGTATTTTCGTATATAAAGGTTACTTATTATCCTCGCCATTAGAGATTGCCGGTACGTCATAGTTCACAATCGTATGGTTTAATATGAAAAATATGAGTCAAATTACTTCCGTAATAATGCCAACTTGATTAGAAAATATACTCCGAGATGGCGACAGCTGTCATTTATTGGATGTTTATTTGAAGGTGCAAAACTGTCAAATCGCAGAAAGTATCGTTAGTCGATTTTGGTTTTAATAAAATACAACGTAATAAAGACGGTGAGAAAACAAAATCCTTGTAATCTAACAGGTCATTAATGCGTTATTTTTACAGGCCATATCGTAAGATAAACCCATTGTTGTAAGCTGCCTCATTACAATTTTTCCAAAAATGTGAACATTTAGTAATTACGCTACGCCAGAATTATTACAATGGTCGGGTCTTGCATTCATAAGTGAGTTTGCCGATAAAGAATTATAAATTCACAATTAGAGTATTCAATTTATAGGTTATACGATTTTCATACACCCAGCTGCACATTGCAAGACTACCAGTTTTCAAAGTTACTCACTGTTACTTATGATAGCTTACAATAAGGATAAATTCAAAATGATACACTAAATGGATATTAATTATGTTCAAAATATATTATAATATAGGACTGTCACTGTCACTCTACTTCTATTTCATATTTATACTTTTCTTTACATTTTTAGCACAATGTTACATTACTAGGAATCAGAAATGAGAAATAAGCAGCCTCTCTCAACTGGATCCTGATGTTGATCCTCCTTCTACCCTACGCAGTATAGAACGTGTGTAGAAATGTTTTAACGAAACAGGTCAGATTTGGCTCTCTTGCGGGGCCGTTTCTTACCCGGGCTTTCCAAAACAGGGTTAGATGCCGCTCTTGTCTTGATGCTTCGCACCGTCCTCTCAAATATACCCAAAGCGTTGGCCACTCGCTATAATTTGTGTGTTTGTACTAAATGAAAATATAAGTATATATAATCACACTTACTTCTTGAACAGCAGATACGGGTATCAATGGACCACCGTTTTCTTTCTCCTTCTCAAAATGTTGCACTAAGCACAAGCTGTTGTGCTTCTATATGCAAAGTTTTACCCTTTGCAGACATGGGAATTCGTAGAGAGAAATTAAAGTGATTAATACACGTAAGTGACGGATTAGTTCTCAAAAGAACCGATTGAAAAGTGCTTAACCGATGATTTAAAAGTGCGTGACAGGTAAACAATTAAAAATCACAACTGTCAAACAAATACCTGTACGGAAGAACTATTTTAGTCAAATGAGAGTTCAAATTCATACGGTTTACAAAACGCATTGGTTATTCGTTTTTGTTTTTTCTCTTTCTACCACATTATCTCATTCAATAACTCACTTCGTTTCCTTCAAATGCACTTCGAATATTCACTGTCTTTATTTGATGTGCTGTTTTTCATGTGACTTTACTATAAACGTTTTGGATAGCTAGAGTCATTTACTTATGACGTACCGGCAATCTCTAATGGCGAGGATAATATAGACAATTGCATCGGTCTGCAACTTCAATGCTCTCCTCAAGAAAAGTAGGTATGTGCAACCGCTTTTCGCAAGTTTCTCTCAGAGCAATCCTAGTTGGGTAAACTGGTAAAGTGACGACTCGGAGAAATAGGCGAAATGCCTTTTAAGGCACAGAGCTGGTTTTGGGTTCGAATTGTGACGATTTACTCTACTTTGTTTGACATTTTCTGTAAAAAATTTATAAAAGGTGGTTGATACCACGTGGGGCGGATTTAGTGAAAAAGTACGTTTTATGCTTTTGTGAATTGTGTGCATTTTTTACGTTTAGGTATCTGAAATGCGCTATTTTACTGACCAATTACTTTACCGAATCGATTAAAACCACCCAATGTGATGTGACAACTGATGATTCCACTATGCTCCTTCTGTTGTAAAAATTGAAGAAGGCAACCTGAACCATTTAAGTTTTTGCGTCATAAAATTAAACCAAATTTACCTAGGGAGAAGTAAAGGTTTGATTGCAATTTTACCAAACTGCTCAATTTCGCTAGTACAATTTTACACCGAACATTAAACCTTTGCAAAGCATGTTAACCGTCCGTTTAGAATCGTTGTTCCCTTCCATCTGTCACAAACTAATTCTAAATGTAGAAACAACTTTCCTAATTGTAATGAGGTACAGAAGGTAATTTCGTCGAAGCGCGAATTTACATTTCACAGTTCACAACTTACGAGTTGGATTATCTGGAGCGTAATTTCTGAAGAAAGGGGCATAACCGACAAGTATTCGAATAAAAAAAGTCTCTCCCTTCATTCTTTACGATTAATTTAAGGAAGTTACCTGCATGTTGCATATTTTATAACGGACGTACTCTCCTCTGCATTTTAACGCCTGGCATTTTCTAAATTGACGCGCTACCCCTCCGTCGCAGGATCGTGAACAGGGAGACCATTCTGACCACTCCGACCATCTCGACGAAGCCACATCCAACTCGGAGTTGTTCTGAAACAATTCAATATGTGAAACTCTCGCATGCATGTAGGGCATTTTCGGATGGGAAAGTATGGCAAGTATAGGATATATTGCTTATGCCTCTTCGTATATGCGAGTTTAGAGCTTGAGGCTTAATCCTTGACGGCGTTAAATCTAATGAATATCTGTTTAGGCATAGTTTACGAAATAATTCTCTAAAGCGGTCACTGAGATTGAGGTTTCTTGGGTACAAGGGTAGTAATTAAAAAGCTTTTTTTTGGGAAACGTAGGCATTACCTGACCGATTAGTGACCTGTTTCTGCTCCGTGTTTTGAAAATGTGGTTAAAAATTAGGGTATTTCGTATTAAGCTCTCATTGCGGACATATTTCATGTTCTTAGTTGAATAAAATAATGTTAGTTTTACCAATCATTGAATGGTGATCGTTATTTCCTTTATCTCTGTGGCATATAGGTGTTACATAGTACTTTTATTCAATGATATTACCTATAAACATGTCTGTGAAGGTGGTATGGACAAAATAACCCGGCAACACCGTGCACCATGCTAGATCGTTAGTGGCGTTAGTGCCTTGTTAGTGCCCCATAAGTTAACGTAAAAGGACTCAAACCGTTTTCTTAAAATAAATTTTTTTTTGTTAGGGTCAACTTCACGTTTTCCCGGACAATAACTCCAATTTGTATTGAATTTTGCAAATGGTTAGTGCTTGACAATTCAACGTTAGGACTCAAACCGTTTTCTGAAACCCCTACTACATTTAAAAATTTGTATTCTGAAAGTGGGATCGGATATTGAATTGAAATCATAAAAATATTTCAGTGTTGGAGGCGATTGTGAACTTTTGGATTGGGATACTGTAGGTATATGCCCCAGACCCCAAAAATTTCGGATTCCCCAACTCCAGTAATGACGCTTTCTAAGTAGGAACCAAGAAACTGATTTGAAGCATATAGATATCCAATTAAACGTCATAAATTGTATTAAATTAAAACCGGTATATAGATATACGTGGTGTATACTAATACATGATTAAAAATTTGACGTTTCACCGCATATTCGTGTCCATTTTCAAATATAATAACAAAATAACAAAACAATAACAAAAGTTATTAACGCACCGTAGATCGCAAGGGCTGAAACCCATCATTAGCTTTTCCCATCCCCAAGGTATCGGGGGAAGGAGGTTGATAGTCTTTTTCCAGAGAGTTTTTCCATATAAGAGCTTGAACAGTGGCTCGCTTGATATGCTGAGGTAAAGCATTTTCCGTTGGAGGTAGATATAATCTCAATTGCTCTACTTTTTTTAATAAAAAAGAATCGTCTACACTCATTAACTGTGTTTAAGGGAGATGTTGCATTATACAAAAGAATCATAAATCTTTGCACGATACGCATCATATCCTCATCTGGAAGTCTTCCCATTAGCAGCTGCTCAAAAGAGAATTGAATATTATAGTATGCCATCCATATCTCCCAAGCTCCTTTCTTGCCTACTCCACAAAATGATGACACAGTATCGCAGCCCGTTACTGAATGAAATAGCCAAATAACTACAGATCTCCTTTGATAAATGAGAACAGAGGTCGTGGATGCCTATTAACCTACGATTTTTTTCAGTTCCAAAATCAATATCAATACCAATATTTCCAAAATTTGAAAAAGCATGTGAGTCTACTGCCCGATTGCTTACGGATTTGTGGCTATTATCAGCTGCACGCTTAGTTATTATATTTATTATGCTTTTGGTATGAGCTACAAATTAATTTAGTTTCAAATGCTCGGGTATCTTCATGATGAATCTTTCGAATATTTCGGTCAAAGTTATTATCCCACACATTCTCAACCTCTTTCGGACATGGGTATTTGTAATTGTATAGTGGGTTGGGTTGACAGAGCAGCCTTGGGGTGAAATCCCGCCCACTCAAAAATAAAGACAAAAATAGATAAATAAAAAAAGAAATGAATAAAAAATAAATAGTTCTTGAAATTTCAGGACCAGCTACGATCCAGTTAAGAAGAGCATTGCCAAGGAAGCCTATGGCGACACCATCACTTTTGATAGATTTATTACTTTGTTCATGAAACTGATCGTCTGAAATAGAGGAAAAGAAAAGAATATAATTTATTTGAAGTATTTAGTTACATACTCGCCTTTTAATTAAAAAAAAAATGTTTAATATCAATTGATTTTATTTAAATATTATATAAAATAATTCGAACATTTAAAAAAGGTTTAAAGATTTAAAAGAGGAAGAAAATTTCGTCTAAAGATATTGTAGAAGGAAAAGTGCCCATAACACTAGCAGCATTGGCGCGCTGAATGGCCAGACTAATTTTTTGAATTAGGAATGTTTTCGAACGGTGCTCTCTTGTGGCCCAAGGGTTTCAACACCGAAAGGTAAAAACTGGTAACCTGCATTGATAATTTCCTGATATTTCCTCATCTTGTTAGCAGCAGCACTTAGTAATCTATGTATGTTTCAATTTTAAATGTCATTATTAATATTAACGTAGCAATTGTTTTTTACTTTCCCCACTAGAGAGGATTTTCTTCACCCTTTTTAGAGACGAAATTAGTTGTTTCTAAAGTAGTTTCGTTGTCCTAAAATTTATTTTATGATTTTTCTAATCATTAATAATAATAATAATAATAATTTTTTTTAGGACCCTACATAACTTCACCAGACACAGACACAGACACTAATCGTTACTTGATTTTAATCCATGCGATTAGTTAACCAGGCTAGACCTGAGTTCTCACAAGAAACACTGATAATAATAATAATAATAATGTCTTTATTAAATTGGCGAAAAAAGAAAAATACAGTTAAAAATGGTGAAATGGGGCGAAGTTCAGTTCCACAGTAAAATACCGTAGTCTGCTCTACCACTTAACCCCGTACATTACATGTATACTACAAATAGTTGCTCCAGAACAAAGGAATAGTACCCATTTTCTATATAAAGTTTGCTTTTGTGGTAGTTATGATAATAATTCATTTTCTTGAGTTATCATATAGAGATATCAAATAGTTCTGGAGTATTTCAAAACACTGTCTTAACTTTCACAGTGTCTACAGATAGCACTTAAGTGATAAACAACAATTGAATATTTTCTAGAAAACTCAGAGGTTAAAATGTGGTCAAGAAAGTGTAAATATAATGCTGATGCATTTTGTTATATACCTATGTGGTATTGGTATAATTTTGTTAAAGTATGAGAGACAAAATTTTATTTAAATTCCTGTAAAAAGCTTTGTGAACCCTACGAAACCTATTTTAACTACGCCGTTAGGGATGTAGACAGCTCCTGGGCTGCACATGTTACTTGTAGTAACTACAAAAGTTCTTTAGAAGATAAACGATTTTTTGTAAAAAAAGAATAAATATATGATTATTTTTATTATTATTTGTTATATGAGGGCGTACTCAGAAAAACGAGAACGTTGTCATCAAGATATTATGAACTTTGAACAACATTATCAGGGAAATACAACGAAAGTGTGATGGGGGATGTAGAAAATTTGATTCTTACTTATTTATTGAGGAGAAGATTGTAAAATTTCAATACTATATGAAAACTCAAATCGTTGTTATTATACAGCACACTCACTTCTCCACAGGGGACTAGGACTATATTTGATGTTTAGTGAGAGAAAGTACTTATGAACACGGAAAAAAGAGTAATAGGATTCACTATTACATTTTTTTTACTATTTTTAATTTGATATGATAGTAAAAGTTAATAGTGACATACAATTACATTTGTTTCGATTTATGAATAAATAAAAATTTCAATTCTTGATTTTCTAAAATACTGGCCAACGGCTCTCCTGGTAACAAAAGTTTCAGGCCCTATATATTTTTTCCGTCTAACTATCAACAAATTTATCAAAATTTCATACCCTCTTATCAAAGTCAAAAATCGTGTTGACCTGTGATAAAAAAATCAAAAAATCTATACATTTCAAAATTTCCGAAATATTGCATCCTCCACTTGCAGGTATAACTTCTACCAACATTTTCGAGAAAATCACAATTAAGTTTTTACATCGGAGGTAGATGCGTCTGGTTCAGACGATCTTTCCGCCCTTTGGGGAGTACCCTCCTCCAAATGTATATGTCTCGCCCTGACGTTCCACTTGCCCTCTTCCGACTCTCCGTTTTCAAGACATTATTCGCTTCGACTTCACCAATAGATTAATTTTGTCATCACCAACGGATATATTTCTTCCAGATAAATAAGGAATTATATCCCATCATGATAAGGAGTCGAGGAGGAGAACTATCGTCGGTAGAAATGAATTCGTTGAGACCTTCGTTAAAATACCATGCAGTAAAAAACCAGTCCCCCATCCCCCTCTGTCGATAAGGAGTCGGAAACGGGCGGTACTTGGTAGAAAACGGTTCCTTTCGTTTAATTAGCATACCTTGAAAGGTAACATTAATTTCTACCCAGCACATTTTTTTAACACAGAAAATGCACTAAAAATACTACATTCGAGCAATGAGTCAGGAGGGTCCTAAGAAACATCAATTGAACACTAATAACCATGCGGACATACTTACGGTCAATCCAATAAAGAACTTTGTTGTTCTAATTTTACCAGAAAACTGGGCTGTTTTAGAGCTTAAAGAAAGAACGCGCAAAAGAAGAAACAACGCATTAGAAACGTATTCTGTTATTAACAAATGCAATTTGGGAGCAACATAAACTGCCCTGTGCCTATTCATTTAAGCGTCTTAGGCGACGGAATTTTGTTTTTTTTCATAGTGGCGAAAATAACCACGTTTTGCAATGGTCGACTTCGGGCGTCCAAAATGGATCTTACGTTGCGAAGTTTATCACGAGATTTGCACCACCTACCAGTGCTCACCAAGTGAAGAATGATAAATTGCAGTTATCGACATTAATTTGAATATTTCCCTCATATGTCATAAATGCCATATGAGGTTATATTTTATATATAATATATTTATATGATTTGTTCCTGATGATTTTTCTGACAGGGAGTACTCGGTAAAAGAAATTCCATATTTTTTTATATATTTCCAGAGGAAGCTGAGCCTGGCATGTTTTTAGTTTTTAGTAAGTATTTGAACAATACAACTTTATTTCTAATATACTATCTTTTATATTTCTGCTGTTTTAACAATTCATTTACAGAGTAACCAGTGTATGTCAATGTGAAAATATCTACGTAAGAAATGAAGTTTGCCCCAACAGGAAAATGTATTTTAAGCAAACAGTTTGGGTCCTAACGTTGAATTCTGAAACACTAACAAAGCACTAACGGTTTACAAATTTGGTGCAAATTGGAGTTATTTTCCAGGAAAACTTGAAGTGGGCCCGAACCAATACAAAAATTATTCTGAGAAGACTGTTTGGTTCCTAACGTTAAATTACAAAGCACTAATAATCACTAACAGAACACTAACGATTGACAAAATATGATGCAAATTGGAGTCATTATCCGGGCAAACGTGAAGATGGTCCGAACAAAAATTATTATTTTTAGAAAACGGTCTTTACGTTAACTTATGAGCCATTAACGAGCACTAACACGGCACTAACGGTCTAGCATGGTGCGGTGCTGCCGGGCTATTCTGTTTGGGCCAACTTCACAGACATCCTATAAACTTCTAACTTCGTTCGTTTTTTATTGTGCTTTTTGTCACATTTTTTTCTCATGTCCTCCAATTCCACGTCGATTTAACAATTTTTAAATAGAGAAAATTTGATTTATATTTTATCGGCATCACGATAGCTAATAAAACAATGAAACACGAATTAAAGTATGAATCAATACATCGACTTTATGTTTCCTGCAGTACAGAACAACTTGTGCCCGATGTTACTCTATAATTAAATAAATTTTAGTTTCGTATTACGATACTTCGGCCGATAAAGTCTGGCGCATTGAATCAAGAACGAAAAAGATCTGTTTCCTTTTCATTCAGTTCAAGAGATGACAAAATGCGACAATATTTCCACGCCGCATTGTTGCTGTCTCTGTAATCGCCTTTTGAGATTTTCCCGAAATGTTTTTAAACCAAACAACGTAAAAATAGCGACGCCGACGACGTCGCGACGTGACAACGCCTATAAAATTATGATAAACCCGCATTGTTTGAACATCTCCTTAGAAATTTTTGTGTACCTACTCTTCGCGTTTTATATTTTTTAATTTATATCGATTGCGTCTAATTAAATCTAAGACGAAAGATAAACGGCCAGAATCCCTCGGCGTATTACCTTTTCTTGTTTACCAAAGCGGTGCTCTTGTGAAAAATAAAATTCCGTCAGTGCCGCGATATTCCAATAAGAATTGGAGAGAAAAGGTCTATTTTGTTTGTAGGCTAAGCGGCCAAACTGATATTTTCTTTGCATGACTGTATATCTTCTTACTCACAAAACAGAAAAATAAATTGCTTCCATTATTCGCATTTCTTTTCTGGCGAGTTGCGTTGCATACTTAAAACGTTACCGGGTGATTAATTTTGGTTAACTAATACGAATGTGGTGCAAATGACGAAATCAGGGTTATATAAACAAATTATAAAGATTGTAATCAACTGGGCTAAATATCGCTTTAGAGAACACAAGGCTCATCTTAATTGCCATCGTTGGGATAAGCTTTGCGTTGCTTGAAAATAACTACACTCTACAGAGTTGTGATATCTTCCATATCGTGCCATACACTTTAATATAGTAATACAGTTGGCATATTGTTTAAAAACAAACAGAGGTTATGTTATAAGTTTGTAAAAATTGTCAAAATGCAGAGATATCCTTAAATTGGCTCCACTTCCACTCTTGAAAACGTGTCTGTATATCTCGGTTGACATTCGTGAGTCTCAATAGGGGCATAATTATAATATTTGGCGACCGTGTCAGGACTTTTGTCCGTGAGTTTTGTGGAAAATGAAGTAATTGGATCTGGAACAGCTTAAACAAGTTGTAAAGCATATGCATGATGAAAACGCATTTTTTGTAATACAGCTCAGTATTTGTTGACTGAACAGCAATTAGACAATGGGCTAGTAGCACTCCTATTCGAGAGCGATGGTTCATTGGTAAAATGTGTTGTTTTCGGAGATTCGAGCAGTCCTTTTTTTGTTGGGAGCAGTCGTAAAATACCATTCACAAAAGTGAAATGCCAGAAATTAAAAAATGCAACTTAAGGAAGGGCCGGGGGCGTCTAAAAATGCTTATTTTGGCCCTATATAAAATTGTGCAAAGTGGTGTGTTTTAATCATCAATGGCGTAGATTGCAATTTGAAGATTGTCAATATAGGTATAATAATCCAAATCGATTCATAAGTATTTTTACAATTAATATGCATCTGTCGTACAGAAATGCTTGGTTGTAAACTAAGGAGCAAACTGCGACAGCGTGTGTACGTATAAATAAAAAGCATCGGGAGTAAGTGATGGACACAGTTTAGTTTAATTAAGATATTTAGTTTAAAATATGAGACAACAGCATTCAAAAATGTCTGGCACAAAGCCTATATACCTGCGACAAAGAGAGCACGACAAAAACTCTACTCGCAATTTAAATTAATTAACTTCGTTATCTCTCTTATGAATGACTGCCATGTACAAAACGTTGTCTACATTGTATTAAAATTGGCATTATTTAATTTAGGAAGTCTGCTTGTAATACGTAATTTATTGTAATTTGTGGGTAAATCCGCATTTGCAAGTCTTTTTAAATCCCGCTTCTGAATCAACAATGCATTATTCATTCGCAAATCTCGCTTCCCCTTCCGTTATTAAACATTCTGAGAATCCAAGAACGTCATGAATCTGTTGTTTTAGGACGAAAAATATTTTTTAAATCCCTTAATATTTATATATTCAATCACCATATCGGTTCCTTTATTGACGCCTCTACCTATACCTATACGGGCGACGCTTTATTTCCTCCTTGAAAAGGCGCCTTTGCCTGCAGTTCGCGACGGTGGTGGCGCCGCCGTCGGAAAAAGCTGCTCTCTTTCAAGAGCTTAACTCTCGGCTCGTAATTAATTATCGTAATTTCGAGATTTAATAGGCTTATGCTTTTACGTGAGATAATAGGAATAAGGCACACAACGTTGGCGTGTTTAAAGTAAACGACAAAATTGCGTTTTTATAATCGGCAACGCTTACCTGCTCGAGATCTGAAGCATTTTCTAATTGTGACGAATTCTCTTCCGTCTCCGACGATGGTCTTGAAGATATCAGCTGAAACAAAGATGATTATTAAAACACCCTTTCGCCAAAAAATTAATTAATTAAATTATGAGAAATATTAAATTTATACGTTACAGTATTGTCGGTACTGTCGCATTACTGAACTCCTACTTAAAAATTGCGTGTAGTTAAAATGTATTTTTTACCCATCGTCAGAAAAATACATTTGATGTTCCTCACTATACAAAGTGACATCCAACAAACAACAAATGCCCAATACCAGAAAGAGGGAACTAAAATGACACTCACCTCCATCAAAGAGGTATTACTGGTATTGCAGCTTCATAACATTGTACTCCAAGTAGCGTATTGTTAGGTTTTATTTAGTATTCTTACGCCATCTAGGTATTCCCTTTGTAAACCCGTTTAATAAGATGTAAGTTTTTTTCTGTAGTAGATTTCTTATTACCCTAGTTCTTTAGTTTGCCACTAAATGTCATCTGGTGTAGGTTTCTTTTGCATAGTTCTTTGTTTTACCGCCCGAGGCCGTTCCTTAATTCCTTTCTTTGCACAAAACCAGATATTTCGCTGACGCTGTTTGCGGCTATATTTTACAAGTTCTAAGGCCGTTTTCGATATGTAACAAAACATTACCCTTGACTTTGAATAATCATTTTTTAAGCTTCTGA
Organism: Photinus pyralis; assembly: GCF_008802855.1. NCBI lineage: Eukaryota > Metazoa > Arthropoda > Insecta > Coleoptera > Lampyridae > Photinus > Photinus pyralis. Next base: position 17,513,149 of record NW_022170249.1, on the reverse strand, counting down.
CTTCTGGATTACTCCTTTTTTTAATTATTAACGACCTGATTATTGCTTTCCACATCGTTATTCCTTGGTGGAAACCGCAGAATTTTGGATTTTCTCAATATTGCGCACGGAAAGTTCCATTGAAAAATCTTATCGCCATCTTGTCAATTCAAGCACGCAATTCTACTTCATTCTACCAATATTAGAAACTTAGGACAGAGCTGTGTGCCTACCTCATTCTACAAACATTACCTGGCGACCATTTCTACGTTTCATATCCTTTATATTAGTTTGTTAACCGATATTAGCTACAGTTACGTTGTGAATTAGTTTTTGAAGTTACCCAGACTTGGCCCGAGACTGATATCTACAATGTTTAGTTACCTTATTTGTTTTGCTCCGAAGCATTTGCTCATACTAGCTAATTTATATTTTGAATTGATTAGATCAATAGAGATTTAGTTACTTGCGCATCGTAAAGTAGTTTTCTTGAATTTAACGACACGTCACGTTCATACTTTTATACAACGATATTGTACGAGTAATCCGTGGTCGAGTCAAAATTTTGCTTTTCATTACTTCACGTAAGTTGAATTAAGTATTAATTACGGTTTTAGTATCCGATTTGTTATGTTATGTTATAATCGCGGTTATAATGACGAAATTACGAATGTTGCATAAAATGCTCTATGGAAAAAAATAAGTTCGATAAAATAAATAAAAGTATCAAACAGATCAGAAGATATTCCCTGGAAAGCGTACACGGGGTAATTATGCAGATTTAATTTTCGCGTGCAAGGGTAGGTATAAGAAACCAACACGACCAAGCTTTACGTTTGCTCTTTTCATTCATAAGGACCAATAAACTGCCCCAGAAATTATTAGATCGCAAGTCCGCAGAACACGTTACGTGAATTGGATTTTACATGTGTAGTTTAATACTCTCTAAATTTGAATTTTGAAACCGCTTGTGATCAAGATATAGTCCATCTCAAACTAAAGTTAACATTTCTCATTCAGCATTTATAATGCCCATCAATTATAGTATATACTTTAACTTTTGGTACCTGAACACACCAAAGCTATACTCAAAGTGCAGCACTTTTTGCATTATAAAGATTGAGGTAAAAGGATCTGAAAACCTAGTGCAATATTTTCGAGATTTTTGTTAATTCTATCTATACAGTAAGAATCAAGATACAATAGCACACATACGTACACCTCGAGGGCGTTTGAATTGTGTTTTTCACACCATAAAACTCGTCTCCCAATATACCGATTCCCTACCTAACTAACTTCCCTCAAAAGTACAATTCAATAAACCCCTAACGAAATCCCCTTTGGTTATCGACATTCAATTTCGACACAAACAAAAACACGCATATACGGTTTTTTAAGCACAGACTAAATAAACTGCCATTTCGAAAAGTGAAACTTTTATAAGGGTCCTCTACATTTCAGATAGAACTAAGAAAAAACAAAGTTGTGAATTTGTGTTCGTCCCTTTTCGTAGATCAAATTGACACACTTTTAATATTAACTTTCTAAATTTGGAATGTTTTATTGACGGGGCGTTTGGGATTCGGTTTTGAATTTCCTCCGTCTGAAGTAGGTTAAGGGGACAAGAAAACGAATAATTATCAAACTTACAGAAGGCGAGACCAATATATATTTCTTCGCGCAAACAAATCAAGTTAATGTCCTCGTACCATAACAATGGGGATGACTAGAGCTATTTGTGACACGTTTGTACCTAAATAAACAGAATCCAAAATTTTCCACGTTAATTTCCAGCTGGTTAACTACTAAACCTGACATTAGTAGTTTCACTCGATTTGCCATAACAATTTCAGCGACAGATCTCAAGTCGCCAGTTCCGGAAATGTCGCTTAAAAATTAAGTACAATCTCTAATAATAATTTTATCCGCCTCTACTTAACAGATTAATTATTCGAGCTTTCTTAAACTATTAACGAACCTGAGTGGGAATTAGTAGCTAATTAAAAATGAATATCAGTTGCCATTATACTACGGAGTATTTCGTGTCCATGAATATGCTTAATTTAGTAGATTTCGCACAAAAATTGTATACAGGGTGAGTTTTTTTCTTTTTCGCTATGGAGATCTCGTAAACCGTAAGGGCGTTTGCACATTATGCGACAGCGACGTAATTTATCGTGTACTGAAATCGTGGGTTGTTCATATACACGGCGATTATTTATCGGACCAATCAATGTATCCACGACCAGTGTTGATAATTTGACATTCATTTCTAGTAGCGCAGAAGTGTTGAAAACGCAATAAATAATCAAAGAAAAAACTCTAAATAAAGAGAGGCACACGCTTATTACATCCACCCCCATACGCCGGTGGTCGACATAAATAAACAAAGATCTTAAAATTCTTACATGTTTTCAAATAACAATCCCTTAATATGGTCGTAACAACGGTCGTGCGATATTCCGACGCACTTCGACAGCTTCAAGAAAACTTTTCTACTCGATCTCTGGATCTTTAATCGAATTTTATCGTGGAAAGAAACACCGGCACTTCTCAATGAATTTAATTAAAAGTACATTGTTTTTTTCACTACTAGCGTCTGATGACATGATTATTAACCTTTTTTCCACTTGTAAAGTAGGCTTTCTCGGCATTTGTTCAAAGTGGTTAATAATTTTTTATTATTAACTAGTAGTCAATAATGAGAACTGTCACGCTGTCACTTTTAGAAAACACAACCCGAAATTTCGCTCAATGAACGTTTAGACAAGTTCTCTAAAACGAATAATTGCCACCATTCGCAATTTCCAGAGAAATTACATACCTAAAATTATCACATTTTGAAAAAAATCGAACGAAATTACTCTTTGAAAAATCTCAATGACAGAACAAAATACGGCCTGTTTGACTTGTACTTCCACGTACTTGATTGACATGTTAAATTAAGAAACAAACAATTCTGTCCAACCGTTAACTCTCTTATCAATATAATATGTTAATTTAGAGGATTTCAAGTGCTAGTAGTGAAAAAAATAGTATATATACCACGGTAGAGAAGTCTATTATTGCCTTCGCACCTTACACCCCTCGGCGCAAGCGCCTCGAGATGTAATCTTGGTGCTCAGGCAATAATAGTGGACTTCTCTACCTTGATATATAATGTACTATTATGTGGAGGAGAAGTATTACTTTTCATGGCGCGCCTGTGTTTAGCCGCCTCACTCCGTTCGGCGGCTAATAGAAGGCAAGCCATGAAAAGTAACTTCTCCTCCAAATAAAATATGCTATTTTTTCTTCAAACTTCCGCAAATTTATCCAAAACACAAGATTTTTAAGGGATATTAATCGCTTTCGTTAAATTAAACGTCATTGTCAAGTAGGTAAGTTTCTTTTCTTTTACATGAATAGATAGGTGCTGTTTCCTTGGTTACGCAGTAAATAATCTTATTGAGTGAAAAAATTACATGTCAGTTCGTAATTTTGAATAAGAAAGATTTCTCGATAAGAAAGAAGTAAGTTAATTAAATCACTAAAAAATAGTGTAAATTAGTTAATTTTAGAATGCAATGCACGCCGCCCGAAATTGCCGTTGAGGCGAATGAAGCAGTATCGCGCATCGGACCGTCGAAATCCGGTGATGAAATGATGAAAATGAATATAGGCGACATTGAAGAGTTGGAAAATTGAATCCTAATAAAAATTCCCGATAGCAAAACGAAAAAAGTGCGCTCGTTTACCATCATCGGAGAAATGTTCATGAATATTTACCACAAGTACACGTCATTAAGACCGAGAGATATGCAAGAGAGGTTTTTTTTGAAATATCAGAATGGGAAGTGCTATAAAAATGTGATGGGGATTCATACGATCAGTGCTGTACCCAGAAAAGTCGCCGAATTTCTAAAATTAGGCAATGTCCAAGAATATACGGGTCACTGTTTAAGGCGTACTTCGGCTACATTACTCATCGATGGTGGAGGAAGTATGGAGTCGTAGAAGCGCCACGGGGGTTGGAGGTCGACTTCCGTAGCAGAAGGATACATAGAAGAGTCGATTCGCAACAAAAAAGAGAATGCTAGCCGAATATTAAATTTAAACGAAACTGCGGTAACTGAAATAGGCGCATCAGGAAATCTAATAACACCGTCTTCGCCAAGGTCATCGCCTAAATCGAGAGTAGGTAAATACTTTAACAGGGTCTAGTTCATCGTTGCACGGCTTCAATTTTCAGAATGCAACACTTACGTACATTTAATATTAATAAGTCTGAAAATATATCATAATTTTTTGAATAAATAAATGCAATTGTTGTGTTTCCATAACTACACTTTTCCCTCCGGCGACAGGAAAAGGAAAAGTAAAAACTGCTCTAACGATAATGTCAAACTTTGGCGCCTACTACTCAGTCGAACAATGGCCTAATATTTTGACGTTTGAAGAAAAAAGTATTTGTTTTGAAATAGTACATTATATATCAAGGTAGAGAAGTCCACTATTATTGCCTGAGCACCAAGATTACATCTCGAGGCGCTTGCGCCGAGGGGTGTAAGGTGCGAAGGCAATAATAGACTTCTCTACCGTGGTATATATACTATTTTTTTCACTACTATTAGCACTTGAAATCCTCTAAATTAACATATTATATTGATAAGAGAGTTAACGGTTGGACAGAATTGTTTGTTTCTTAATTTAACATGTCAATCAAGTACGTGGAAGTACAAGTCAAACAGGCCGTATTTTGTTCTGTCATTGAGATTTTTCAAAGGGTAATTTCGTTCGAATTTTTTCAAAATGTGATAATTTTAGGTATGTAATTTCTCTGGAAATTGCGAATGGTGGTGATTCGTTTTAGAGAACTTGTCTAAACGTTCATTGAGCGAAATTTCGGGTTGTGTTTTCTAAAAGTGACAGCGTGACAGTTCTCATTATTGACTACTAGTTGATAATAAAAAATTATTAACCACTTTGAACAAATGCCGAGAAAGCCTACTTTACAAGTGGAAAAAAGGTTAATAATCATGTCATCAGACGCTAGTAGTGAAAAAAAAAGGATTATAATGCATTTTTTATTATACCTGAATCACAATCTCCGTTTTAAACACTCAAATGCGTGCGAAAAAAGGCCTTTAAAACACACGTGCTTTAAAGTTGCTAAGTAACCATACTTCAAGTATGACTTTTGAAACTGTCATCTGGGTGAAATAAAAAATCTTCCTAAGTCGCTTTCTGTAAATGCAGAACATTTCTTTGGCTTGTACCTATCCTTTGGTTGAAGCTTTTACAAACGCGCGTATAGGAAGTTACTTACGAATAAAGTCTTAAATGCATCGATAATGCTGGCATATATGAAGGAAATGTCAAAGGTATTTAAATCTTCTATCTTTTGGTGCATTCATTCAAAACTTCACTTCAGATGCTTGATAATAGGCTTTACTGGATTGAGATTTTACACCTACCAACGTTTGTTTAGATTTTACAACTGGCGATTTAATGGACGGTGTATTATCTTTTTCAACGGAAATCGTTTTATTCACAAAGACGACGATTTTTATAAGCAAACGTCAAGTGACATTTCCATGGCAATCGTGAAATTACGAACACCCAGCCCACTTAATTAGATATGTATTCGAGCATAACGTCAATATGATTTCATTGAATTTCCTATTTTTAAATTACACTGCAGGTATAATAAAAAAATACTATAAGATACACGTGTATAATTGGTCTTTAAAGCACTTGCAACGTTAAAGGCACTCCGCTTTGCGTCGTGCCCTTAAACTCGTTGCGCGTGCTTTAAAGACTTGATTATACACTTGTATCTTAATATACTATAGTGTAAGAGCTAACGGTACCTTTTCTTAAACAGTTTTATTATTGTTGAAATTGCCACCATTTCCCACATTGTTATAATGGTAAATTTCATTGACGGTAATTGTTTTATTTACGTCTGTACACGTTTTGCATATAACACAATTTTAGCTAAGCCCCAAATGGGGGTTACACCCAGAAATCGATAGTTACGAGAAAAATAAAAATTTAATCAGTCCGTTTAATTACAATCGTTCTGTATAATTCCCTTAAATGGTTATATATCTTTAAAGAAAAAATGTTTTAATTGATTGACGTTAAAAGATTATTAAGGAAAATTTGGATTGTAACGTTCTTAAAGATATCAATCTTACGGCAATTTAAAGCCGCTGGTGTAGCATGTATTTTCGTAAACTCATAGTTAGAAAAATTAATTTTGTATTTTAGGATGTGGATAAATAAGGAAAGATTATTATAAGTGAATGAGGTTAATATGAATAGTTATAAGGCGTTGTCATGTACGGATTTTTGCCATATGTTGGATTAGATTTGAGTTTAAATGAGGTGCTCGAATTCGATCTAATTATTTTGAAATTCCTAGTGGCAATCCTAGTGGCAATTACTAATAAGAAAATTTGTAGGAAAGTGGAAATTGGAAGCAACTCATTATTTAATTTTTCGTCCAAAGCTATCAGTTGGTAATTATTTCGCTAGAAGAATTTTAAAGTTCACTTAGAAAGTTAAAATTTTGTTTCTAAGAAGGGAGGTCCATATTATTAATATTGAGTATCTTCTGAAGTATCTTAAAAGGTAATTAGTAAAAAATTATGAGCGTTTCTGAATATATACAGGGAAATTTTTTTTAAATATATACACATGGGCTACGTATACTTAAAAAAAATTGTCGTGGCTAGCTAGATACCACCCGCATATCTGCGCATACGCGATTCTACCCTTTTATGTCTACGAATATGTATACCGAATTTGATTCCAATCGGTTCAGCCGTTGAGACGGAAATGAGAGTACAGACCAACCGACAGACAAACTGACAGGCCGATATCATGAAGATTTTGTTTTATCCGGATTCCTGGCGCTTCACAACGTGTATTTCCGTAAAAAAGTGGGGAGTCATTTTTACCCCAATGCAATACCTCCCTTATTAACGTACGGGTGGTAAAAAACGGATCAAATTAATGGGACAGATAGATATAATAGGCAACCAACACGAATTTTTTTAAATGATAATCTGCTTCTGCCATGGAAACAGTAACTGGGTCATTTAATGTCAAATTAGGGTTAGCTATTAATCTTTATTCTTATTATTAGCATCAATTTGTGATTTTTCAACACAAAGATGTATAGCAAAGACGTTAACGTTCAAAAATACATGCTTAATTAGGGTGGTAACAGTTTAAGAACACTAAACTGGTTTTCGTCCAGGTTACTCATTGCCATTCGTAAACTCAAAATTTGCCCAGTATCTCTTTAGGGAACTACACAAAAATAATATTATTGTAGCACTTCAATTTTACCTAACGAGAGTATACAACATTGCTAGTAAGAAATTGTGTGTGCAAAATTGAGTTTAATGGGCTCCTCAAGGGAGTCTTCTTGGCCCGCTAATCTTTCCAGGAATATATTTCGAGCGGTAAGTTGTCGACTGATGTGAACACAATTAATTAAGATATTGCGGCATGGGAGGGGGGGGGGGTATGATTTACTGACCGCATGTGTTGAAAAAAAGAGATTTATTTCCACCCTTAAATATAACAATTCGTGTTAGGATATTTCCGTAGCCACCTTGTGTATACGTCACCTAGATACATAAGCATAAGGATACCTAGAAGCTGAATAAAGAAGTGCACACTTACGACACTAGATATAAGAACAATCTTCATTTAAATAAACCACGACATTCTTTTCTTAAAAAAAAACTCCGAGAATAAGACTGCACTATAGTATAACTCGTTGCCTAGAGCCTTCAAAAATTATACCTACAATTTCCACTTTTGAAGAAAAGTTAAAAAATTGTTGTTATTAGGTTTTGTTTGGAATAAAAAAGAATATTTGAATAGTAGTAGTCTCTCGCTAACAGGATGTATTTAAGGTATGTACACTATACAGTATGTCCCAAGATGAGGTTCACCTATATAATCGACCAGATTCAAGCATTATTGAGCGGCTGAGCAAAGCGATGCAAGCTTTATAAGGGAATCGAAGGTGTCCAGCGACGTCGGAAATGAATAACGGTTGGGGGGGGGCAAAAATTAGCGACCATGGAGTCTGAAAGGTCCCTCCCATGCAAAATTGTGTAGGATTTAATGCAAAGCAGTGGGTTTTTAAGTGACCCTGACACTTGTTCATTTAATCAATCAAATAATGTATTTTTGAAAGAAAAGTTTTGAGAAAAATTAAAAAAAGTGTCGGAGATGTCTAGTTATATGCAATTGAGCAACTTCAGAGATACTTGACTCTATGAGAAAACCATAGCCATAGATCATTAATATTTTATTTAAAAAATAATGTACTAGCTAGAACATAACAAAAGTTGCAAAAATTTTGTTCCTATTTATTGCACTATTGAGCATTGTAAAGAAAAGCAAGTATAAAAAATTAAATATATCCAAAAATTTTCCGCCTTTCCGCAGTTTTACTGACAAATTCTTTCAATATTGGCCTCTACTTCTACACTGTAATTTCTGCATGCACATGGAGTAGATGTGTTAGTTGCTTCTGAGTGATTTATCTACTCCTTCTTAGAGGGGGCGTGGCCCCCCTTGTGTAAAAACTGGGGGGGCGAGTCGCCCCCTCTGACCCATACTTCCGACGTCGCTGAAGGTGTCCGTCTGTCCGTCTGCCTAGATGCCTCAAGTAATAAGTAAGTAAGAAAATGGGTCAAGCCTCTCTGTCTCTGCCAAACGCTTAAACCTATTCTGTTCAAACTTTGCACAGTTGACATCGTGATTAATATCACATGTAACAAGCCTATTAAAAATGAGTCAAAACCAGTAAACCCGTGGGGTCACACCGCTATTTTAGATCTGCTTTAGGGTAATTATTTAAGATTTGTTTATCTATTGAGTGCAGACTAACGGAAGTAGGTACCTAATTGAAATTTAAACGAATAAAATTTGAATATTGGGAGTTACAGGAAATATTTTCTCTTGCTTTATGAATATCAAGATGTTTGTACGCGTACATAATTTTATGAAGTGAAGGATTTATTTTATGTGGCAACTTTCCTAAAAAGTAGTCTTAGTTATTAGCGAAATAACCCATAGAAGTACACCATCTGGTCTCCGCACGTAGTTTCCAATTTTCATTTGAACTGTCGTCTCCTCGTTTAAAATGCACTACTATATACTTCATCTAGGTACATTATGAATAATTTTCACCCACCAAGCAATTATTTTCACAATTAACTAGAGCTTTGCGCTTTTCCTCATGGCAGCACATATCGGCCACCACCGTTTCTCCGTGACGGCGCCAGTAATTAACAAAGTGCAACTGCACTTTATCATTTCCTTATATGGATCAATTCGCACTGTTTCGAGTGAATGAAGTTACACACTCGAAATAATTATAATTTTTAGTAGCGCCACTTTAAAATGTAGGTACCTACGTTGAAGGCCCGGAAACAACTCATAAATTTTTCACGAGTACAGCAGTTAAAAACCGCAATAAATTCGTCGCTTTGAATTTGATTTATTTTTCAGAGGTTCTGAATCGCTTTTGACACGCGAAAAGCCGAAATTATAGCATTGAAATTCAATCTTCTTACAATTTTTTGTTCGATTTTAATTAAGTTAATTCATCCGAATTCGTTACGAGACTCCCACTTCCAGTAGAAATAATTATGTTTTTGTAAAATAATTTATAATTAGGCCCTAGCTAACTTTTTGTTTGATTAATTAATTTTGTTGCCAGAAGTTTTAGTAGAAATTTTTGTTAATTAACATTAGGGCAGTCATGCAGCTGTAAATAACAAAAATAAAACTAACGCAGATTAATTGTGTTAAGGCTCTAAAATACGCTCGAAGCAAAAATTCAATTTAAAACGAAGACGGCCACCACATAAGAGATATTATACGGTCCAGCAATAATGGAATGTAAGCAATACAAAACGTCTAAATAATCTCGACTGCGTACTTTAAATAATACATTTTGCTCTTTTGCCAACTTTATGCCTTTTATCTTTTTAGTCGAGCAAAAGAAATTAAAGCGAATTCCGGTTTTCTTGTAAAAGTATAGAATGTGAGATGCCGACATTTAAAATTGTCATCTAACGTTAATGTCGACTTACGCTCCTCTTCGTAATCTGTAGTAAGCTCATCTTAAGCTTTATTTACTTCGCTATTTTTTAGGTCCTCGAGATTTTCCAGATTTTTTTTTTATTCTAGTTGATATTTTTTGTTATAAATGATATATGCGAGTTAGTGGCTGCAGGATTAGCACTCATCGAAAACCATTGCCATTCATTAAATGCGCAAAGTACGATTTTAATTTTAATTAGTTGCAGTTGTCTCTGGATGCGTCATTGTCAGGTAACGATCGTGGCTCCTGAAAGTATAAGCTGAGCTAGTAACTGATCAGGGCGCCATAGAAGTTACCTATATGTTCTGAACAGCAAAAAAGTCGGAGATGTTCATTAATTTCAAACAACGCAATTTTCACATCTTGCAATTTAAATAACAAATTAACATGAATGATACAATTTAAACACGAAATTATGCAATTAAATACAATTCTAAAATGGAAAAATAGATCCTAAAATAACAAATTTTGATGAAATAAACCAATTCTGTGCTTATTCGTAATGAAATCCTTCAGATTTAGACTAAATTAATTAAAACATTGGCATATACAGGATGACCTGCTATTATTTGCGGTATTATTTCACGTCTACCTAACGTTGTTTACACAACAACTTTTTACTAATACAACTAATATACAAACCATGGAAAGTTTCATCAAACCTATTTTCCCTTCCTATTTAACTGATAAAAGTTCTAAATTCCTTAAAAGGAATTCGTTTATTTTGAATATAAAAAAGATGGTTACCTTCATATACAGTAAACGAATGGCGAACTTCTTTAGCCGCTCAAATTCGAAGTATTGAATAATTCTCGCCGCTGATCCCAATGATTGACATCACCGTTTCTACTGAATCCTAGGTAAAATTAATGGCTGCTTTGTTCTGAAGGTGAAATACGATCACTCAAAATATTAATTGATCCGACAACAAGCGTTGTAACGAAAGCAATTTATTGAGTTGGATTTTTTGCGACGTTTCCCGTCGAATTACGCGGAAGTAAAATTTCTAAGTGATAAATGAGTCATGGTGCTGAAAACATTCTCCCAAACAAATATTACTTATGGTAGTTTCAAACTTTCGTTATCTTCGCACATTAATAAATGCGGGTGATTGTTCTAAATCGAATTTGTCGCCTCATTGTCCAGCTATCTCACAAAGAAAAGTACGTACATGGCAAATACAAAGTACGGCAAGCGCTGGGTTTCCGGACGTACACTTACGGTTGATGTACGTACATGGTACGTCATTTTTGCACTACTTGGTGCATGCTAAGTATGTACCTTACCGTACTGTACATTAGACACAATGTTATGTATTGCTGTGTCAGCAATGTCGGGTTGGACGTTGAGGTTTAGGTCCGGGCACATGAAGTGAATATGGGTCGTGTAGTTTGTTACTAATTACGTTGAACATTGAAAATAAATTTAAAAAACAAACTAGGCTATTATAGTTTTCCTTCAGGCTATCGATTTCGGGTGATATATATTCCCATCATCAGGCCGTGCGTCTAGTGGTTGTTTGCAGGGACGTACATAAGTTAAACATTGAACATTTAAAAAAAAAAGGTTGTTGAATTAAAACAACTGGAGATCCAAAAATGGCAAATCAGGTTAATGAAATTAGAAAATTATATTGGTGATCATATTGTAAGTTAAAGTTGAGTTTATTTAAAGGATTTTTTACATAATTTGATTGAAATGAATCATGGTTGGTGTATTTGTTGGTTATGTTGAGTATATGTCAAAAGTGACTTTTCCTTGATCATATTTTATCTTTACCAGATTTATTTATTTATTTTTTATTTTATTGTCTTTATATTACGAGTGTTAGCTGATTAGCTACTCTTAGATACTGAATTACTGGTACATTCTCCTTTTTAGAAAGATACAAACCCTTCCCAATTCTACGCAAAAATTTTATCCAACCAAAGGAATGGTATTACTGAAATTAAATGCAATTCCCAATCAATGAAACAAAATAACCAGATTGAATTGGATTCGTATCAATAAATACCATTCAAATCCAATTTGCAAGTAATTCTCACAGGTCGGTTTCTTTTGGATTATCAAAATTCAACAAAAATTTCTTCCGTAAATTTCTATAAATAATCGACCACTACGTTTATACACAAAAAAATTAATAGTACATTATATATCAAGGTAGAGAAGTACAGTATTATTGCCTGAGCACCAAGATTACATCTCGAGGCGCTTGCGCCGAGGGGTGTAAGGTGCGAAGGCAATAATAGACTTCTCTATCGTGGTATATATACTATTTTTTTCATTACTAGCACTTGAAGTCCTCTAAATTAACATATTATATTGATAAGAAAGTGAACGGTTGGACAGAATTTTGTGTTTATTAATTTAACATGTGAATCAAGTACGTGGAAGTAAAGTCAAACAGGCCGTATTTTGTTCTGTCATTGAGATATTTTCAAAGAGTAATTTCGTTCGAATTGTTTCAAAATGTGATAAATTTAGGTATGTAATTTCTCTGGAAATGGCGGAAGGTGGCTATTATTCATTTCAGAGAACTAGTCTAAACGATTATTGAGCGAAATTACGGGTTGTGTTTTCTAAAAGTGACAGCGTGACAGTTCTCATTATTGACTACTATAATAGTTAATAATGACTACATTATTAACCACTTTGAATAACTGCCGAGAAAGCCTACTTTACAAGTGGAAAAAAGGTTAATAATCATGTCCTCAGACGCTAGTAGTGAAAAATAACTTACAGTAATTGACGTGGGTAATAATCTCATTTGGTAACGAATGGCAGGTAACTCGCACTTCGTCACCAATTTATCACAAGGTGTTACTTAACGATAAAATAGCAGAGACGTTCTGGTCAGAGCGGAGGCTTCCACGGCTAGAGTAATTAAGAAGCGAGCGACTTCTGTGATAGGACCATGGCAATGTTGAACGAAAAAGGTAAGAAAAAAAAAACAATAACAACTCTTACCAATGAGCCAACGGAAGCAACACGCACTACATAGTAGTAAACTGGTAACACTTTATCGCTACTTCGTACCTAACCGCTCGCGAGATTGGATGCGAAAGAACTACGCGCCGAAATAATACGTGTGAACTCTTTTAAAGGCTAACCTTGTCTGCCTACTACAATCCCCGCACATGCGGACTAACTAATGCTTATCTCATAAATTCACACCTTATCGGTTTTTATTTCCAAACGTTCGTTCATGTTCACTATGAAGCGGTACATGTGTAAATTTCCCTATGTTCACCAAAATACCAACTCAAAATGAAATTTTTGGAAACGGCTAAAGCGACTACTTGTTCTCACTAAACTGTTTTTTTTTCGTTACTGAAAGAAAAGGATTTGGTTACCAAAATAAAGTAAGTCAGGATTTTTACAGTGTTCCAATGCAAATTGACGAATATAAATGTCATATGATCATTCGAGTGGTCCAAAAATGTCAACGTTGGGAAACAAAAAGTCAGTATTGTTCATTTTTGAAGACTTTTTGAAATTCCAAGTTAACGGAGTCATAGGTACAGGGCCCTAAAGAAAAGCAGTCAAATATTTTGAAAAGTCTTGAATAACTTTAAAACCTTTGATGCTGGGTATATGGAAATGTGGTATCAAACGACGTACATTTGTAGATTTCGAAAATGCAATAAAATACAGGGTGTTCTATTTAAAATAAGAAAGTTTCTACCCACATCTGGTAAAAAAAAATGATAATATCTTCATTCGATAGATCATGAAAAACTATGTTGGTATGCAAATTTTGAGATTTAAATTATTGATGGAAGTCTGAGTACTTTTAGGTAACGGTTTGCGTAAAACAGCCCGTATAAGTATATTTTTCTTGTAATTTATTTATTTATTATCCTTCTCTTTTTCTCGGCCCTCAACAGACTTGCGCCCAATTACAGAGTGACCCGCATAATGCTTTTTAGAGGTGCCTCTAATATAAATAGAATAAACGAACAAGCACACTATTAAGCCCACCAAAGTATGGTAGGTATACATCGTTTTGGAAAAACTAATTAATGATGTATGATGGATTTTAGTTTGGGCGATTTCGAAGAGCGAATTTTCGTACTGGGCCGAATGAATCTGCATCTGCAATCTTTTTTATATACATCACTCACAAACAGTATGCACAGCGCAAGTGAGAGAACAAGATTATCAATTTTATCTGAGTGTAAGAATCCTCAGATATGCCAACCAAACCGAATTTACGTGATTCATTATATAGGTAGAGAAAGCTCTATGGCGAAGTGAGTGAAACAACAGACTGCCACTGCCGCAGTACGCTTTTGACTTTTGCGCAAAACGAAAGGTTTATAAATACTCGTAAAATACAATTTTAACAATTGAGGGCACATACGATCCTTTTCCCTAATCGAATATATTAATTTGCCTTGGGGAGCCTCCCTGAAAATATACATTAAGCAATTTCCTTTTGAACCCATAAAACTTAATTCTCAAAGCAATGGAGCAGATATGAATAACCGGAATGAAACATAAAAACAGCTCAAGATTGTTAATAAATTTCTCCTTATCAAAGGTTTTTTAAGGGGCATTAGCATATTTCTAGGGCCAGTAACTGTAACGATTGCATGTTGGAGATAGGGACAACGGCGCTATGGATTTTCCCCTAATCCAATAACCGTAAGATGAAGTAGGTAAGTAATTTAATTTGAGCCAATGAAAGACAAAGATAAGGGAAGAAATATAAAATATGTACTAAATATTCGAAACCGTTCATTTCGAATCGTTTTAATTTATGTCTCGAAATGACAAGTAGACAGACCGGAAGAGTATTGTTGTGTTGTTTCCATTGTTTGATTAAAATACATCTAAAGTCAAACAAGTTATTTTTTCTCAGACGTTGCTTTTGTTCCGATTTCAGAGTATTCCCTTTTGGCACAAGTCGCTGCACCACCAGACTAGGATACGGGGCGAATTTATACGTTTAAAATTATAGTATTTACTGAGCAATACTGTGTACATATGTTTGTAATATAAACCTACGTCAAAACCCCGTTGGGACATCCTTCATGTCGACAACAGACAGTAAAGCGTGTTTGGTCTATCCGAGAGCTAACAAGGCCATGAATCACACACGTTCGTACATGCAGTGGACGGATGGAAGGAAACTAATTAACTGATCAACGAGCTTACTGTAAATTAGATGAAAACTTTTGTATTCGAAATTGATTTATTATTAACCTAAATACGCGCTCTTGTTAATTGATTACATTGATTTTCCAATCAATTACGAAACAAGTGGAAAACTACCTTATCTTGTGCGTATAGCTTGTTTTATTTATGGATACGCTTTAAAGCTTTAAATCACACGGCTTGAAATTTCAATTTAGAAAAAGTGATTTAAGTCTGACAAAGTTTAAAATAGAGTGTTGTTGAATTTTCTCACAAGCATTGGGTAAGGGAAATAGCTTAATTGAGTAAATACCTTGTGTAACAAAGTGAAAAGATGTTGCATCGAAATAATTAATTGAAATAGCACTCCAAAATGTCAGCTTTTCGTGGTTTCTCGAACTGTTTTTGAATTAGACCACTTTGTTGGTGAGTGAGATAGTATTCTAGGACCGTCAATAAGCTCTAGCTAGAGTCTATACACTCTAAAGGTTTCCTAAGTTCTAATATTGGACGCGGTCCAGGACTAGGAAGGACATGTAGGTAAGGTTCGGCCGTGCCGTAAGGGTCAGACACTCAGAGAGGTCGTCCACCACCATAAAACTTCTTTCCAGATTTTTGAGTGTATGATGATGAGACTACGATGCTATATTTAACTTATGTTATCACTGATGACAATGATCACATTGCCTTTGCTCTCTCTTCATCATGAGTACCACAGAGTTGCTTGTAATTTAATTCCTGTCATAGTACTTAGAGGAGTTTGTCTCTGAAACCATTACTCTCAAAGCAAAAACATACCCATTATCAGATTTGATGCCGAATTAGATTATTTTTACTATTTATTTTATTTTTTTAATTTGCATTTTCCTCTAAAAGTAAGCATCAAAGTGAAAAGTGTTAATTACAAAAAAGAGGGGCCTTGATGAGATCTACAAAAAAACTTCTACGCTTTTTGCGTCGGGTTCAAAATAAAGGCGCTAGAGGGCATTTTCTAAATGTTATACTATGACCAAAGATAATAATTGCAATGACTCTATTAAAAGTAGTCGGAAAGTCAAGTTTACCTGAAAACTAGTTTTTATTAAAATAGAAACATCAAACGGTGGGAGGTCCTTTTTAATTGGCGCTGATTTTCCTTTAGAAGAGGTTCCAGTCGTCTGCATTTATATTTTGATTATAAATAAATACAGGGATCCGTTAAAAAATTTAAGCTTTCGAAATATTTATTTATTTGGTCTCTATTTTTAAGTGGGCGGGGTTTCAGCTAAGGGTGGTCTATCGCAACCCAACCTCTATACATTTACAAATATCCATGCCCGAACCCGGATTCAAACCAGGGACCCTTAGTGCTGCAGTCGAGCTTCTACACCACTGCGCCACACAGGCCGGCTTGGATATTTAATTTTTGTTCTATTGTAAAAATGCTATTAAGTATAGGTTTTTTAAGTGGTAAGAAAGTGTCATGTTTTAGTGTTCGATTGTTTTTTTTTTCGCCGCCATGACAACGAAACACGGCCAAATAACAAACATTTTTAAAAGCGTAGGTACTTTTTATTAAATAGCCAATATTTCGAAAACGAAAATTTTTGGAATAAACTACTTTATAGCTGCACAGTTATAAAAAAAGGGGTTTCCATAAAAAAATAATGTTATTTAGAGCCCCCTGTATTTGTTTATAAGCCGGCTTGTGTGGCGCAGTTGAGTTAAAGCTCGGCTGTGGTACTAAGGGTCCCTGGTTCGAATTCGGGTTCGGATATTTGTAAATGTATAGCAGGTTGGGTTGCCGTGGCTGAAACCCCGTCCACTCAAAAATAAATAAATAAAATAAAATATCAACATAGCCTACTAAAGCAGAACCTCTGTTAAAAGGAAACGAGTCCCAGTTACCTACATAATAAGTTCTATTATTTAAAAAATGGACAATCATGGTTTGGGCTGGAAACGTTATCTTTGAATAGGTCAAAAACGGCTGAATTTAAATATAGGACATTGTACCGTGTGTCTTATTTTGATTGAGATTGCAGTGTGCCTCAGTTGTTTTTATAGATAGACTTTTCGCGACCCTGTGCCACTTTTTTTGTGAAACTTTTAATACCACAAACAGAATCAATCTAGTTACGTTTGTTTCTGAGATACAGGATGAAAAGGAAAATGTTTTTTTTTCTTTTGCAAAATTCCCCTAAAAAGGTAAAAATTGCCTATTTTAGATATTTTTACGTAAATCCAGTGATGTAGTCTAAAAAAAGGTTGGACCACTTTTTTTGAGACATCGCGATGCTTTGTCTTTAAAAACAGTTGAGATACACTGCAGTCTGCACCAAAATAGGACACAAAGTACATGAAATGTATACAGAATATGAAGAATCTAAAAATTATATGACATACAGGGTATTCCAGTTAAAATAATCAAGTGGGAATCAATTTTCGGTATAATCCGAAGTGTCACCAATTTGAAAATGCTTTCATTCCTCATATCGACATTAGTATACTGGAAAATTTTGAAAGCATTCTCCATTCGTCTCGGGACACCCTGTAATTCTTGGAGAGCAAGGTAAACACAAAATGTCACTCAAATAAATTTACTTTCTACTTGTAAATTGTAATATGTACAGGATGTCTCCATTAATATCAAACCGTTGTCTTTAGAATCACATCATTCGTCAAATACCTACTGTAAATCTTCAGCTCCTTCGAGGTTCTCCGCTCCTTAGGGCTCAGCCGCCTTGAGATCCTTCTTTTCTCCAGATTCTTTCCCTTCCGCGGTTTCTTTCACATTTCTGTAAGTTTCCCATTTTATCAAACTCTTTAGGCCTGCTCTCTAGACCTTGTCGAAAGCTTTCTCGATGTCGAGCGAGACAGCGACGGCGGTTTTGCCCATGTTGGTTGCTTCCAATATGTGGTCGACTAGCATGACGATCTGCAGCATGGTGGAGTTTCCCGGCCTGAACCCGAACTGCTCTGGGCGTAGTGGTATCCTCGGTAGGAGTCTTTCCAGCAGTCTCTCGAAGATTTTCGCCCTCGTTGGTAATAACAATATGGACAGGTATCTGTTCGGGTTCGTTTCTCCGCCGAAGGGAAGTGTTTCAGGATTATTATACAGGGTGTTACATGACCGTATGTAAAAAAAAGTGGGCGATAGAGGGAATCAAAACAAGTAATTTTTCCAAATAAACCAAGGGTCCAACGTGTTTCGTTTGGAAACCAATTTTATACTGATTTGAAGATTGAGCTTTCGGGGTAGAAAGTGTCCCCCGCCTACTAGTGAGTGATCTAATTTCGTATGTAGTTCCTTGAAGATGTCGCAAATAACAAAAAATAACGATTGAAGGCGAACTTGGTATTTTAGATCTCTTTCTCATTGTTCCATCGTTGACTGGTGGTGGAGCACCCGCAGCTTTTGGTGGGCCGGAGGTTTTAGTGGAGATGGCACCTGTGTTGTGTGCTGGCGGTGCCGTCTTTGCTTTTGGTTCAGTCGTTAGTGTAGGTGCTGCAACACTGTACAGGGGTGCGAGTGCGTGCAGCTGAGGGGGGACCGGATGTGTTGGAGGCGGTGGTTGATTGTATCGTCTCGTTTGTCGCCTGCCCGGACCTCTTCTTTGTCATTTGCTTCTTCCTGGTGATCCGTGTTCAAGGTCCTCTTGGATTTCTTGTAATGTGCAATTCAAAAAATTTGGACAGTGCCCAACTCCTTTACCATGATTCAACGTAGGATGAGCTGTCACTTCTACTTCCATATCTGTCATTGGATTGGGCTTTTGATTTACATTCAATTAATAATACTTTTCTTACGCTTAAGATCATAAAAAACACCAAACCAAATTTTTGAAATTAAAAGCGGACTAGCCCTCTCAAAATCTCCTTCCTTTCTCTTAATAAGCACGAACCGGTGCCAAGGAACTTCATTTTCTTGTCTAGTGTGCCAGTAGTTTTTTCATACTCCATAACGATCGGGCAAGGCCTGCCCGCTCCACCTCATTCCTGATTGGCACTGGCGACTATCCGAACCCATGCACCATAAGGTTCGTTTTTTAAGTTTTTCGCCTTGGACAACACGTCTAGTAACTAAAAGACATCGTTTCGTAACGAATTACATACAAGATTTCTTGTGAAAGCGGAGAATTTGATAATTTTATTAATGGGATGTAGATTTATTACCTTAGCTCTCATTTAATTCGTCGAGCAGGAACGAAGCAAACGAATCAATGATTAAATATGACCTTTTTTGTTTACAACAGTCAACAAGCCATTTTGTATGCGTTAATTAGTTAAAAAGAAATTAAGTAGGGTTTATTTCGGGGAGATGCATTCATTCGTGTGTGGGCTACCAGCACGATCTGATTCGGTTTGGGGCTACGGGAGAGTTAACCGTACTGCTAAACAAATTTTCGAGTTTTGAATAAAGAAGGGTAATAATTTCGGTTGCCGTGATACATTTCGTTGCGAGATCACCAGAGCAAAAGTTGCCGTTTTTCCGGCCATCATAAAACCAAGTTGTGATTTCGGGTACTTTCATGCGAGTTGTACAGTTCAAAAAACTAACAACCAAACATTAAAACAAAATCAGGGTGCAGAATTGTTACTTTATTAGTTAACATTTCTTCTTTTGTGGCGAAAAAAGTTCTAAACATTTAAATCTGTTAACAATAAACCTTCGTGGTACTAGAATTTTTCCTTGCCCGCAATGTAAATATAAACACAAAGGTTAATCGTGCGAAAACTTTACGTCCAAAGAAGATCGATGCACCAGAGAATTCATCGAAGTGAAGTTTGCTAAGGGAAAGTACCAATCTACGCATTTTTGGATTTTTCCGAATTATTGTCGTTGTAAGGAAGACCGTTCCGAGCTTATTACAGCATTGCCTACCGAAGGGCATTCTTTTTATGGGCTACAGTGATATTTATTTATGTACAAATTTGAATTTTTTAAAGATATCAATCTATAGGCAAATTAAAGCCTATTATATTGCATGTATTTTATCATTAGTAGACTTATTGACATTGGAATTGTTTTTGTTTTAGTTATTCATTTTTAAGTTCAACGTTCAAGAACGAAAAAGTCTCCAAAGAAAACCTATCAAATCTAATGTAAATTGGAACTATTTCATTATTTGATTTTTTCCCAATCTATTTAAAGCTGTCATTTTGCATTTAATTTTGCTAGAAAAGCAATTTTTAAGATCCTTTTCATGATGTAAAAAAGGAGAAATTTTCATTTTCATTTTTGAAAAGTCGGAATTTTATTTCAAACATGGGGGATTTTACGCTTTACAGTGTGTTCAATATAACATATTATATAGCAGCTATTCATACAACATTCTCAATTAAATGGTTAGAGTAATCTGATTAGTTTAATTATATATGTTTATGAACTAAAAACGTATTTTACGAGGCTTACTTTGATATTCGGTACCGTTCCTTTCGATAGGTAAACTGGAAATAACGAAATTAATTAAATTTCCAGAATTGGAATGAACAATCTGTAATTCATCGACTCCATAATTTACCGATCAGCGGGTCTGTAACCGAATAAATATCATATCCCCATAGTGAACGAATGTATTTTATATGTGCATTTAAATAATGCTGTTTACACATCTTTTTTAAAAGAGGCATAATCCATAAACGCGCTTCCTTTGGATGTGCGTTCGATTGCTACTTGCTAGCTAGTAATTGTAATGGTCAAGTTGTAATTGAGAAACGAAATGTCAAAATGTAAAAAAGGCAGTGGAATCGGGGATGAGGTTAACACAAAGATACGTATATCGTATTTTGGAATTCCTATTTTGATTTCATAATATTCGATTAAATAACCAGAGTCACGTGCTTGATCCAATTTTCACAATCCCATAGAGTAAAAGCTTGACCTAAGGTATTACCTACTTTCGTTCATCCATGCCTAACAATCGCGGGCTGGTAAACGTATTACCTTAAAAGCACTACCAAATATAAACAAATTTAGTAGTGTTAGAGTTAGGAGAGGCACGAAGTTGAGAAATCCCAGATGCGCCGGAATTCTGACGGGAATAATTTTATAAATACGTAACAGAAAGCACATGCAATATGTATATTTATTCCAAAATTTTGGTGCGTTAGGCATTCGCGCGAATATGCTCTGGGAGCATTAATATTAAAGCAATAACCTAATTAGTCATAAAGAGAGGAGGAACGCTTAGATTTCACTCGTAATCTCTTAATAAACACAAATAAGCGCATAAACGAGTTACGGAAGAATAAATAACTTTAGATTTTCGCATTTTACCTCGTGGAAAAGCTCCCTCAGAATGTAGCAATAAAAGCGAATTAGAAACAGCAGTCACGAACGAAACCCCCGAAAACATTGGGGAATAGAGTCTATAGACAGTTATAAGAGCCATTCATCAGATCTATTGTGCGAAATATGTTAACAGCTACCACGGATGCATGCTGATGATTTTTCAAAGTTACACCTGAGAAAACCGGATACATCTTTAACAACCACACAACATTTATTATGGTTTCGGTTATCGCAAACTAAACTCTAAACTTTTTGCTTACAAAATTCATTCGCGATATTATTTCAAAGTCCTGTCAAAACACCGAATGTCTTATACCACGCCGGCATAATATTCTCAAACTAACAGCTTTGCTGAATTTAATTTCGCCCTCCAGTACGTGCGTTTCTTTAGCAAGTTATCTCTTCATTACGATTATTACGATTCTCCCCCATTTTTAATACGTTCCCGTCATCAATAGAACTGAAAAAAGCATCTTTTAATTTTGAGCAGGTGAACGTTTTGAAAAGCGACGTAAGTGCGTCATTGAGAATATTTTTGCAATGTAGCAAGATTAAAAAAGTGTGACGTGCATACTTAGAAAATCGATCGTAACGTAATAAAGAAGAGGGAACCGGTGGAGAAAACCAACGACTAGCAGTAGGTTATTCGATTACCAGCACTTGGATGTAGTTAGTTAAGTTTTAATTGAGCTTCGCCGAACTTGTGTTGCGAACCGTCTTTTCTTTCGATTTTCCTCAATTTTTTTCTACAAATGTTTCTAATTTCGCTGTTTATTTCAACTCGATGGCAGACGTCCTCTGTATCGTTCCATGTTATTTACCTTACAATAGAGCTAAAACAACCGTAATTTCACAGTCGGCAATTCGTGGAAAATATGAATTGGGCATATTTATACAAATGAGCAAGCAATCACCGAGGCAATCACATATGAATCTCAGGAGGTGGAATTTTAGCTTCTCGTGCTCAATTTTACCAAAGTGATGATAATTTCTATGATAATTATGTCTCACTGCCTCCATATACATATATATCTACTTTATGGTAGAGGAGACTGCTGTACCTAGAGCATATGGTGTACCTTGGGCCAGGTCGAATATGTACAGTGACTGTATTAGGACAATGGCGACAACTTATAATCCGCCATATTGGGGCTAAAAAATTGTTTGATTGTAGGATCAATATACCTTGTAATGTCAAATTGTGACCGTATAACATTGAACTATATACTCGTAACTGCAAGGGAAACTAACATATTATTAGTGAAGCCAGACGAGTGGTAGTCTTTATCTTTCTTACACTAGTAACATTAAATCCATTGACAAACTTTTCTATTTCATTTAAATTTTCCCTTCCAGTTACGTTGCTTATAGTTCAATGCCGTATATAATAAATGTCAGTTTCATTTAAAGATTCTCCTTCAAAACTACGGCACAGAAATGATCATAGTTTAAAACTGTGCAGAACAAGCTATGAGGAAACTACTGCCTCCCAAATGCAAAAAGATATAAGGTAAACGCTTGGGTAAACGGTATAATAAGTACAAAATATGGGGCAAGAACCAAAATTTAAATTTGAAGGAAACCATTAATCATTAAAATCTGTTTGACATTTCAGTGTGTGTACTATAACTTATTGTCCGACGTCTCGGTTGGAAGAAAAAGTGACACTTTAGTCCCTTAAAGGGAAGACAAAACACATTAATTTAGTCCACGCAGTACAAAAAAGCAATATTCGCTGTGCTTCAGTAATAAATGCTAAAATTTAAACCAATTCAAGCGTATTTATGATCACAATTGAGCAGCATAATCATAATTGATATCTATTGATTTTAGACACACCAAACTATGTCTATAGAACCGAAGGTCCACTATATAAATTTTACCTTAAGCAGCGCCTTTTTTTACAGAATTTCGTAAGAACACAAAGAAAAGTGTAAACTCCTATACCAAAGTATAGCATTTTAGCCCCAACATGGCGACCGGAGCCAACGATCAATCAAAAACGAGATACCTGGTTGTCGCCGCTGTTCTAAATTGAGTCACTGTAGAATGAGAATATCTACAGTGTTTGTATAGAAGACAGTGGCGACAATAGGTGGCCCATTTTTGATTGGTTGCTGGTACGCGGCAGCCATTTTGTGGCAAACTTTCAAATTATTTGCTTGTCATGTCATGCCACGGACAGTGACAGTCCCTGTAATGTCATGTATTCTTGATTGTTTCCTTGTCGTGTTTATTTATTAGTTGCAACGTTTATTTATTCGTTTTGTAATTTGTTGTGAAGTTCCGTGTGAAAAAGACAAATTACTACTACACTTGACAAAGCTTCTCATCGAGGTATTGTCATTGTGACTCTTCCCTCCCCATACATCACACAGACTACAGCCCTCGGATCCGTTCGTCTAGACATATTACAATCAGGGTGTTGAAGAATGGCTTCTCAGCAACAAAGGAAAAACCTTCGATATATACAGTGCGGCAGAGGCTTTAGGTACTGCGTATCCAAAAGCCTTTACTCCGAACAATATCTTATGGCCGTTTGCATTGACAAATTGAAGTGGAGCTTAGCTTAAGCGTAGCTTAAAATCCATGGCAACGATTACTGAGACAATGGTTACCATGGATTTTAAGCTACCTACGCCTAAGCTAAGCTCCGCTTAAATTTGTCGGTGCAAACGGGTATTATTCTCGTAAGTCAGGCATTTTCCCTTTTAATGAAGAAATTTTCAATGACGATCCTATGTACTCACGTGACTGACATGCCCTTAGATATTTTAAGCACCGTCACTTCTTCTTCGTTACACAATGTGCCTTCGACTTCTTCGCAACCAGAGACTTCCAAAGCTTTTGATCCTACTACTCCTGTCAATGTGTTGAACCATGATTGCCAGCGAAACACCAGAGAAGAATGCAATCAAACAATAAAATCGAAAAAAGATAAGTCAAAGAAAGATGAGGGAAATGCTTGAATCAACCTAGTAAGAAAAGTGAGCACAGACAAGAACAAGTTAAAAAGTAATCGTAAACGATTTACAAAAAGCGCATTTCCACTTGCATTCATTTCCCATTTGTAAGATGCAACTTCTGTTAAAATCGTAAAATCCGGCCACAAATATGAAAGATAGCGTTGCACATGAGCAATCAATTTTTGACGTGCTACTTCAATTTCTGTTTATAAGAAGAATTTCATTTAAATGCTTCCAAAAATAAAAAAGTTGAAATTGCGCATGCACAAATCCAAATTTTGAAACTGGCGTTAGATTTTCATTTATTCCAAGCGCCTATGTATCAAATTTCATTCAATTACTTTTATAAATAAAAAAGTTTGCAATTCGGTTTATAAATGGTGGAGATGCGAAAAGGGCACTGTGAATTTTGAATCGATTCGACTCAACTTTTGGAATTACGTATTATATGGCTAAAGCTATGCCCATATTGAATTTCATGCAATTCAGTTCATAACTAACGGAGATGTAAAAGCGATCGCACATTTCTAAACAAAGTTATCGTTCACCCGGACAGATAGAGCGACAGACAGACAAAGGGAATAGACGGACAGACCAACAGACAGACGACAGAGCAATATAAAATTATAAACGATCTCTAGGATCGTTAATAAACGGCAAAAGTATAAAATTATGGAACATGTAAAAAACGGTTTGTTGGTTTTTTTTAGCAATAAACGCAGAAAAATTCCTTCCTTGGTGCAAGCCTCGACACCATAACGACCCAAATAGCGAAAAAAGTAGAACAATAGCTCTTAAGATAAAGAACTAGTAGCGTCTCAACGAACCAGCGGGCGGACGGACGGACGGACGGACAAAGTGGCGACAATAGCGCATTTTTTTTTCTGGACATGCGCTAAAAATCAAATGGTATGAACAGGCATTTAGTTCCTCATCTGAATCTGAAGTTATCCTTGGCACTAACGGATACTAATGATCCTCACGATGAAGAAGAGGGATGTTTATATCGTTGTTCTTCAAAAGTCAGTGACAAAAGTGGAGAAGTGGTGCAGGTGTAACTCTTGCGGCCTCTGGACACATTTTTTGTGTGCAGGTGTAAAAGGAGAACAATGTACGATGCTACATGTGCGATATTTGTAAAAGAAGTTAAATAAATGACCCTTGTGTTTCGAAATGTTTTCGGTTTTTTCAATTCATTGTAATATTTTCGAACTGTCAATAAGACCAATAAATAATATTAACTGAAACTAGTGTATTTTTTGTTACTCCTTGTCTTATGAATGGCTCAAGGTACACGAGCATAGTGTACCATAATCCATTTATCACAATTTGGGTTTTGTTTTTTCAAACTACTTTGCAAAATAGTTATAACAAATACACATATTCCAAATTGTGCGAGAATGTTAATTAACATCCAAATTACAATTTCGACTTAAAAAATCATAATAAAGTGGCTCAAGGTACAAACAATCTCCCCTATCCTAATTAAAGTTAAAGTCATTAAGGACGAAGTTGCAAATAGTTCTACAAAAGTGAAACATCAAAAATTGCAGTATAAAGCTCTTTGAAAAGTTTTATCGAATGATCGACTTGGAAATCAAGCTCATCAAATGTTTCCTTTGCAAGTAGCCCTTAATTGGCGCATCAAAAAGACGGGTAAAACTTAGTACATACACAAGATACTGTTCCTACTTCCAATTTTCCTACCTTGGTCTTGGTGTAGTACGTGGCAACAACCAAGAGTGTTTCTGGATTTAAACATGGAGTTTGTACGTGTATCTTAGGTTTGGCGAGGAGAGAAGACTTGATTGGAGCACAGCCAACTGGAAAATATCAACAATAAACTAAAATTACGAAGTGGCACATTTAAAACGACCCGGAATGTGATATGCGGTTTTTGCTAAGGTAATCACCACCTAGAAGGACCATAATATGGTTTTTTTTTCACTGCGAACTATTCCTACCACATTAAACTTTAAAATCTTAAATGGAACCATAATACCGTGTGTCAACAAATAAAAGCTCTTGGAAAATCCTGATCATCCTGTTCCTGTATCTAGGTTCGGGTGTACCATTTTGAAGATATCGGCCGTAAATCCGAAGCAGCACCCATCACCGGCTGATCTGAATCCCTCAACTTGATCACTTGATCACACCCATGTCCGCAGAAATCGCACCAGAAGCAGCATCAACACCAGCAGTAGATTTATCAACACCCAAAAGCGGCCTACTGCAAGAAACTCCAGGGGGAACTATCAATACGCTCCAACTGCGCCGCCCGGCGACCATCCGAGTCCGTCCGGCGTACTAGGCCGAAGTAGCAAAAGGAGGCAATAGGGATGCAGAACATCAGCAACCCTTACTCGCAGATCTTGAACCGACTAATTCGAAAAATCTGAGCCGTATATCTGTGAGGAAGAGGCGGCTGGATGCGCAAGAAGTCAAAGAAGAAATCTAATCGTCGATTACAGTCAAGTGGATCATGTCCACCCCGGCGGCCGCCACCTACAATTCACTGTACCCAACTAGCACGTGTACCGTACCCACCGGCAAGTTCCAGTGAGGCGACCAGATTCCTATGATACATCGAAATCTGGTATACGAACGCACAACACTTCCGATGACGCATTCCACCAAATGCTTACAGATTTATTCTTGAAATTCTATTAGCCAAATAATTTATTGGAAAATCGGCATTCCCAATTTCGACACCCTGTAGATTTTCTGTTATGTAGGTAATGCCTAAACTTCTCTTTAATATCAAAAATGTCAACTTTACCGTTCACCATAAAATTCGAAAAAATAAATCCAAATGTAGAGCTATCGTTACGCATTTCAAAATTTCAAACAAAATCTCGATTTTCACTGCAATATTGTATTTTAAAGCATAAAATTCGTTCTTTAAAATTGTAGCTGGAAATGACCTGAACTTAGTGTGTGAATTAATAGCTATAGACAATTTCTATAAAAATGGATAGCGGCACTATTAATTGGACGTTGCCTAGAAAGGTTGACAATTTTTACTAATAAAGTTGAAATTTTAAATCCATTAGCGGGGCCTCTGATGGCGTTAATAAAAAGTTACAAAAAGTTAATTGTTGCGCTTTTTTAGTCATTCGCCACACGAATCTGAACAAAATTAATTACTGCCATCACTTAAAAAGTGTAAAAGAAGCATTCAACTGCGACATGCAAATTTTCTGATTGTTCCCTCCTTAATTAAGTTTTTCGACTATTAAAACAGAACGGTTTGCGGTACTTCCCCATCGCGAGCCAAATAAGTTTGGCAAATCAGAATAATCCAAATACAAATTTCCTCTGCTAATAAAATGTACTTTCCAACCCCTAGTCAGCAATCTATTGTTGAGTTACGTGCGATAAATACAGCTTTAGAGAAGTTTTAACAATTCTCAGTACCTAACTCAATTTATTAAACATCAAACAAACTGTCGTAGGTTGTAGAAGAGTAACTTTAAAAGTAATTTTTAATAATTTCGTTAGAAGTTGCACTTCCTTCTCTAATAAAAAGTTTATAATGACTTTTAGACTATTTATTCAGGAACGTGCATCGTGTTGCCGTAAAGATAAGTACTTAGGGAACGTTCACAAAGGAACTTTATAATAATAACGTAGCACAAAAAAGTCTTTCTAAATTTGTACAAGACGACAACATGCCACCATTATTATCTAACCATTCGGTGCATTAGGAAATTTTGTAAGGCTTGTCCACAAATTGAGAAAGTTTTTAATCTAAGAGCACAGTGTCTAATTGGAGCAGACAATCGAAACGTAAGGACACTTCTTCCCATTTAACAGAGACTGATTTTATCGAGTAGCTTTCGTAATCTCGTTCTACACGACCAATCTGAACCCATTCTTATTCCACAAAAGATCTATAGAAAAAACACTTCCAATTAATACGTGAGTTATTATGGCCGATGTGTAATTAACCCTACAATTGAAAGATTATGCAAGGGGCTAAAATGACAAATAATTAGCCGAAACTTAACTCTTATTATTTTTAGTTTTAATGCATTTTATTCGACGATATATTGTTTGAGCAGGGAGCTTATTTTATACAGTATCATCTTGGGTATCTGCTGCTAGTATTGGGTATTGGAGAAAGAGAATGGGTGAAGTCATTTCTGGTCCTAACAGAACTTCTTTAAGTGTGAAGGTTTTCCACTCCATTCCGATTAATGGACTGATGAGAATGGCACAAGGCTTCACGGCCGAGGAAAATAAAACTTTTTTCAAGAAACTGGAATGTAAAGTGTACTTTCATCTTGAACAGGTGCCACATAATTATAAATAGCTAAAATCGAGGTTGTTTACGAATAAGAGAATTGGTTTATTTAATTTGAATTTGTATTTCTGTAGTGTTCTTTTTTGTTTTAGAATTGCTGTCATTGCCCATTGTTTATTTGAATTAATTATTTGTTTATTTAATTGAAAAACGTAAATTGCGTGTTAAAATGTAGACACATCTGGTCGTTTGCGATAAGAGGTTTTGTTATCGTACGAGATTTAACCAACGCACGTGCTTTTTATCGCTGTTTTAAGAGATAATGGCCCGTATGAATAAAAGTAAGCAAATGCTTATACTTCAAGTAAATACTCGTAACTGCCCCTTCATACTGGTCTGTTTAGCATGGTTTAGCAGCGCTGCACTGTGTCCTGTTTTTCTACTTAGCAGCGCTGCTAAGTCGCCCAGTGCGAAGGAGCACTTACGAGTATTTACTTTGAATTTTGCAAGTATAAGCATTTGCTTACTTTTATTCATACGGGCCATTGAGTGCATGTATTCAAGATGTGCACATCAGTTCGGCGTAAGTAGGGACGCGTTCTATCGAAGCGAATATAATTTAAGGGGTTTAAACAATCCGAAGAATCAAATGAATCTAAAATAAATACCTGTTTTCCTGTATTTGACAAACTGAAATCTAATGGAATTAAGCAAGGTCAATTAATAAATAGCCAGAGTCATTAGACATGACCGGTAAGTATATCGTATAAATTATTTAAACAGAAAAAGTTAGCCGTGAAACTGTGTGTTTTTATCTGCGATATGAGTAGGTACTCTAAAACAGTACCTCACTGGATGTACACAACTTCTTTTAATGCATTGTACAGAACACTTCGCTCATTCATTGGGAGTCTAGAGGGTGGTTCCAACGGCGCGCATGATACCATAGCTTTATACCTATCTTTATTCATAGCACAGCGGTACTGAGATGAACAATAAACTTAGTGATAAGTTACACTACTTTCCCCCGATTCCGTTTTCGCGCATTTTTGCAAATTTGTGTGTAAAAAGGTAACTTTTAATCTCACGTTAGCTGGCTGGCTGGCTGGCAGGCTGGCAGTAACAAAACCGCTAACATAATTCATAGTTAATACTTCATACGGCCCGCCAAGTTATATTAAAAATTCGAATTCATCAATTATGATTATGTTACACGTGCAGCAATCCGAAGCTTCCAAGACGTTTGAAAGCCTCTTTGATGATGCATTTCTTTTTTCACAGATATCGCCACGTATTTTCCAGAATTTTCGTCGCGATATATACCGGGTGGGGCAACAAAACGACACGTGTTTTGGGATTCAGCCACATTTTTAAGTCATATATTGCAACAAATCTTTAGAGCATAAATGAAAATTTGGATACAAGCTGAATATGGGGATTTTTTATCCACATCTAGTACACTTTGTATGAAAAATCAAGTCAAGTGTCAATTTTCAAGAGTACTTATTGTTTTTTTTAATGATTTTTCGAAAGCAAAAAATAGGTTAACACCAAAAAGATTTCTTTAAACATACTTTTTATTTGGATGTTCAACTTTGGCCCGTGGCGTATATGAAAAATGCACCTATCGGGGCCGTGTAATTAACAACTTTAGGTATGGGGCTACAAGATGTGGAGTCGGTGACATTTGGGCACCATCCCCGAGCGTATTACTAACCTGGAGATGTTTCAGTTTTTTTCTATCTTCTTCTACAGTTTTTCTCCTGTTGTTTCCAAATTGGTGTCGTCGAAAAGATCTTGTTAACGCACACAACTCTTACGTGGCGGAATTTTGTTTTTTCTTAGGGGCGAAATGAACCGAAATCCGAACTGGGAGGGAACGGGGCGTCGGAGGTGGATACCGATAAAGGGAATATAGTAGTCCCCGACAAGATTTTACTGATGATAGAGTCAAACCTTTAAACGGGTACCGACAAAGTGATTGTGGTAGCTTTTGACAAGATCTGTGGAGTGGAGTCGACATTGGCTAATAAAACACTGATCTGCCACACAAAAATGCACCGAAGTCCATTCGATCTCATACGAGGACTTTGATAATTTTTTAGATGAGATGATTATTAATTCTACAACCATCTCCTAGTCTATGAAAAATTTGGAAAATGTTAAATTTAAGTTAGAAATTAAAACACTTCTTTTGAATAATTGTTTTTATAACTTTGAGGAATTTTTAAGTTTTAAATTTTAAGTTTTTATGTGTAATATTTCGATTTGTAATTTGTGACGAATGCAAGCAATTTTTTCCCTGTAAGCATAAATATATTATATTATATTATTATTATTATATTATTGTAAAACTCTTTAAACCATAATTTAACCAACACTGTACAATCGAAGTACGGTATGGCATACCAGCAAAAATAATTTGAAATGTAATTAATTGGTGCGCGTGTTTAGTTTGAATACATTCCATTATCCATTGGCAACTATAATATGCAATAAAAGTGTCAATAGCATTAAACTTATTCAAATTTAAGGATCGGATTGATCATCGAACCCAAAAAGCCGAAGACTTTATTGTATACGTTTATTTATTTAGGTACGGGACCTTTATGTGCTTTGAATCAATGATACCTACTGGGAATAGACGTTGCGACGTAAGGGCATCCTTGTACAATGAAAAATGTTTCGTGGCGAGTCCTGTCTGTTTGAATGACGCGTCTCCAATTAGTTTCAGTAAAACCAAGATGCTACTTGTACTCTGTATAATTAAACATCCCCCCAAAGAGATACAGATGTACGTACGTGTTAGGCTGTAACACACCTATAGGGCGTAAATTTAAATGAAAATGTGCATTTATTATAAAATTCATTAATTAGCACCGTCCTAGTTAATGATATTGCAAATTGCATTATGCCGGATTATTTGCGCTTTCCAATCCTGTAACGTGCTTTATTAAAATTAGTAAGTCGGGAAGATTTTTCGAATTTTAAATGTCTTTTGATAACATTACACGCGAATTCTAGTTACAAACTTCGGTACAGCGAGATAACCGTTGATTTATTGGGGATGAACATATGGAATTGGAAACGAATTTAAATTTAGACGGAGAGGGTAACGAAAGTGCCTGTAAATAACAAGAAAAATGGAAGCTCGTTTTAGGCGTTTCCTCCTGAAGGAAATTATATTGGCTTTCTTTCCATACTGTTCGCCGTTCGGTTTTGAAAAAAATCGTTATTGTCTTTAGTGGTTTTTCATTTATACGTAAAATTGATATTTATAAAGTAGTTTGATAAAGTGCTCCTTTGGGAGGAAACTTCTGAACGGTTTCTAATCCCAAATAAATCTCGAAGACGGTGTAATGAATACAAAAAGTACTACAGTACGAGTGGCGTATATAAAAATGGTACGGTGAATAACTTTGAATCTATTTTTGTTGATTGTCGCTTTTTAATGAAGATATCTCTGTTGGAACTCCAGAATTTCCCAGTTTAAATTTGTTTTTCCCTTTATGTTTGTATTTAATTACAACCGAAAATTGAGTTACGGTTCTTCAAAATGTTCTTTTAAGCAGACGTAGTTCATCTGAAACAAATTTAATTAACGCAGACTTTTTTCTGCTTCGTATTTTAACTACCACTCCGCTCACTAATTTACTTCTTGTTGATTTTAGACCGAAATATATTGGTTTTAAGCTTTAATTGTGTTTATCGATTATGGACGGGTTACCTACTACTCGATACAGATAAGAAGAGGCCCTTTATTCATTGGTATAACCGTAAACCCCGATCGGTATTTTATTTTTTCTGCTTACGCGATCTAAGTTATGTATAAAACCATAAAGCCGAGGCAATATATCAACATTAATGGCTTATAAACGAACGTAAACTCCAAACATGCGCAAAACATAATATTGATTATACCCAATAATAAAAACGACGATAACATACGGTTTCGAATTTCCGTTACCCAAATGAATCCCGTAACTTCATTACGAAGGATGACCTCCTCCGATAATTTGCTGGTGCTCTGGAGTTTTTGAAAGTTCGCGAAAGGGGCGATCTATGACTGGTTTAAATTCGTTTTTCAGTTCAGACTTGGCGTCTCCGTCTTTACGCTCTACAACTAGTTTCCATGCCAAGATACAAATTAACGATAATGCTATCTCTTTATTAATGGGACACTTCTTTTAGAGCATGAACAACTTGTTACTAACAAATCGCTACTTAGCAAATTATTGCAGTTTTCAGTTGAATGCGTTTTTCTGCTGTGATGTCGACAGTGGGTAACGACTTTGGCATAAAAAATTGTATCTGATGCTGAAGGAGCACGCCAAAAAAAGTGTTCTATTATGGTCTACGGATGTCAGATTGGTGAAGTATTGAGGAACCCACCTCGTTCACGATATGGGGAACAATCCCACACAACACGTTGGTTCCGAATCGGCGAAGTCATCATTAGGCGCTTACCTTGGATTTTCTCATTTACTAATGGAGAGGAAATTTACAGCATTAGTTATTGAATAAAATATTTGCTGAACTGTTTACAGGCATACAAATCCTATTTGTACCATTTTGCAAAATGTTACATTAGTTTCAATCATTGTATTATCCTCTAAATTACACATAATTCGCATTAATTATATGCAGGGCTAAAACCGAAAATAGTATATTAAGATACAAGTGTATAATCAAGTCTTTAAAGCACGCGCAACGAGTTTAAGGGCACGACGCAAAGCGGAGTGCCTTTAACGTTGCAAGTGCTTTAAAGACCAATTATACACGTGTATCTTATAGTATTTTTATTATACCTGCAGTATAATTTAAAAATAGGAAATACAATGAAATCATATTGACGTTATACTCGAATACATGTCTAATTAAGTGGGCTGGGTGTTCGTAATTTCACGATTGCCATGGAAATGTCACGACGTTTGCTTATAAAAATCATCGTCTTTGTGAATTAAACGATTTCCGTTGAAAAAGATAATACACCGCCCATTAAATCGATTGTTGTAAAATCTAAACAAACGTTGGTAGGTGTAAAATCCAACTCCAGTAAATCCTATTATAAAGAATATGAAAAGTTGTTTCCATGGATGAATAGGAAGTTACTTACGAATACAGTCTTAAATGCATCCATAATGCTGGCATATATGAAGGAAATGTCAAAGGTATTTAAATCTTCTATCTTTTGGAGCATTCATTCAAAACTTTAAAGCAATGCTGCGATTAAAAAGTGGAACAGATTTGGAAGCATGCCCTAAATTACGCGCGTTTGTGAAAGCTTCAACCAAAGGATAGGTACAAAAGCCAAAGAAATGTTCTGCATTTACAGAAAGCGACCTAAGAGGATTTTTTATTTCATCCAGATGACAGTTTCAAAAGTCATACTTGAAGTTTCGTTACTTAGCAACTTTAAAGCACGTGTGTTTTAAAGGCCCTTTTTCGCACGCATTTGAGTGTTTAAAACGGAGATTGTGATTCAGGTATAATAAAAAAAGTATTTAAATAGCGCGTCTAACTAAAATGAACAAATTAAACCGAGTAATGTTACCTTCCACCTAGATATCAATTACAAGAACTTATTACATACTAAAGTTTTTCCATTTCTATTTCTGAGTGAGTGAATTAAAGAGTTTTTATTCACGCGAAAAAATTGTCAATGAAGTGTAACCCTAAATTGCTAATAAATTATTTTATACGTATATAAATTTGATATGGCATGGCGCATTATACATTCCACGTTTTATAGGTATCATCCAATTGGCGACAGTTAGAATTATTTAGCAAGAAAAAGAAATTAATAATTTAGTCGGATTATCGAATGGAATTGATGAGTGATGGGCTTTATTTCTGAATATTTGCGATATTATTGGATCCAATGAAATTCACTACGGAATTAATAATCTGACAGTTATATTCCTACCATGTAAGATGAAGCAACAATGTCGCAGAGGATTTTTTAAAGGTTCTAGTAAACAAGACTGGATGTTAATCTTCTGTAGTCTGTAGATCTAGCATTCTTTTACCAAAGTAGAATTTAAACTTTTACATGGAACTGTAGCAAGGGTCCCCTGAAAAATGTTTAAGGAATGAACGGAGTGGTTTGGTTTCAAAAGCAATTCACTGACTCGAAAATATTTCTTCGCATAAATTTGATCACTCGTTACTATAAACGGTATTATTACGAATCAGGCTGCTAAACAGTTTTTCGTCGTCCCGGAATTTACTGTACTTCGTCTATTCGCACATAAATAGATAAAATTGCAGGTAACTCGCAGGTTGTCGCGAGACCGAATTTGTTTAAACTTTTCTCCATAACTTATTCGATCTTTCGGAATTCTCGCTACTTAACCCGAAGTTACACTGTTAATTTTTTACTACTACTCTGATCAATTTCACTCTATAAATGTACGTTTTGGCACACAAAATGGTACGCGCCTGCTTTTATAACTTCGCCAAAAATTCAATTTCAACGCACTTAAAATGGTACGCGAGGCTTCGCGAAAATAACCCTAGGATACATTTTCAACGATAGCAAGAATTCACGCATAAACAGTGTATGTGATCCCTTGCGAATTAATCTTCGAACCCGCTCGCCCACGAGAAAAACCGAAATGGGACTTACTTCTGAACGCAAATGACATCGACTGGCTTACCCTAACGGCCAATAGTAAACTCGCATTTCCGTCACGTGTTCGGCTTTAAACCGAATGGAACGAAACTCTTAGGTCTGTTATCGCCAAACTTTCGTTCATGTTCGCTATGAAGCGGTACATGCGTAAATTTTTCTATGCTGAACGAAATACAAATTCGAAAAAAAAATATTTTTTTTAATTCTAAAGCGACCACCCCTTACATTTGAGCTTTATCTACATTGTTTTTTGCCCAATTCTCATCATCCAAGTGTAACGTGATCAGCCAAGAGAGGGTTTCTTGATTAGTCGCCATTAAATTATATTGATGAATTTATTAGGTTAACTTCAGTTACATTACAGAGTGTAGTGACGAACACGATAAAGCTTACTCTAACTCTACAACTGAAAAACTTAATGGCTAGGTACCTAAGCATCCCTTTTAAAGAGGATAAAGTATTTCGTGATTGGTTACCTTAATTGATTTTCTTAGAAACTTGATGAGTTAGACAAGATTGGCAACTACGGTTTTTACCGCGAAATAGTAAGCTCTTATACCTGGAAGGTTCACAATACAGGCGTCGAACTATTTACAAAAGAGAACACAAGACACTACAGAACTTCTAGAAATACTTAAATAGGTAGGATTATGCTAAAGCTAAGGTAACCTGACAAATATTAGAGGGTTATTACACAAGGGAGGAAAGGATTTGATAGTTCAGTCAGTTTTATGTGATTGGTGACTCTCCACAGGGAATATTTAGTATGGGCTGAGGAGGACAGATTCTTAAAGGTAGTTCTGCAGCTTATGAATGACTGTCGTTATTAATAAGAAGCGGTTTCAGTTCGAGTGTCACTTTGTTTAGCTGCGGCTGCGGCCGATTGTTGGCGAAAGAGTAGAATATCACCTAAGGATTCAAATAAGTACACACTTTTTAAATGAGGTTTGTATGCTTTTTGACTAAAATTTTGAGATGTTTCAATTATAGGACCTAAAAAGTGTCATTTTAGTGTAGCCACGTTTACAAAGAAAACAAGAAAGAAATGGTTACAATAATGCTGTCACAATTGTGTCCAGCAAGATAAACCTTGGTTTCCAGGTTAATTTCTACCAATCCGGTATATTTGGTCGAAACATGGCAGATCTCCCAATTTATTACCCAGAGCTGGGTTGAGCGTTCTAAAAAACCGCACGAGCGACGAACGCTCTAATTGTCTCAAAAATGCTCACGAGTATCGAGCTATTTTGCAAAGGGAAACCGCTTGTGAGTTTCGAGCAATCCAAAAAGTGCTCGAGCGGTTTATCGCTAGCGCTGGGGAGCGGAAAAAAGGCTCGCGAGCGACTTAAAGTTAATTTAGTTAATAATAGCTTAATCCTTCAGCGCTTCAGGGCGATTAAAAGCACTCGCGAGCAAAAAAAGCTGGCAAGCGAAAAAAACGCTCATGAGCGGAAAACCACTCGCGGGTGGAAAAAGCAAATATAGTTAAAACACTTTTCTGTGGTCTATTTTTGTTTTTTTAGTGCATATTCTGTGTTCTGTTGACGAAAAGTGCTCGATTAAAGTTTTCTCAACTTTTGTTTGTAGTGAAAATTTACAGTATGTAGAGATTTTTTTTGGTGAAGCAACATCTATGAACAATTAAAGACTACAGTAAAACTTTGCATTAATTGACTGATAAATTAATTAAGCCTATTCCACTAAAATGAAAAAATAATTAACGTTACTCGTATTCAAATATTTGAAAAGAAAATAAACATATATCTTTAATCATGAAAAAATTAAATATGGCTACCGTTGCCTAAAAGAAAGTCATTATTAGAGCCTGGATTTCAGGCATAAATCTTATTATACTGTAACGTACATTTAATTACCTACGTGATTTATTTAAACCTCTCGCCAGGAAAGATTGCCGGTCAGAGAACACTTGATCCCGGTCTACAATCTATGTTTTTCTAAAGATGTGAGCGACTTCCGGGATAGTATCGTGTCAATGTTGAACAAAAAGACTTTTCGTTCAACATTGGCACGATCCTATTCCGGAATTCGCTCGCATCTTAAGAAAAACATAGATTGTAGATCGACACAAGGTGTGCTGTGAACCGCAATCTTTCCTGGCGAGAGTTATATATAACATTTATTATTGATAAATGTATATAATATTTAGTCTAGCCTGATATTGTGACTACCAAACAAAATTATATGAAATCCTATTAAAACACGAGGGTTTGGAATTGGATGGGATCTTTAACAGCCGTTTAGGATTGGCAGTAAGAAAGACATTAACCAATAACGAGTTTAGACACCCCTATTTTGAAGATATTTCGCCGTTGTAGACGTTCAAACTCAGTAATTAAAGAGGGGGTCATTCGGGTTTGAAAAATGTAAGAGATGGAGTCTCTCAACGAGCGAGAAAAAATCGCAAGTCACTTCATTAAAAAAGGGAATTAAAAAAAACTTTTAGGTGCTAGAACTATATTATATAGTAGGGAAAAGTAGGGTGGTAGCGTAAAGTTTTCCGTCGAGTTATGAATCGGAGAAGTTGCGTTTTAATACACACAAGGAATTACTATGTGATAAAGATAAACCGAAGTTTCAAACCTAAATAAATAAAGACTTCCTTTGAAATCGGAAGTAATAATTAGGTGCTGGTCAACGGAATTCATCATTACGCGTCAAGGAAACACGTTGGCTTGTATTTCGTAAAGTATTAAAAAAAATTGCAAAAAACTTAAATTAAATGGTATAACTAAAAAGTTAACATTTCAACAAAGTTTAACCGGTCCCATTGTCAGAGACGTCATTATAACCTTGTTTTTGTGAAAGTGAGGATTTTTCTTGGAAGTTAAATTTTCGCTTACTAGTACCAAACAAACACCGAAATTGAGACTATTGTACTGAAGAAAAAAATTTGAAAGATGCAAGGTCCCATTCAGAAATTCATATCTCCTTGAACCGTTTAACATAAGTGATCGTCCTATGTAATAACTCAAACCTTAAAGTCTGAGGAATTTTTTGAGTAAATCGCCGAAAGTCTTGAAAAAAGTTTCAGAACTGTCTTGGCGAATTTTTCAAAAAGTTACCAATCAAAAAATGTCAAAAAACTTCAAATTTCTCAAACTGCAATTGCAACTACCTATTTCTGATGCCAGAAATGATGTAGAGGTAAATTTTAGGGTCACTTTGTTAACATTCTCTATGCCTAATATGGAGTAGTTATTGAGTTATAGTTTAAGAGATATGAATTTTTGAATGAAACCCTTTGCATTATTCGATTGTTAGAAAAAAAAGTTGCAATAAACGCTATATGCATCCATGCTTCTTGGTAGATGATATAATGGAGACGGCGCTCTTACTACAAACATAAAAGCCGTCAGGCATACTTTTTAACACTTATGCATATAATACAAGAAAGAATCAAGCTCTAGAGGAAAATTTGCCCCGAAAATTGCATTTTCCCCCTTTGTAGGTCCTTCTTATTAGCCATTGTTCCGAAGATATTCAACAAATAAAGCTTTTACATTGACAGAAAGATTGTCTCATCTAGGCGATGCTTTGCGCCGTGTGGGAATATCCTCACGTCAGTTTGCAGAACACACCTTACCTCAGGTATATCTATTTATTGCAAAAAAAATCCAGGAACTCTAGACAATTCTCTAAAAGTAAGATCAAAAATCGCCCAAATGGTCCCGGACGACGGACGAACGGACAAAACGCAAACACTAACACATTTTTTAAAATTCTTATAAAAAGTGAGCGAATCTTTATTGGGGCTAGAATGTACAAACACTGTACAAGAATTACCTATCTAGGCTGAATATTGTGGAATAAATTCGATTGTAGAAATTAGTAGAAAAGAAAATCAACAAAAAAGAAAAGCAGAGGAAAATGAATGTATAGATGACGATATCTTAACCTATATTATGTGCACGGTAAGGTTAACCTTTTGGGGGCAGCGCAGTTAAAACAAAGGTAGTTACACGAACGTTTATAAATTGTACTATATTGACAAATTACGTGACATTTCCAGTAACTTGGATTATAAATACTCCACTCGACTTAACAGCCCATTTCCACTACTCAAGCCTATCCAACTATTACATATAGTTTTAGTACCAACAAAATTGGATTTGCGCATCAAACGTGCATTTCTGTGTTTGATATTAATTTAAACCGCCTAGATATTGAAGTGTACAGGGCACAGGAAACAGTTTAAAAATTTTCACGTAAAGTGGATTACTAACTGTTATAATTGCATCCCGTCGTATTAAACGATCGTTACTAACGCTGAAGTAGAAAAAAAAGTAATAGCTCTCGTACAGTATTTTGGTAACGGAGGCCGCTCTGGTGAACAATTTATCACTGGAATGTGCATTTGGAGAGATTTAGGTAAATCTGTTTTATCTACTGTTTATTGCTTTTAAAATGTGTAGTCGTGACCAGAAATCTTATTCTAAATCCCTATTTAATGCGGGCCCATCTCGTGAAAAACCTGCAAAACGACAGAAATTTTACGCAACATTATTTACGTTAAGTAAATTTTGTATGTGTAAATCTTGCGTTTAACAATGCCGCTGTTTAATGCTACGCGAAGGCTGTCATACCCACATCTTATAATCCCGATGGATTAAAACAGGAGCGTAAATAACGGTTCGAAATCTGACCAATTTTTAACTTCGTTTAGCCGTTTAAAGCGCAATTCGAATTAATCCGTTTGAAGCACAACAAAAAAAATTTATAACTCAATTCGGCAAGCGTTTTGCATATTTGACGCCGCTCCGTAAACGTTCATAATTGTATTTTCCATGTCAATGAAATACCGACAACGTTGGAGGCGCGAGATTTTGTTATTAACCAAAATTGCGCTTTTATGCGGCCACTACGCTTTAAACTTTCCGTATAAAAACGTGCAGGTCGGGGATACAAAAATATAAATAAATATCTATGGAAACTTTGAGAACGGGATTTTCCTTTATGCGAAACAAAAAAGCCCTCCTGATAGAAAATCGAATACCATCTTTGAATTTTTATCACTAGTAAGAATTTGTTTAAAAGTACGGAAATTTAGATTCCAACCTGATCGCGTATATGGCTTAAGACGGGTCGTGCCGACATAAATTATTTAAAGTGTATGTACGTATATATCAAAAATTGATAAGAGACGATTTCGAAGTGCAAAAATTGTCATAAGCTCCTTCCATCGTTTCATTTCCCGTTACGTTTCGATATCCATATAATATTTATGTTGAAATTTATAGGAAACTAAATTTCCTCGAGACCATCCACTTTATTAGATTACCATCTGTTTCGTATTCTGCCAACCGCGCAAAAACAAAATTCGAATATCTTCAATAATAAAATAAATAATTGTGATTTGTTGCTCAGGCTGATAGGCAGCTGTTGATGCAATTGTTCAAAATTATTTGCAGAGATTGTTAACGGTGACAATACACAGTTTCCCCAGGTATACTCCTTTTAATGGAACACATTCAAGTATTAATTTAGGCAACTAAAGCAACACCTAACATGAATTTTTATTTGAGCTTAGGACTATTTTCTGAGAGAACACCCGCCAACTTTAATGAATGCACCGGTAATTTAAATCACAGTGATTTCGTTTTTTTTTTATTATTTTTTATGTCTGGTTTTGGTTTTGAATTACACGTTGGAAATAGGTCGTATTAAGTTACAGAGTTCCGAAGCTTACTATATATGGTCTAGTTTAAAAGTTCTGTATTAGTCGCCCAAGTGGAAAAAGTGACGGAGTAAAGGAGCGTCTTATGTGAATGTGAAAAAATTCAAAAGTATCACTTTGTAGTTACTAAAAAGCGAAATGTAGTTCCGTTGTATAAGTTGTAATCGCCAGTTAGCTAAATGTACAGTAATCAATTAATCCAAAGACCGCGTTCGCAATTATAAATAAACGCGTTCGTAAACAAATTCCTAGGGAAACTTTACCACGTATTTATATAGTGATCTCAAGAAAAAAGGGAGATGAAATAAGTTCATTTGATGCACGAAATTGTAATAAATAAAACTGTTTATAAAATTCAATAATATTAAAGTTCACTATTGGTGCCGCTAACGCACAAGCCAGTTTGGTCAAAAGCTTACCTAAAAGATTTCCCCAACATGAAATCAAACCGCAATAAAAATCATGTTGATCTGAGTGTGTATGTAAAATGCACCTTTTGGACCATTAACCAGCAAATCAATCCGTATTGAGAGCAAGACAATCAGAGTCCAATCCAAAGAGTGGTCGCCAAGAGATTCGGAGCCGGCGGGTTTAAGTATGCCAACCTTTAGAAACCATCTGATATCTACCCCAGATTGACGAGTCAAAAAGTTAGCCGTAAGAATCTCAGACCTTCCACGTCGGAGAAAAATTGTAAATAAAAAGGTTAGTTGTATTTATGCATTGTGTCAAATTTACTCGATAACTTTAAGATCAATTGTCGAAAATAAATATTGATCCGTTGTGATCTTGCTAGTGAACTTTTAAACGAGACCGAAAGGAGTCGAAAAAAGTGTAATTTTAAGGCGTGCTATAATCAAAAGGACCTCCTGAGATTGATGTCAAGTCTTATTAAATTTACTATATTCGAAATGATTTGTTACATTGTTTTATAAGATAAATTTAGTTATCTGGCCAGGAATATTTTTATCTCATTTAGAATTATGTAGTTTTCTTTTCAGTTTTAGAGGGTTTGTAGAGATTTGCTTAAGTACAATATGTACGCCAAGCATTTAAATTTTTAAATATTCAGGTAATAAATTTTAATTAGCATCTTCCTATTGAACTCATCTTCCCTAATTTCTATTACAAACGTTTGATGATTATTGAGATTAATTATAAGTTAAGAAAAAATCTATTGAATTCTTTCCTATTCTTAACCCTTCTTTATCTGAGCTAGCCTAAGTAAAGTACGACAGGTAGATCCAAACATACTAAAGCGAAAAGAAGAAGACGAAGAAAATTGCACCAAGGATTTTATACATCAAACCACACCACGAACCTGAGAATATTGTCAAACCTACAAATTAAGAACCAAAAGTGAGACTTTAAAGTAGGACACTCATTGCATAACCTAGTTAATACATAATCAACGACAGTCCAGATAATTTTGAGACAATAACGTTGTTTGTTATACAGTTATACCATTATATAGGGTGTCCCTAAAAGGTCTGTACAACGCGCTACCAGGGGTTCTTGGTATCAAAATAGGACGATTTAACCCAACTTACCTCTATCCAAAAGTGCTTCGGTAAGGCGCTATCTACCGCCAAAGATTTTTTAAAAAAATCGTTATTTTTATTTTATCGGAAAATGGTTTTGCCGATTAAAATGAAATTCGGGATGTGAATGTCTAATGTAAAAAGGGTTTTTGTGATATCATCGTTTTGATTGTAGTTGCTATGTAGGTGGTAAAATACTGACCATCCACATCTGAAGAGGTCTAAAACTTTTTAACTACTATTTTGACGGTTCTGAATGTTTAGACACTGATAGACAGTTTACTTGCAAGCATTTTTTGTCTCTTGATGAATATCGCTATCTGTGATGGTTTACGAAAAAAAAAAAAATTTAGGCATGATGAATGGCATGCACCATACATGCGATTGTTCCTCAAAAAATCAGAAGATGGCTGTGAAACCTTAGAGTGTCGTAACGTTTGTTTGTTGTTTCTTAAACTTTAACAATTTACGTTTTTTTTTGCGACCATTTCCACGACAGTATCCAAACACTAATAGCATATCAGTTAACTCTGCGTTACTGTATTGAAAGGCCATATTACAATTTTAACAATGAAATTTTAAGCCTTCAAGCAAAATGTAAATTGTTAAAGTTGAAGAAACAACAAACAAACGTTACGCCACTCT
Source organism: Photinus pyralis (assembly GCF_008802855.1). Classification (NCBI taxonomy): domain Eukaryota; kingdom Metazoa; phylum Arthropoda; class Insecta; order Coleoptera; family Lampyridae; genus Photinus; species Photinus pyralis. Next base: position 17,469,907 of record NW_022170249.1, on the reverse strand, counting down.
GTTTCACAGCCATCTTCTGATTTTTTTAGGAACAATCGCATGTATGGTGCATGCCATTCATCATGCCTAAATTTTTTTTTTCGTAAACCATCACAGATAGCGATATTCATCAAGAGACAAAAAATGCTTGCAAGTAAACTGTCTATCAGTGTCTAAAAATTCAGAACCGTCAAAATACTAGTTAAAAAGTTTTAGACCTCTTTAGATGTGGATGGTCAGTATTTTACCACCTACATAGCAACTNTACAGGGTGTCCCTAAAAGGTCTGTACAACGCGCTACCAGGGGTTCTTGGTATTAAAATAGGACGATTTAACCCAACTTACCTCTATCCAAAAGTGCTTCGGTAAGGCGCTATCTACCGCCAAAGATTTTTTTAAAAAATCGTTATTTTTATTTTATCGGAAAATGGTTTTGCCGATTAAAATGAAATTCGGGATGTGAATGTCTAATGTAAAAAGGGTTTTTGTGATATCATCGTTTTGAATGTAGTTGCTATGTAGGTGGTAAAATACTGACATCCACATCTGAAGAGGTCTAAAACTTTTTAACTACTATTTTGACGGTTCTGAATTTTTAGACACTGATAGACAGTTTACTTGCAAGCATTTTTTGTCTCTGGATGAATATCGCTATCTGTGATGGTTTACAAAAAAAAAAAATTTAGGCATGATGAATGGCATGCACCATACATGCGATTGTTCCTCAAAAAATCAGAAGATGGCTGTGAAATCTTAGAGTGTCGTAACGTTTGTTTGTTGTTTCTTGAACTTTAACAATTTACGTTTTTTTTTGCGACCATTTCCACGACAGTATCCAAACACTAATAGCATATCAGTTAACTCTGCGTTACTGTATTGAAAGGCCATATTACAATTTTAACAATGAAATTTTAAGCCTTCAAGCAAAATGTAAATTGTTAAAGTTGAAGAAACAACAAACAAACGTTACGCCACTCTGTTTCACAGCCATCTTCTGATTTTTTAGGAACAATGGTGCATGCCATTCATCATGCCTAAATTTTTTTTTTCGTAAACCATCACAGATAGCGATATTCATCAAGAGACAAAAAATGCTTGCAAGTAAACTGTCTATCAGTGTCTAAAAATTCAGAACCGTCAAAATAGTAGTTAAAAAGTTTTAGACCTCTTCAGATGTGGATGGTCAGTATTTTACCACCTACATAGCAACTACAATCAAAACGATGATATCACAAAGACCCTTTTTACATTAGACATTCAGATCCCGAATTTCAAGTTAATCGGCAAAACCATTTTCCGATAAAATAAAAATAACGATTTTTTTAAAATCTTTGGCGGTAGATAGCGCCTTACCGAAGCACTTTTGGATAGAGGTAAGTTGGGTTAAATCGTCCTATTTTAATACCAAGAACCCCTGGTAGCGCGTTGTACAGACCTTTTAGGGACACCCTGTATAGGGTTTAAAGGCAACATTTAAATGTTTATGTGTAAAGAGCCCCCTCTCCATTAATCATAACAAAGGATCAATCATTTTGCATTGTTGTAACTTAATAATTTACTAAGATATTTTCCCCACGCTGGGTGTTGACGGATATACAATAACGGAAACCCAACGTACAGAATGTAAAAACACATCGGTACGGTACGACGCAAGTGACTTGCAGAGTGCGACATCAACAAAAAAATAAATTAAAAAAATCCTATAGTCCCATTGGGCCCAATTGTAAATCTAAACCATTCGGAACACACACACAGACACACAAAATCCGTCGTTTAGAAGTTCAATCAATCAATCACAGAAAAATTTTATATCATATAGAGATTTAAAAAAATGCGCTTTTTGCACACAATTTGTACCTTTTTTCACGATAATGCATGTAACTTCGAGTATACTGGTGAGATCTAGGTATTGTCAGCGGTATTTGTATACTATCTACAAGTATTTTCTTCATCTTAAGTTGTATCATTTTTGTTTATTATATTATACCGTAAAAGGATTGGCAAAGAAGGTTCTTATCCTGTACCTAACGTTTTCGTTCCATTTAATGATATGCGACTACTAACCATCCTGTATATCCTTGCTTAGTGCCCACAAATAACTTTCAATAAGAGGTCACGGAAAATGATTAAAGGCGACGAGGCATTTTTAAAAGAGAATTACTTACTTACCGCAAATTAATCAATTAATTTACTGATGTATTTAATGTATTGGTAGAAGTGGTCCATTCGTAGTTACATTTTCTATTGATCTTCGGTGAGTGATCTCTTGAAGTTTCCAATCTTAATTTTAAGGAACCTGCGTGCTACCCCTACCGTAGGTATACTACATTTTTTGTTGGCGAAGCTAATGACATAAACATTGATCGGATACCCTAAATTAGGGGTAATTTAAAGAGTTCTCGTTTGACACATATTAAATGCGTAATTTTAGTTTCTGGAGGATATTTTTACTTTTCTATGTAAGTAATCTGTCGGATTTCCGTTGAGGTTGGTTATTGGAACAATATTCTTATGAGACTTAATTACTATCACATATATTGTACCTATAAATTAATCCGTGAGGTGTTTTCTGTGAAAACAAATTACTAAAAATTTGACATTAAGGAAACGTGTTTATTTTGGCATTGCTAATTAAACTCATGATAAACGTAAAGGTGTTGCAAATAGTTCCTAAACCCCCAGTTTAATTGAAAATGGAAATGTACTCGCATAGCAGCAGAATTATACCAATGCATCTACCTCTCCCAATACAGTAGTTTGTGGTACAGCAATTTCATGTTCCACTGACTGTGTGTGTATTATTCAATTGGCATATTTAATTATAGGTCACAATCAACGCGTGCCAATTATTTGCCAAAGAACCATTCACATGATTGAAATACGTATCAATTTATAGTAATTAACAAAAACCGCAAAGCTCCTCTCAATACAGCAACACGGGCAGCATTATTGATAAATTATTCTCCGCTAATAAATATGTATACGCGAAAAGAAATACAAGCGGTTAATAATGGTCGAATAGAAGATGCCGGCGCCGTTGCGACGCCTAGTCGTCCACAACTAAAGCAGTGCCAAACAACTTTTCGCCGAAAGCTCGCCGAAATACTTGCGAAATTAAAATAATCTATTACTCGTTTATTCACTTTCGGCAAACTTGACTAAACGATATTAAATCTAATTAACCTATTTTACGTTGTCGGTCAGTGCCTCCGTTCCAATAAAATTAAGCTGAGGATACGTAATCGAAAATATAAGTGAAATACGAGACGTGGGTATATTAACTGATCTTGAACCGGTAATACACTGTTAATTCGAGAGAGAAAGGGATCAGATAATGAAAATGCCTGTATAAAATTTTCTTATACTGAAACTGAGAGTTCAGCAAGTAATAAATTTTTATTTCGTGTCCCCCAGATTTTATTAGAATTATATAAAACCCTTCGCAACCGATTCCTTCAATGGCGAAAATCCTCGATAATCATTAAGGTGGAGAATGGTACCTAGTTCGTTTCATGTCGATTTACCTGTGATATAAAGTTTTCCCAATAAAGAGTTTTCTTATTTGAACAGTAATTGCTTTTGCATATGTACCGTTTGTCATCATGTACTACTGGATTACAGATTCAGAAGGGTGTACACTGCACATACTATTCAATACGAAAACCATCATTCTAGCTATTGTATAGCGAATAATATTTTAATAAACTGTTGTAAGAGGTACGTGCCGAGAATCCTTATTTAAAATAAGCAAATGTTTAAAGTTAAAGTTAAAATGCTTGAATAATGCTAAAGCCATTTTGTTCTAACTTCAAAAATAAAGGAGTTACAACAAATTGAAGGAATCGGCCATTTTTCAGTTTTTCGCTCTAGGGAAAAAACAAAAGACGACAGCTTATTTCTGGCAACGGTAATGGTATAAGCAATAAGCATGAAAAAGAGATCACGAGTACCTAAACCGTTTTCGTTTATCTGCGCTAATAAGAAAGTTACCCATTTAATCTCATCGAAATTGGACAATACCTACTGTACATTACGTTAGGATTTCAAAATTTCTGATTTTTGTACAAAGGAATAAGGACGCATGGGGTGTAGGCGAGATTTTAGTAGTTGAAAGTGGTTTTAAGGGTTGTTCTTTCCAAGTTACGTCTGGAGTTGAATTTTTTTGAGGTTACGCGAATTTTTACGTTTGGGTACTACAAGTTATACGGGGTGGTCTCATTATAGGGTTCGTTTCTTCATAATTCAAAAGGTTTAGGGTGCAAGTTTGTCCCGACGTACGTGCCAACTGAATCACATCCGTCGTTATCTAGGGTGATGTTTTCCAGAATTCGTGGACACTGGTGGTGTCTGGCAAATTGCTTTTCTGGAAATGTGATTGATAAGAATATTGGTAGAACAGATTCTGACAGGGGTGTGGCGTATTTCCAAAAAACTAAGGTGATGGGAAAAATTTCGTATGAAGACGGCCGTGGGCATTACGGGCGTAGCCACGAGATACTTCGCGTCAAACAGATGAAAAAGTGAATCATCCGTCTTTAGTTGGTTTCCATTAAAAGCATAAAGTTACAAAAGAAAAGGTTATAAAAAAATGAAAATAACCAATTTCAATAACCACCCCTCAAGCGGAAGCTCTTTCACCAAACCCTTGAAATGCAAAACGAATGAGATAATTCGTAATAATAAGCAATATTTAAAACAAACTAAAAGAATAACAAAATAAGGCATTATAAGGACGTCTTCATACCAACCTTTAATTTGGCTACACATACTTATTGATGGTTATTTTTAGTTAGTGAAAAAATTCAGATTAGGCCGTGAAAAAGGTAGCCGTGTGGCGTTCCGCTGGGCTACATAAAGCACGCAGCGGTGATCAGAAAAAATTCAAGTAAATCGCCCGCGAGTCTTGCGCAAAGTCGTTAAATCGTGGTGAAAAGAAATTAAGTTCCAAAAAATTAAATTCGAAACCAAAAAAGGATTCACAAAGATAAAGCCGGGTAACGCTCATTACTGTCCGGTGTTTTTGCATTAAAGAGCGTAATTAAATTTTTCCGCGCGCAGAAGTAACTAGACTAATTTGGACGATACGAGTGGATTTTTAACCGAGCAAATCAAAATTTTTGAATTTTCAATTTCAAAAAACAAGAAGAAATTGGTTGAATACATTATACAGATAACGGAAGCTTCAAGTTATTGGGAAGTTAAACTCTTTGACCCTAAACTCGAAAAGTGGCTTAAAGATAACGCCGCATTTCACTATTTATGCGCAGATAAATCATGCCAAATTCGCCTTCCGACGGATTGCGTAAATTTTGCAATCGCGTGAAATCTCCAGGAAAGAACCAACCAAGCGCCCTTTAAGAAGTACATGAGTTTACATGCATTTATATTTCTTTGTTCATCGACCTTTTGGAGACGTGCTAGTAGAACCTTTCGTATTGGAGTTATAAGCTTCGAGGATTTTTACTGCTGTTAATTAATGTAATGTTACATGTATATTTCTAAATAATTACAAGTTAAATATTTAACATTGTACTTATATACATTTTTCTTATGTTTCAATGTGACTGATGTAGCATTATAATCTGTAAAGATTTAAATTGCAAATAATAAAAAAAAATGTAAAGAAGGTAATCATATGTTTTTTTTATTGTTGTATTTAACCCATTGCCATTTCCTTTACGGGATTGTATTTATATTTTTTCTGAGGATAGAAAGTATTAAAAACCTTGCAGCTGAATATTAATTTTAAATAGTGAATCTTATGGGTGGGTTCAGAATTTTCTATTTTTAATATTACAAATTGCGTTAAAAAATGTGGCAGTAATGTAAACGAAGTCAGGGCTTGGTTTTTGAATTTTTATTTAATATGTAACTATTTTGCTATTTTTTATTTTTGTTGCTAACTGCAAGAGCACAAGTTAATAATTTTTCAGGGGAACAAACACTTTCCTCGAAGACAACTTTGCATCTAACCACGATGAATGTCAGATATTCTCTGAAGGGAACAAAATACAACTGTACGCAAGACCAAATTAAAGAAGGATGACATTAGAAGTAGCACGAAAAACATCTGCCCGACCCCTGTTGGCGAAACAAAGAACTATTGTAAATGAAACCCATAACACTTGGATGGCCTAAACTAAACGGGTTTACAAAGAAAATACATAGATGGCGTAAGAATACTGAATGAGACTATATTTAAATTGTGAGAAAAAAAACCGTAAAAAGATAAGTCACGACTTTGGGAGGGAAGGTAAGACTTTGGACTTTACCTTTTAAAATTTAAACCATCTTTGCAAATCTATCAGAAATAAAAAAAAGTTCTTCTCTTCGTCTTTTACTTTGTAATCTAGAGAAACTTACAAAACCGTTTTCCACATTTGATTCGATCTAAATTTTTTGAAAAATCTAGGTGTTTTGGAGTGCACGTAAAACTTAAAATGCCCATTTTACTCAAAACACCTGCGTACATTTTCATTCACCTCAGTTTCGAACTGCTGGACTCCCTAATGCCACAAGTATCTGCAGGAAAAGGGAAGTTCGGAGTTTTCAATTGAAGTTTAATGATCATTTGAATTCTATAGCATGTTGACCTTTTGATAGCTTAAGGAAATTGTCGGCTCCAGCCCGTCGGAGATAACAGTAGATATTTCCTATCATAATTAGATTCGCGTATTCCAAAAGATCAACTGATTTCACCAGAAGCCTGGGAAAAGCAAGACGTTGCATTTTTAAATTTGTGTGAGATGTTGATTTACGAATAGAACTCGTGTGTAAATCTGGGGAGATATCTAATCAATTTTTTTAAAAAATGGATCACTTAATTGCGAATAAATGCCAGGTTTTCACACTACAGTTTTGGGACACGGAGGTGTCGACGATATAGTTATCTTTTCCAAGAGATTCGGATTCACCACCAAGTTTCTACTTTAGGTATTGTTTTTTTTTGTAGAAATCGTCACGCGAGTACCATGAATTTTGCCGGTGAAAAAACCAACACTTATAGGTAAATTATTATACCTACGTGTTTGTTTTGAAAATGAAGTGCAGTTCGAAAAAAATAAAATCTGTAATGCGGAGTAAAAGCATTTCAGCATAAATTACAACTATCCAGTCGAGGACAAATCAATTAAACGTGCCAGTGTAGTATTTTTTCGCTACAACGGAGTATTATTAACTTTTGGTTCAAATTAGCAAACTCAGAAATTCTAAGAGTCAACTCCTTTATTGCAAAAAGACTGTTGCATTGTCCGGAGATCTGCTTTAAATTTTACTATGATTTGTAGCCAGGACTAGAATCGAACATCCAGATTAGATAAATATCGAATATTGTAAGTACGAATAGATTTGAGTCCTCCTATTCAAATATTCGAATTACTCAAATATTCACGCTATTGAAACAAATTCGGAACAAACCGAACATTATAGAACAGTCGAAAAAGTAATTATTATTTAGAGATTCCGAACTTCTTTGAACATCGAAACTATTGATTGCTTTCGTCCTTAATTTTTAATATTGAAAAGGTTCGTTTAACTATAGATCTGGATTCTGGATATAAATCAACAAGCATTATGAAGTGTACCTATTTCAGATTAAGATCATCTTGAAATCTACCGTATTTAAATACATATTTTTGACAATTTGCAGTCGCTTCAAGAATTTTGTTTAGTAAGTTTGTATTGATTAGAAATTTTGTAAATAAGCGCACCAAAACCGAAAGAAGTAATTAAAACAATAAAGAAACGCCAACTTTCTGTTTCATTAATCAGCCGGAAATTCTCATTCCAATTCTCGTAGCATCTTTCAAGTTTCGAGGATTACCGGTTCTACACTCTTCTTGGCACGCTTCTATATGGAATTCCGGCTATGAATTAACCATAAACGGCAATTACTCACCACGTTTGGATCGAGGGTGGATTAAAGGCTCTTAGATCTTTTTTTACTAATTGTTAACTAAAATGGGATTAAGGTGTTAGAGGGTATTTATTTAATCACCAACTGTATTGAGAATCTGAGGCAAAGACGTGCGTCTTTGGTACTGGTGGGTACATTAAAATTTAAATTGAAATTTACTATGGTAGACTCCAATTGAGGTTGGCGGAGGGGAAAGATTTCAATCAAAATTTTTCATTAATATGCAGACATCCGGATTTCGTCGTCATGATGCTGTTAACAAAAAATACAAGCTTGAAAGATTTATACCCGCTGGAGAGGGAAAACGATCGGCGATATTATTATTTTACTCTTAACGCCGACGCCGACGTCGAGCGTCTATTGAAGATTGTTTGATTTACAAGCGCTATTAAAAATGATGAAGTTTTATGAAAACTCGACAAGTAAAAATGAAGCGGTTCCTTCGAAAAATGAAAATAGCACCGCCGCCGGTGAGCGAAACACCTTGTAACCGCATTAAATTGCGATGTCAGACCACGCGATCTTGAGATTCGCAATATGCCAGATTTTTTTAAAAAATGAGCTGCCATTTAAAAACGCTAACTTATATTAAAATGTTATCCTAAGGAAGAATTATGCCAACAATTTATTTAATTTTTGTTCATTTTTTTCACGATCTTCATTTTTCAAAGTAAATGGTAAATTAAATTTATATACCTTCAATTTATTATAATATTCTCGTGCGCGAACTTTTAACTTTCATTTTTCCGCAGCAGCTTACACGGTGATTTAATATTTCTGCGCAACTAAATAAAATAGAAATTGTAAGTGCGGAAATAATTCCCACACGAAAATTCGCTTTCAAATTCTAAAAGTTAATACTACTATACTATACTCCAAAATCACTATTTCAAGACCGATTGAAAATCGTCTTGGAAAGCTGTGCGATTTGATTGGAGGTAAACTACATACGTCATCGTGGTTTGAGTACCAGATGAACCGACCGATCATATTATTACAAGTTAATACACCAAAAATTAGTATCACTAAAATCGGGGACTTTCAGGAACTCGAAGATATAGCTACCAAGCGTTTAAATTTAGTACGGTGAAGTATATAGACCAAGCTACAAGCATTTTCTCGCCATTCTCTTCTTAAAATCCGAAATATAAACGTAGCTTTATTTAATGGTAGTGGCACAGACGTGTCACATCTGCAGTAATGGTATCCCCCGAGAGACGTGAAAATTAAACCAAAGCAATCACTCATAGTTAGGAAAGATAAATCAAAGTAATTAATTATGTATGCAAGATTATATATTTTCAAAATTCTGCGCTTTTATTTGGATTTGATTCTTGCATGAATTTTGCAGCAGCAATTTTTTGGATGGAATTTAACAAAGGAAAACGTGCATCCTCTTCACGAATGCGTTTGCCAAAATATGTCACAATTTCCATACTCAGGATAGGCGTTTGATTAACCTTTGATGTAATCAAAATTCAAGTTTTGAAAGCGTCAATAGCTGGAGCGAAACAATTTACCGGCAATATAATTGCCAAAGATTTTAACAGCTATAATTAGGCTAATTACAACGGCGCTAATTAAATTACAGATTACAAAATGCACCTTTCACAGATTTATGAAGGGTCTTGTGTCAGGGTTTGCCTTGATTACCGGTAGTATATCAAATTCAAGAAGGGAATTTAACGTCGTCGGAGAAAGCGAACGGCGGAAGGACACTTCGTACGTATCATTTGTATAATTTTGAGCACTTAATCAAGACGTATCGCAGGTAAATTTTACAATTGTTCCAATTTGTCTTGAGTTACTTAATGAATGTCCCAAAATAGATGTTCGGCGCTTCGAAGAAAAAAGTTGATTCGATTGAATCAGTCAAATTTACTTATCGAAGAGCTTGTATCGGGTTTCAATTCGAATTAATGTTAGTATAGAAAAGACGCGGCGGACTAATGGCTTTATGATAGAAACATCCGTACAACGGGCTCTGTTTCAATTATAGTAATGGACTAACCCTAGTTTCGATAGTCTTTCACTGAAAATAATAAGAATAAAATGTACCTATAAAGTAAAGAGGGAGAGGGATAATTAATTGTTTCGCTTCTGTTTGGTATAGTAATCAATCACTTCATTATTATATGCCAGACGTAAACCGTTCCATTATCTCAAAATGTTCTTTTTTATTATTGGAAAAGAAAGTATCGGACGTGAGCTTTTTAAATCGTGACTATTATTACTTACATGAAAATTAAGTAGGTGCTCTAATTACGCGTGGATTTGTCGTAAGGATTTAGCCAAATTTTCGCGTGGGGAATACAAAGAAGCTTCGCATCTAAGTTCTCCCTTTACAATATGGGAGCTTTAAAGCGAAATTCTCCCTTTTTTAGATGGAGAAAGCAACGTCTTTTGTGGTACGTACATTTCATTAAAATTCTTATACGGCGTATTACCAACGATCATGGACGGAAAATTCAAACTTTTTGTGCCGGAATGTTACCTTAGTGATCATGAGCGATTTCCCAATATCCGCTCTTCCGTCCTATTGCAAAAATGTACCTACTATACGCTTGATTAAATATATATTCTCCGGAAGATAGGTATGTATAGTGGACAGTTTGTCTTTATCTTTTAAAGGGTGAAAACCCAAAATTTTAATTAAGAGTCGACTCTAAATTCAATACGATCAAAACATCCGCAGAATAGAATAGGTACAAGTACAGGTTGGCAACACTTTGGAAGCAGGATTGACCCAACTACTTCCTGCTTGTGCTGCTATAATCCTGCTTCTTAGTGCAAGTCAGCAACAACATTTCCCAAGATATGAATTTTTGAATTTTTGTTGCTAACTTCCGTCCCAGCAACACACAGGAAGCAGGATCGTTCTAACCCTATCCTGTCTGTGTTGCTACATATACAGTGGGTTTTTTTTAATGCGAACATAGGAGTTTGCATGCAATGTAATTTCCCTATGTTCGATTTTTAAAAAAAACACATCAATCTATGAGGTGGGCGCGGTTCACATTCCCAAATCGCGCAACTTGTGTGACTATGAACAGCAACTTGTCTTTATGATGAAGAGCAATCGGTAAGATTTTTTTAAAGAAGCCATGTGAGGCCATAGTAACTTTAGGATACATTTTTCTTAAACTTACGATAACTTGACCTCACAGGCCACGCACTGACGTCACAACTCATTGTGAACCAACCTTCAATTATTTGTAGATCATGTGCACCTGGTATTCTACTAATTTGATCTATTCAATACATAAATGAAGAAAATTAGAAAATAAATACCGAAAACAATTACAATAAATGTTCGAAGTGTCCTCCTTGACATTCTAAGCAATAACCTAACCGATTTCGTAATTAACTTGGACGGCGGTATTTTTAAAAATGTGACAGCTGTCAATTGTATCTACTATACTCATTTGAACTACTCAATAGATTGATGTGTTTTTTAAAAAATCGAACATAGGGAAATTACATTGCATGCAAACTCCTATGTTCGCATTTAAAAAAAATTCACTGTGAGTCTAGACTATCCTGCTTCTTATTTCAGTCCGGCAACACAACCCTTCCCAAGATAAAATTTTTGAATGTTAGTCTAACTTCCACATTGGAACAGGATCGTTCGAACCCCATCTTGTTTACGATACTGCGTCTAGACTCCCCATGATTATTCAATTTGCATTACATTATTTCATTATACAGCGTGCGCCAAAACTATGGTACAAATTCAATAAAAATTGACTAATATTATTATTTATTATTATTATACTATTATTATTGTGAACGCGCTAAGAACATATTTTAGATGACGACGACGGAAATATCCCTTTTGAGAGACCCCGCGACGAGTAAAACCATTTCCATATGGAAGTCTGTCTGTCTGTATTCTTTCACGCCGCCGCCTAAACGCTTGAGCTTAAATTTGGTATGGGCTTCGGTTCGGTTAAAATCGCCCCACCAGGGGCGTAGTAGTCTTATGTCCACTATGAAATATTAAAGCCTCCATCAAAGCTGAAACTTTATATTTTGTACGTAGATACTGGGCTTACAAAAATATCCTGAAAGTTTGATTACAATATTTTGTAAAAAAGTTTTATACAAAAGTTGTAGATATTAAACTGTTTATTTAAAAAACGTTGATTTTTAGCCTCCTACGGGAGCTAGGTGGTTATTGCGATCGCCGTTTTTTTGGACATCTTAAAATTTCATCAAATGTCGACGTTTTAGATCATTTTAAGCAACTTTTAAAGAATAAACTTTTTTTCCGTCTGTATGTATGTGCGTACGTGCGTACGTTGGCAATGTTCCGAGGTAACGGCACGACGGATTTTGTTCAACTTTGGATATGTATATTCGGCATACTGAAATGAAAACTAACGAGCGGGATTTTTGTAAAAAAAATTTGGAGCGCCGCAACGGCATCGAACTTTTTTTTCAAATAGCAACCTGCAATTTTTATTAAGTTATTCGAAAGACCTTATTTTTCTGTGTACAACCTATAAAAATTGTGCCAGATTTTATTACAAAAAAACATTGCATTATCATATAACAAGGCAATATTTATATTCAATTATTCGAAAGACTTTCTTCAACAAAATTACCTATGCTACGTTTTTTGGTTTTAATGCAAAGAAATTAAGATGAAATAGCAATACCTATCTTAAAATATCAGTGTACATACAGGGTGTCTTAAATTGAGTAGGATAGCATGCCTATCTTTGTTATTTTTATACTCATAGATTCGGTTAAATTGGCAAAGTTGTCTAGTTTTTGATGCTAATAGATGCCATGCGATATTTTGAAAAAAATAATTCGTTTCGTAGATAATTGGAAAAAAAGTGAAAATCGCCATTTTTAAAAAGTATAATTTTTTTTGTAGGCGTTGAAGTTGAAATAATTGAGAGATTGTGTCAGAAAAAAACATCTGACATAAGTGCAATAACTGCACAAGCAAGGAAGCGAATTTATGATTAACTTGTTTAATTTAGTGGTAAATTCAAAAACAGTGACGAGTTAGGGGTTTAGTGGGTGCATAGAACCAAGTGGGGGCGTGCGTACAGGCATTCCCTAATTCCTTCGAAAGCATAAAACAAAGGTTAAATGGAGGTTAAGTTGCCACTGTTTGTGACGCATTTGAAATTTTTCAAAAATATTCGAGAATAACTGAGTTATCACCGAATCAAACTGAAAATGTCAAATTTTGTTTTCATTTTCGTAGCGGAAACGATCGGAAATGGACGGTTCCCGTTAGCATCTTCTATGGTAACCTTTTTCTGAATCTGTTATCAGAATTTCTACAGCACTCTAGATGTAGAGGCTACAGGGGGGATTGATGGCTGCCAAGCTTTTCCTATCCCTTAATAAAGAAAGATTATTACAGGCTACTAGTTTCATATTCCTTATAGGCGCAATATTAGATTTTTAATGAACGAGATAGAGGACTATCAATGGAGAATAATCGTGTGGCACACTCTATACTTTTACATAAATTGAGAAGAAAAATTTCAAAATCAATTGTTTTACATTCATTTCTCAACAAAACATTCAGGGGTAACTAGATCTTACCGAATAAACATGCCTATGATGGTGATGCATGATAAAGAATTCATTTTTGTTCTCTATGTCATTCCGTAAAAACTCAATATGGCGTTCATAAGAAATAAGATTGTAACTTCTTTAGCGTGTTATGGAGATTCTGATAACAGATTAAGAATCTCCGAAAGAAAGTGCTCGTAGAAGGTGCTAATGGGAATCGTCTATGTTCAACGGTTTAGGAACTAGGATAACGAAAATGCAAACCAAATTTGACATTTTCAGTTTTTCGGTGATATCTCAGTTATTTTCAAAGATTTTTGAAAACTTTCAAATGCGTATTTTGAGTGACAAAAAGGGGCCTCCATTTAACACAGACTGTGTCTTTCACCCTTACGGAGATCCCAATGGTGAGCTACAAATTTGAACCACAGTGTACAAATACACTTAAACGGTTTGGACGCACATTATGGCCGTTTTCAAAACAATTTTTTAGAAGAGCCCAGATTTTTAGTCTGCTGATTTATAAGTAGGCATCTCGAGGAAAGAAAAAGAACGCTACAAAAATGATGGGCAATTTCTTACGCAAAGGAATAGGTATTTTAGCATACACGAGATCAGCGTGAAGCAACAGTTCCAACGAGTATAATTGAAGGATATTCAGCAAAGAGTTGATGTTTAGGTGTGTTTACATGCTAAATGTCAGAAACATATGGTATATCGTATATACCTATAAAAAGTATACACGCTGTTTAACGTAAACCAGTACCTAAAAGTAGCTTTTCATTAATAATTTAAATCTGAAAATTTGCATACCAACATAGTTTTTCTTGATTTTATCGAAAGAAAATATTATAATGATCGTTTCACTTACGGTTCTACCGGATGTCGATAGCAACTTCCTTATTTTAAATATAACACCCTGCATTGCATTTGCAAATTTGCATACCAACATTGCAAATGCAATGCAGGGTGTTGCTATCGACATCCGGTAGAACCGTAAGTGAAACAACATAGTTTTTTATGCGCTATCGAAAGAAAATATGATCGTGAATAGCAACTTTCTTATTTTAAATGGAACACCCTATATTTTACTTATTTTCGAAATCTACATGAAAATCTACGTCGTTTGATACCACATTTCGCTATACCCAGCATCAAAGGTTTTCAAGTTATTCAAGATTTTTTTAAATTTTTGACGTTTGACTGCTATTCATTCGAGTCCTGTATCTCTGACTCCCTTTAGTTAAATTTCAAAAAGTATTCCAAAATCGACAGTGCTAACTTTCTGCGTGACAATGATCGCTCTTCTACAGGGCGTTTTAAAACTAATGGTCAACTTTAATTGTTTTTTTTTGCATCTACGAATCAGAAAATTGAATTAATTGATGAAACTTCGTGGGCGTTCATGCTCTCAGCTTCAATTTATCAAACTATTAATCCAGAAAAGCAGCACATTTAACCCGGTTCATTATGTTTTAAAATAAACTCACCTTGCGAATTCATTGAATATTAGCCACCTTCGCATCTTCAGGTCGGTTAGGATAGCTCAGCGTTTTTCGTTTCGTTCTTATAACCTGCGCAGTAATAACGAGAATGCGAAGTGAAATCGTAGCGGCAGCGACTCGAAAGATGACCTTGTATGTCACTTGACCCGTGCGTTTGGTCTGTGCTTTTCTTTATTGTATGAGGCTAATTTTAATTTTTGAGGGCCTTAGCCCCCCTCCCCTTGTTGCGACTATGCGTGTTGTCCACACGATTAAAGCCGGATTTATAGTTCCGTAGCCGTAAAAACGTAAGAACGGAACGAAAATAATACGATTTATAGTTCCGTAGTGGCAAGTGATGCGCTTGCGCATTAGCGCGTAACGAATTCTGTCATTGTATGTCATTTGTCAGTAAGAGTAACGCGCATTTCAAAATTCAAATTGTCTTTCTTTTAATTTTGCTTGAAATGGACCAACTACTTCTTCGCGCTACAACAATTCTTGTATATTATGCCCTAAAAAAGAGGGAAGCGTAAGCCCAGACTGCTCAGGAGGTTCAAAACAAAACGTATAAATCGCAACAGGCAAATTCATGTATTCTATAAAGCGTATTTTGTAAAAATAAAAGGTGAGGACCTGAGGTTACCGATGAATTCGCAATTGTACGCCAAGCGTTGCCTTCTTTGGAGGGATCTTTATAATCCGCTTTTGATTTGTCGTATAAAAAGGAATAGTGTTGAATCACATTAATTAATAATTGTTCAATCATGATAATTGAAAACGCGCGCAATTTGCAAAATAAATAACCAACAAAATGTCAATAATTAAATAAACAAAACGAACGTCTGGCTAAACTCAGTTTGAATTACCCGAGTACTGCCGAAGACAAACGCGTTAGCACGATTTACCGTAAGAAATAAGATTTGGGCATTTCCTAGGTACCGTAACCGTTCTAACGCAACGTTAACGCGAATTATAAATGTTCACGCGCAACAAGTAGAGTTTAATTCCAAACGTTACGGTACGGTGTTGCGGATACGGAACTATAAATTCAGCTTTATTCTGCCTTTTTCAGTTTTCGAAAAGTTTGCTCGTTACGCTTTGACATGGGTGTGCATATTTTCAATTACACATAATACTTTTTGACCTGAGCATGAAGGAATAAAATTTTGTAATTAACTGTATATAATGTATATTAGGTTTTGTAAACGTATCATTTGTTGTAAGTTGAAATTTAGAATAGAGGGAAAGTACTTTGGTCGAAGACAGACGGTAAATTTTAATCAGTGCGATTGAAGTCGTTGTGAAGCTGGCATGATGCTAGTCACAGGTTTTTTACACGCACCACTACAACGTTGCGAAATTTTAAAAGGTGCCTAAAACTATTGTCGTTTAGGGCAATAATAAAGAAATTGCACCACCATTCACGTGAAAATATAAGTTTCCTAAAAGTGAGATCACAATAACGTGCAGTTTAAAAGGGTTCACGAACTACTTGCTATAAAAGCACCAACGGCTGAAGCACGTGTTTTTTCATCGCTTGCGAATTTTAATAGCTAACGTTGTTTCCCTAAATTTGGCCAAGGAGCAGTGACGATCTAAATAAAAATCAAGTCACTGGAGTCCATTTAGCGGAGGGTTGCACAATTCAAAACAATCAGGACCAGGTCTACAACTTCGACAATTTGCGAGTTGAATTTTGAACCGTTCGGTATATTACTATGAAATTTGGAACTGTCATACATGAGACAATTCTTCTTCATATGTCGAAATGACAACTTGGCATTTCAATTTAATTTTCTAATGGAGTGTAATGTTAAATCGTCTTGATAATTTAATTTAAAGCAGATTGTGTTAATATTTTAGAAAACAATACCTAAATATTTGGACAAATCCATACCAAATCATTTATAAATGAAACGTAACTTTAGATGTGAAAGTGATCACTTTTTTTACGAGTACATTTTGTTCGAGGGCCACTGTATTTCTATAAATTTTGTAGTATTTCGTCGTCCTGAATTATGATTGGTGGTCTGTTGCCTTTTGTCTTCCTACTTTGCGGTGCGTTACGTGTATCGCTAATAATGTCAATGAAGTTGTAATTGCAATAGTTTGATGTATAAATATTGTTTCTGGCGATAAACCGAATGTGTGTTCCTTGAAGTAGCTTTGGAATCGAGTTAAGTACCTTTTCTCTCATTTTTGGAGGCTATAAATTGAATTCATTAGCGGATGCATATGTAAGTAGCCGCCATTTGCTAGTGATTTCAAGTGTCGTATTTCCAATGTTAATTTCACGCAAGGATTATTAATATCCGTTTTTGATCGAAGTAACCTTATCTGCCAGACGACTGACATTTTGGGTGGAATGTGTACGCAAATGGAAAGGAGGTGAAATAGTATATTAAAAGACAAGTGTATAATCAAGTCTTTAAAGTACGCGCAACGAGTTTAATGGCACAACGCAAAGCGGAGTGCCTATAAACGTCTACTCTGCATGCAGCAAATACTACTTTTCTCTCAATATTCCATAATTTCCCTAATCTATGGTAAAAATTTGCAATCAGCAAGTACACTTTGTTAACATAGGATCGGATCAATCCGATCAGTCTCTAACGTTACTGTCAGCACAAAGAATTTAGACGAAAGATTTCCAATCATAGCTTTCCCGATGGGTCTCTTACAAGGCGATCTTCGGCCTATATAAACCTTTGAAAAATATTAACTTCGACAAACCTCTCATCCCCTCATCAGCAGTGAACCTTTCTACCTAATTTATTTCAGTAAACAGTCTACGATTACTTATTTTCGGGGTAAAATAAATCGAAAAACAAATTGAAGTAAGACGGGCACACCTTTAGATTATGTACTTTGAGTTATATGAATGTGGAAACGGCGCTTTTCAAATACATCTCATTTCCAATACGTATGCTTTCACGCTACATAAAAATTTATTGCGACTGTCTACTTGCCCTTTCGACTATTATTCTGCGCCCTCAAATTTCGTCTTTAATAAATTAACTCATTCGTTCCATGGGATAACGGTGCCCTGTTGGTATTTTTTTCATTAGTAGAGATAAACGATACTGATCTCCCTGTTTTTTACGGACTTATTTTATTGGCCACCGCCGTCGAGAAAAATTAATCACTACTCGAGTTTTTCCAACGACCAAGAAAACGATTTATTCGAGTTTGATTCCTTTATACTCGAAATGATGACTGAACCGGAATTACTACGCTACAGCGCCATAATTTTAATTACCAGCGTATTTAAAAAGAAATACAATAGAGACTTAATTTTTAGTCATGCAGTTTATGTACAAAGGAGAAGAGGAATGAATTCGAGCATTCTTTGCAGAAAAAACGTTTAAGTCTCGGGATTTTTTTATGAGAGCAAGTTTATTAAAAAACTTTATGCCGTTGTAATAAGGTCCTCTGTTTTACGCAAAGATAAATTATGGTTGGCGAATTGAAAAGCCGTTTCGAAATCGTGCGGTCTCTAGAATTATTTTCAAAGTACAACACTATTTCCTTTTTAATAAAAATGTAAACCGGAGTTTTACCAAAACTCAATTACGATAAGGGAACTTTTTTTTTGTAAATTAAGTTAATTCGCAAAGTAATGCCTAATGTAATCTTGCGATCGCTGCAACCTACAAGACCCCCCGGATGCGAACTACTTTCAATTATCAGAGCTGAAGAGAATTACCGTCCCTAAGATCAAGGAGTGGGGTAGGTGTCCCTTGTGGCTATACGTCAAAGTGACGTGGCGGTTACACGGAAGTAGCCACTGGCCATCATTCGACTAGTACTGCTATGGTTACTTAGGCAAATTATATCTTGCAATTACGTTTACTCTAGCCATTCATTTCAGATATTCTGCCAACTTATGAAGTTTAATTATTGCAGTATAAGTAAAACAACATGTGCCGATCAGTGCGACTGAAGTGTGCCCTATATAATAACGTCCTTTATCCTTCTTTTGTTTTTCCACTCGAAGGTGATGAACCCCTGTTACAAACAAATCTTATAGATGTTACAGATTTTCATTATTATATTACCTTATTAGTAAATGTATTGGAAATGGACAGTTAATTTAAAGCTCATAACATAACGAACAAAATGTCGTACATAAGCATGGAACGTCTTTAAGGATGAAATGTACCGTTATTTCAAATCTAATCGAATTCCATGTTAAAATCATAAATGATTCCAGAATGCCTAGTACAAGAATCGATTATCGATTGCCTGCCCTTAATGTATTGCAAGTATTATAAGGGATCAATTCCATGTTCCACTTACATTGAATTGCACCTATATGTGTCGTGGTACTTCTAATTTATGCTTGAACTATTATCTGATTTGGTTCTTTGAACATGTCCCTCAAAAACCGTTTTTTTATTTTGTAAGTACACGACAGGACGGAAGGTTTTAGGTTTCTTAAACTAATGTAGATTCCTCCTGGTACAAGTAAGAACCCTATTCAATTTTGGATCAAAATCCGGTCCTTCGGTGCTCCTCCGTATCAGTTTATTAGGTACCTACTAAATCTAAAAAATTGTGGCGATCATTAACGCAAATCGATAGATCCTAGAAAAACAAGATAGGGGGTTGTCAAGGTGATAAAAATTTAATAATTAATAATTGGCATTCTGTTTCATATTCAGTCGTTTTAATTATGGGTCCTAAAATCATCCTAATTGACGCATTAGATCAATAAGAAATATTAGTAAAGTGCAAATTTTTACGTAGTGAAGCTTTCTCTTACTTTGTGATAATCTAACCCAGTCTTTTCAATTTGTTTGTCAAACTCGTTAACTCCAAATAGTTGTATTAATAAAATGGCGCTTTGCTCGTAATTTTTAGAATACAAGGATACACCACAAAAGACAGCGTTTCGAAAAATTTTGCAAAACAACCAAAGAAGAATCTCCCAACCGACAAAGCTCAGTGTTTACTGTTTAGTTAGTTGACTAATTCCTGAAGAGCCTCGCCTCGCCCTACTCGTAATCTGTTTCAATATCGAGTACGATAGTTAACTCGTTCACTTTTTTCGTTTAGTTATGAATCCACAAAAATTGGATGTTTTTAAAAGAAATTGAGTTTTCTGTAGAAAGATATTTCGTTCAAAATTAATCAAAAAAGGTTCGTTACAATTCCAAATTAGTTAAAAAAAGGTGTGGTCAAAATATTGATTTTGTGGCTTGGAATTTATAGGGACAATCTTAAATAGCAAAACTTGTAATGGTTCATGTAATTGGAGTTCTTGCACCATTGGATTTTTTTCATTAATATATTCAAAACGTTGTGGTAATTTTGTGAAAGAAGAACAAAATCTTTAAATCATACGCAACGGAATTCCTTCAAACTTTACAAATGATTTAAAGACCAATTATACACGCGTTTCTCAATATTTTTATTATATCTGCAATATACCTTAATAAAATCATACTGACGTTATACCCGATTACATTTCTAATTAAGTATGCTGCTTATTAATAATTCATTAATAACTTGTAAATGAAACGACTTCGGTTGAAAACGACAATAATAGACCATCCATTCAGTGGCTTGTTTCAGAAGCAGATGAAAAGCTGGTACTTGCAAATAAGGTATTTAACTCTTCTATTCAATGGTATATTCATTCAAACCATCAAACAATTGTGCGATTATAAAGTGAAACAGATTTGGCAGCACCCTAAATCCCGTGCGATTGCGAAAGCTTCCAGCAAAAGCTACGAGCCAAAAACCGAGTGGCGAGCCAAAAACATCTTTTGAATTTGCAGAAAGCGACTGAGAAGATTTTTATTTCAGTCCCAGATGATAGCCCCATACATCATATACGAAGTAACATTACTTAGGGGTGTTTTAAAATGCGATTCTGATACAGGTATAATAAAAAAAAACTTTTTGTTAATATTCATGTGTCAGTTTTGGCAGGAGTCTGGTAATGTAACAGGGAGCAGAAACAGTAGTTAAGTAAAGTGTTACTGCCGCTGTCATTGACATACAATAGGCATGAAAATGAATGTTTCGTGACGATTTCGCGAAAAAGTCCTTATTTAAGGAAGTTACCTCACAAAATTGCCTGGGGTACGATGTTCTTTCACAACCAAAGTTTATAAAATACAACGATGAAATAGTTACTAGCACAGCTTAGACCACAGCATAAATTAAAAACATTGCGATACTGGACCATCTCATGCTGCTTAAGGTCGATATTGAGTTGGTAGAGCAAAATCATTGTTTATTTAAAAAATTCATCGTAAAAACGACCAAACATTTCATGGTGTAGCAGAAACTTCAATTTATTGTTGTTCAAATGTAAAAGTTTAAAAATACGCGGGTATTGCCCGGAATTATAAACTCGTTTTGTCGTCGGGAAAGCAGGCGCTGGTTAAGTGAGAGGAACGGGAAATTGGCATTTTTATCTGGCATTTTATATTGCAACTTTAAGCACAATTAACAGAAAATTTACTTACTCTAAAGCTTTATGGTTTTGGACAAAATAATTGTTAATTATTCGACGCCAGCGCCTGGTTTAGGGATGAATCCCTCAAGTACATTAGTTACACTAATTTGTTAAACATTTTAGTTTATGTAAATAACTCGTGTGCAAAAATAAAGCCCACTGTCCTGCCGTCTTCTTTCAACCACCCAACCCACCTATCAAGCTACCAGTGCAATGGGAAGGTCCTAAATTGTATGTTATCTTTCCTTGCTAAGATCGAGAGTCGAGACTAAGTTGAGGGAGCAAACTCTTCATTTATTTGCAAATTTCGTCCAAAAAAAACGACAAAACACTTTGATTTCATGGAGGAGTTAAATTTTATGCAATGTCATTTGTACAACGCATAATTAAAACCATAAATTTTTAAATATCTGAATGAATGGCTGTAGCTTTTTATAGACACGACAATCTGAGTACGCAGTTCCTTTCTGAATGTCTTGAAACACTCCGTGGGTCGAAGGACGATTGTCAACATCGAATGTTCACAAAACAAAATAATTTTTACTACAAACTTCTCCAGATAATGACGGACTAATCTAAATATTCTTTCCATTTCAGAACGATCAAGACTAACTATCTGAAAAAAATACAGGCCATTGGTATAATCGGTTCTCATTTAAAATTTAACAGCATCCACGTTACTTGCGGACAAGAGCATTTTTCAATTATACATGTACGAAACCAAATTGTTTATTTAAAACATGCCAAAGTTCCACAAAATATAAACGAAACGAGTATCCAATATTTAATTCAAGTCAATTAACTCGAAGATACACCCGGATTAAAATGCGATACTTTATCACTACGTGAGATTTTAATATTTTACTCTATTTCTCCTTACGGTCTCGCAATCCGCAAATTTGTAATAAACGTCTGTATCCAAATACGTCTCAGAGATGGAGTTCGATGCCAAGGTACACCATTTCAACATAACGTCAATACTATGCGTTGTTCTACGTCATACTGAACTATTAGTTGTCAGGAAAAATGGAGCCACAAAATATAATTATCGTTTCATCCCCCAAACCATAAACGGCCTCCCATTACTCAGGCCCAACTTAAAGTATGGGATGGCACAGATCCTAGGTTGTATATTGCTGTGTGCAATGGCATGCGGTCCACTATACCGGCCAACAGATACCTACGTAGCCAGCTCAAATTACACACTTTAGTTTAATTTTTTAAAATTTCTTAGGACACGACTGGGTTCCGACACAACAAAATTACATAAAACTCTTACAAACTTGAAAGAGCCGAAATCTACTCAAATTTTGAATAAAATCGGAAATAACACATACCTACGAAATATCTGACACATAAAGATCAAATTGTACCTTTTGCAAAAAGTACTCACAATTCTGTTAATAAATAATAATCCAAATAAACTGATGAGGATAAAGACATGCCGATGTACGGGAAAACACTCACTTTCACACGAATCTCGCAGATTCCTCTTAAAACTTCCTTTTAAAATGCCAAAACTGGCTGGAAGACAAACACTTAAATTTATTACTGCTCGAGTGATACGACTTTTTCTTTTATTAAATTAAAACAACTAATTCTTGATAAACACAACTTTTTTAACTCGAAATTCCATGAATAACAAACCTCCTCACGAAATCACATCTGTTTCTACATTACTTTGTTAACATTGACATTGACGTTTGTAAACAGATTTTTTTTTGTCTTAACAACAATAATAGTACATTATATATCAAGGTAGAGAAGTACAGTATTATTGCCTGAGCACCAAGATTACATCGCGAGGCGCTTGCGCCGAGGGGTGTAAGGTGCGAAGACAATAATAGACTTCTCTATCGTGGTATATATACTATTTTTTTCATTACTAGCACTTGAAGTCCTCTAAATTAACATATTATATTGATAAGAAAGTGAACGGTTGGACAGAATTGTTTGTTTCTTAATTTAACATGTCAATCAAGTACGTGGAAGTACAAGTCAAACAGGCCGTATTTTGTTCTGTCATTGAGATATTTTCAAAGAGTAATTTCGTTCGAATTTTTTCAAAATATGATAATTTTAGGTATGTAATTTCTCTGGAAATGGCGGATGGTGGCAATTATTCATTTTAGAGAACTTGTCCAAACGTTTATTGAGCGAAATTTCGGGTTGTGTTTTCTAAAAGTGACAGCGTGACAGTTCTCATTATTGACTACTAGTTAATAATGTCCACATTATTAACCACTTTGAACAAATGCCGAGAAAGCCTACTTTACAAGTGGAAAAAAGGTTAATAATCATGTCATCAGACGCTAGTAGTGAAAAAAGATTATTATTAGTATAACATTAAAGACGATTACGTTTTAGTTCTATCTATCTACCTATTGTAATGGTACCAGTATATTTATAGGTTTATATACAATACTTCCAAGAAACACTCACTTTCGTAATTATCAACCGATTTCTGCCAAACTTTAAGGGTTGGTGTAACTCATAAATATCTCGGTCAAGTTCGTGAATCAGCCAATTCCGCCATATTGGAACAAAATGGCGGAAAAAATCTACCTACATCTGATCGATCGAGCCGAAAGAAATGTTTCTTCTTTTAAAAAAATTACAGAATCGAGCAGACTACCGGTACAAAATAGAGTCACAGATTTTTCGCTCTCTTTAAAAAAATCCGAGACACCCTCGTTTACTTTCCAATCCGTCCTATTTAAGCAAAGACCACCTCTTTTAATAAAATGAACCACTATTCCCGACGATTTTCGATCACCGTCGCCCGAACTGATAACCACCTGCGTTGCTTATCGCTCGCGTGGCATTGTTTATCGCTAAACCAATTAATTTTTGTCCGATAATAAACTTTTTACTAACATCTGACTAGCTAAAAACTTGCAACTGAATACAACAAATTCAATGAAATGAATAGCAGAATTCCCGACTAAATTTACATTAAAATGGCCGTTCCACAAAAATTTCCCATTCTGTGTCCATTTGAAATAAAAAAATTCCCATTAAATCTTATGAAATAACTTGAATTACGCTATATACAGGATGTTTCGACTAACCGTCGCCAATATTTTGACTGAAATTACACATTTTTACTCTACAAAGTGGCTCGCTCTCATTTTCGGTATTATTTTAGCCTAGAGAAACGACACCCATGTAGTTTACGGAACAATATTCAACCGCAATACTACTACAATCAATTAAAAAAGTTACGATACCAAATATAATTGTATATATTAAAACATTAGTTTATAATTATATTATAATTATGATAGGAGAGTTATTATAAAAAACGATTATTATTAGCGAATGTTTTACGCTATTTTGTAGTCGAGTACCCAGAGAGCAATGGAACAACAGTTACATTTTTCGTTAATCAATGGCAAAGTGTGCTAGTTGCTATGACGTTTTCTTTCCAAACAATTCAACTTTCCCCAGAAAAACTAAAAAGCAGAAGAAGTAGAGTTTAGTTTGGTTCGTAGATCTGAAACCACTTACAACAAAGAATTTAAAAATTGACTTCGTAGTTAAGACAAAAAGTGTGTAAACTGTGACCACTTGCTTAACTTCTGAACCAGATAATACGAAACCTTTCAATTTTGCTCATATTTAGTCTCTCTTCTTTTATGTGCTGATATTAGGATGCTTAAAAGACACGGGGATTGAAAAAGTGACGCATTAACAGAGGAATATGTGGCACATTCGCTAGAAAATAAGGAAAAAATTGCTCTAACACTCGGGGTTATCGATTGGAACCTGCAGTATTTCTACAAGTGAATCGACTGCCAAGTTCTGGACTTACAATAACCGGTCAAATTGTATCTACGTTTTATATTAATACAGATTTGTTGATGTTCTATCTTGGCTGTTGTCATGGCTCCTTTATCGTGCCATAGTGTGACAGATTTTACACAATTTTTAGTATGTCAAAGAGACCATTAGGAATAACACTACCTACTCGACTACAATAGTATATTAAAGTACAAGTGTCATTTTGCGAAGAGTATCGCACGAGCTAGTTTGCCGCATAAGCCGCCTAGCTATACTTCATTCATTATAAGAAGGTAGTAGATGGCGCTGGGTTTGAAGATAAGCACACACAGGAAAAATATAACACGGCACCAAATTATTGTAAAGTAGAAATATCTAGCACTGCAAACACAAATCAATCTTTGACATTAACAGTTAATGACACTTCAATAGTTTAGATGCCAACAGAAACTACCAGCTTGCAAAATTCGCCACTCGTTTTATGTTTCAGCGTAATACTGACCTGTGTTTTAACCAATCACACCGAAGGTCAAATCTTCCCTATGTTTTTTACCTCTACCTTCTTAAAATGAATACAGTATAGTAAGTCTTTATCTTTAAAACCAGAAAAAACATCAGATCTGAAACAGTAAATTGCCTAGTCCAATATATTAGATCCCACGAAGATCTTGGGTAATTAAATTCAGAGGTAACTAAATGTTTTTGTTAAAATGTAAATGTTAAACAGTGGCCCAATTACATAAAACGAAAAAAAAAAGGATACGAAACCGCGGAATGACACTTTGCAAATTTGTATAAATATTATACACAGAAAGAGGCAGAAAAAGCAGTGCAAAAGCTTCACGCGTCGATTTTAGCAGACAAAATCACATAATTCATCTCATTACATAAGCGATAATAACCTCAAGTTCATTTTCAAGTAAATTAAGAGAGACAAATTGGTAATGTCGAAATTAATTATGATAATAACCTAAACTCATTTTGCGAACATTACACTTTAATTACACTCTCCCTAAAAAAAATTCGTTATTAAGCTTAAAAGAATTAAATGTGGCCTGGAAAATTTAATTAAATTTCAAATCTACATCTATTGCATACTCTTTAAATATTTGAATACGATGATGTAAAATGTTGACAACCGTTTCATTTTTTAGAGAAAAAGTGTCACACATTCAAAATTTAATTTGGGAGATTCAATTAGATAATGTTACTCATTTTTCACTTTAATTACATGTATTTTGTTAATTAAAAACCCTTTTGGGTGTTTGACTAAAATTATTTTTGGGTGAAATATTGGTATTAATTATTATACGATTATAATTTGAAATTTGTAGGGTATTAAAGAGCCAGCGGTGCTCGATGCGCTTTTCAGAAGGGAAATCTGATTTTTGAGTGTGAATATACTTTCGCATAAAATGCTAAAGTGTTTTACAAGAAAAGTAGTCATTGTTTGTATAGGCCGGTTGTACAAAATATTTATGTAAATAAAATGTTGCTAAGGTACGAGAAATAAAGACAGTGGTTTTAATATTTTCTGTTACACCAGCTTGGTAAAAATTAACCTAGAAACCATGGTGATAAAGTCACCTTGCTGGAAATAGTTGTGGCGATCAAAAATGAGTTGCTGTCGAGTCACCTATGGAATTTTTGTTTATATGGGAAATCGTACTGAACCTCCAAAGGCGACTCGACTGCAACTCATTTTTGATCGCCCGTTATAACAGTGATAAATTTGGCAAAAAAAATATGGCGGACGTAGAGAATATGGCGTCATGGCCACTGCGACTTGCATATTTATTATTTTTATTTATTTATTTATCTCTTTAACCTCAAATAAAAATTTTCAAAGTATTGCTTGGTTTTCTGTTTCAGTACTAACTTCTGGGGTATATAAATATTTAAAATCTAAAAAATCCTGCAGTCACTGTAAGTTTATAAGATCAACTCATCACCTCCATTTTGAACATAAGGAAACAAAATTTTGCTTTGGAACAAATAACAATTGGGACTGACTGATTTTGTCATTCAATGGATTGACTAAGGTTTTTTCCTCTGAAACTATATATACTTGTTAGGGAAAGGTCGTAAAATGTGCCATTAACACTTCTTAAGTCATCCGTCCAACTGTTTTACACCACTTCGGAATAATAAACATCTCGAAAAGGCTTTAAATCACTGTCTTCGCCTATGGATCTATGGATTTAAAAAACGGGAAATGTTCAAAAGTTTACTACAGTCTATTTAATAGCTTGTACAAGCTGAAAGGTGTTTAACTTTAACTAAAGGCGATTTTAACGGATAATTAATGTTGCTTCTTCAATTACAAAAAAAAAATCCTGAGAGTCGGCACCGTTGGTTTTTTATATTCGTATAATCGCAAGCTACATATTCATATAGGTCATTTTGGTCCGGGAGAAAAAGGTAGTTTAGTACGATTTACCACCCCATTTGTAGTCGCGGTGCCAAGGGTTGCGGCAAGTTGCGCCCCGGCACCGTGACTTTTTCCGATGAAACTCATCCATATGCACCCTTTAGTACTCTTCCTGAACGTCCGGTACAATAAAGTACATTTTCCAAAATAAGGGGCGAATTTAATTTTTTTTAAATTGCCTTCGGCAGGATTTTCGCCGGCGCCGTCGTCGTCGATTCTAATACAACTTTTTATGGCATTTATTAGCATCGTCCGGGCGTTCAAGGTATACTTTCCTACTGGGCTCTTGGACTATATAGCATCCGGTTTACGTAGATAACAAAGACACCTTTTGGTTGACCCTACATTCCAAGTAACAATAGGCATTACTACACTATCGAGTTTGGGAATTTCAGCCCGGTCATTTGAAGAGGTATAATTAACCGAAGTTAATTAATTGTGCACTGATTGGATTAGGCCTAGTGGCATTAGATTACTTTCGTTATCAAAGGTAAGCGTTGGCTATTTTTCTTCCGCTAATTATAAGGGGAATTGTGTTCAATTTTTCTGCATTTTGTTTCACGGTAGATATAGCTAATTAATTTGTGCTTCCGGTCCGCTTAAAAAATTTGTTGCCTTGAAAGCCAACCGGCCAGATACTACCAACAAATAGCTGAACATGTTGGATGGACTGCTCAGAAACTGGGTCAATTCGGACTACTAGTGCAATTTATTTAATTAAAAACCCTATCTTATTGTTATTATCTCTCAATCAAAAAACAACCACTCTGGCGTCCGTATAAATTACCTCTAGATTTAGAATGCATAAAAGGAGTAGGTAGGCATTTCCACCTCGAATGAGGAAGTTTGGCAGAAGAGAGCTATGCATAAAATAGACGTATCCTCTGTATATTACTGCACCTAACATTGCTTTTATACCAAAACTTCGCAGATAATTCAACATAATGTGACTCCAGAGATTGTGAAATAACGTTCGAGCTATACGGCGGGTAGACGCGAACCGATTGAAGATTCACTTTGTGTAATAGCCGTATGTAATGTAGAGCGCTCTATTTTATTTATCAAAAATTAAAATTATTCCACGATGAGAAACCTCGGGGATGAAACCGATAATAGAGGCGCGAATTGGAAATACCGAACGGAGATAAATAATGCATATCTGGGTACATCTATCCGAAGTTAAAACGTCATGTCACTGTCTGCCGCACCGACAGAGAGTTGAAAGTGGAATATTTATTATTAAATTACGTCACGCGTTTCGTTTTTGCGAAACGACAACGCGTTTTATATAAACTAATCGTGACACGTAAGGGCTCCGGATCTCGTTAACTTTATTCGGAGATTAATACATGCAAAGTCCAAATAGAACGACATCATCAGTTGCTGTGGTTTGCGGAAGCTCCTGCATCGGGGGATTTAAGGCTCTTGTTTGCTAATCCAAAGGAGTAAAGCGTGAATTTGTAAGTGTAACTTTACTCAATGTTATTTAAACAGGGGATGACTTACTAACACTACATCGGTTTATATGGTATTAAGAAGTTCATATTAACTGTAAACAGTCGACTTGCATTATTTCTCATTTTCCCAGCGTCATCACTATATGAGAGAACAGCTGGATTACCATAAACATGTGAAAAGCACTTTTGTGGCGTATTCCAAAAAAAGGCATCCAACATATCCACAATTCTCGTAATATTTTACAATCAAATTCGAAGTCTTACTTCTGACGATCCTAGGTTTTTATATCGTAACGTGGCAAAGGGGAAGGGGTGCCAGTAATTTCAATTCATAAGTAGGAAACTGAACATCCTGGTTATCAAACTTTGAAATGCATAAGTCCCTTCAAGGAACTATAAATTATCTCAGAAGGTTTAGTTCCTATGACTATAACCAACTCGTTACAGGGTCTGTGAAGTTGTAGTGTCGACTTGAAAGGAATTAAGTTTCAAGCATAATTTAATTTGTGCTCATTTTGTGCTATTTTGTGCTGCAAATATAAAATTTTGTGCTCATCAGATTAATGAGTAATTCAACGTATCTGCTAGAAAAAAATCCTCATATTGACTTAAAATTTGTCAATTTGGGAGACTTGGTGGCCTCGATCAACTTCCGAAAAGTCCAAAGAGTCGACTACACAAATTTTCATTAACACCTGACATCATTCTTGCACACGAAAAGAAAAATCTGACATGAAGATCTCTATCCGGATGGCAACGGATTCGAATAAACACAATTCATTGGCAAACAACACAACGAAACAAAAAGAAAAGCATATAAAGCTTGTTTGGACATATTACCCCGCACGCAAGCGGACGACGAACAAAATAAGAAATCTTAATATTACTTACAGGGTTTTTTTAAACAATCCAAATAATCAGGCCGTACACGACTAGCCATATAAGACGCGCTAAAGTCACACACAAACGCCGACAGGTTCTGAACTTCGCTTGGCTTTATAACATAAAATTAGATGAATAACGAAACTGGTTTGATGAACAGGATGAACAAATTTTCGGTGCTCGTTTAGGCGGTAGAAACATTTAACTTTTAATAAGAGAACCGTGACAAAAGGTCTCACTGTACTACACTGCTTCTTTTTTCAACTCCACGAAATTTTCGTCATCCAAAAATGTTGAGTATTCACAAGTTTGGCATCAATTTAGTATCTTAGAAATAGTGGTAGAACAGGAAGGAAGGGGTGCAAAATGTCTCTGCTTCGTAGCCACAGATACCTAAATACTTGCTTGGCTACACATCAATGAAATCTATTTACCCATACCTTTTGCACAAATCACTTGCGAATGGGTTTTATCCTAAAACAGGGACTTTGTACTTTAAACGCGCAGTGACGGTAGAGGGGACCTGTATATACAGAGTGAGCAACAAAGATTGAAGCGTGCCGCTTCAGCTAAATTGGCAATGTGCCGCTCATAGCATATGCTGATTTGATACAAGATACGAAATACGAATAGACGCACGTCACTGTGACAGCGCAGAACGTCATTTTCGTATACAACTACATACAAAGAAGGTAGTTTTGATATTAATAGGAACAAGCGGTGATGACGCACGCTTCAATCATTGTTGCTCACACTGTATCAGCCTTGATGCCTATAAATAAGGCAACCAGGAGAAAACAAGTAAAAGCGTATGTAACGTTCTTTCTTACGAATTCATATTCCATTTAAGTAACTTCGATTTTTTCTGTAGTCGTTGAGTGAGAAGTAGTAATGAGGCGCAACTATGATGTCAAATTACGATTATTTTTCCCCATCTCATTCGCCGAAGCTTCCCGCACCCCATAGTTCTCAGTCGGAGGGGTGTGAGTCTGCGAGTCTGATGCTTAAACATCTCTCAACAACACAAACGCTACTACAACTGCGGAAATCGACTTCTCTTCCCGAAATCGCCGTACCATCTACCACCATCTAATTAATCAAGTTGCGCCTCTTTATATTTCTCACTCAACGCTCTCATTTAAATTTAGTACTCTCACGCCATCTATGTATTTCCTTTGTAAACCCGTTTAATTTAGGTTAGTTATTTCTATAGTAGATTTGTAATTACCTTAGTTCTTTAGTTCGCCGCTAGAGGTCGTGATCATTTCTTTTCTGCATACGCATTCTCTGTACTTCTTTTCTTCAGAGTCGATCTGACCTTTATATTGGTTGCATGCAAATTTTTCTCGATACGATTTGACTATCACCATATTTCTTTGGAGTGTTTTCTCTCAAAGTCCCTCAAAGTTTTTATCGTTTTCTCTTCTGGATTACGTTTCCGTTATTGTGCTTACTTTCTACGTAGAAAGTGGAAGAGATCGGATTTTTACCAGGAAACGCAATCTTATTTACATTTTGAATTATGTTGTATAAAAATTTAGTTATTTGTGCATCGTAAAGTAGTTTTTCTTGAGTTAACGCCACGTTCAGGCTATTATACACTCATTTGTATGGATGATCCGTGGGCCAGTCCACATTTAGCTTTTGCTAGTATAAAGTCATCATTATTGATTCTTATTAACTTTCCTTAAATATCGATATACAGTGATATTCATGTAGAAGTAGACATAGCGATTTCCCATGTCTACCTTCAAATGATAAAAAGGCTTCTGAAAGACGCCTAATTTTATGGAACCAAAATAACTTGAAACAAATAGAGATCAGGCTGTTTTATTAAATATTAATTTGAATATTGTTTTGACTTCACAAAAAATAAATCTCTTAAGCGGCACTATACCAATATTGGAAATATCACTTTTTCTTTAGTTGAATACATCGCACACGAACGAAAATTAGAATACGGAAGTCAAAGCGATAATATTCAAATAAATTAATTTGACAGACAGACCTTCCTTTGTTGTAGGTAGTTATTTTGGTTGCATAAAGTTAGGCGTCCTTTAGAAGACTTTTATCATTTAAAAGTAGACATAGGAAATTCCTATAAGAAATCCCTATGTCTAGTTCTATATAAATATCACTGTACATAGATATATTTAATGATACAATAATAAGCGTTATAAAATCATTCCTATTTCAAATGTATTCAGTGGACAGTCTTTGATAGGTATTTATGAATATTGCATCGTAAAAAAGGACTGGAGATGTTGTTTTTTCTAGTTGTTGAAACTTCGTAATTGATTTAATGTAATTTAATTACCTATATTATATTTTGTTGTAATCGTGTCATTACATAGTAATATGTTGTTAACTTTCGGTTTTAAATGGATACTTTTTTTTATGTTATTGATTTTTTTAAGTTTAGTGTGCATGTGTTTACTAGCACGTACATACACACTTATTTTATTATTAATTATTAATTACGGTTTTAGTATACGATTTACCTGATTAGTGTCAGACGTTAAACATTGCTACCGCAATATTTATTTGCCGCGCTATTCACTATCCCCCTTTCAGATCTTGATATTACAGTGTCCTATTTGTAATATTTATAATATCATTTATTAAATTACCCTCGATTATGACAACAATTCTTCTTTATGTTCTATCTCTTTTAATTATTTTATTTCTTTAGCTTATCAAGACCAGCACATCTCTTAGTCTGCCTTATTTCCCCTTTAGATGAGAATTCTCTTGTTTTTTTGAAATTTACTAGTGGCGCCTATCCGGTTTATTGTTACTACATTTCCATTCTGCTTCGTTTTACAAGAACCTCATTATTCAATCAATGTAACAAGTAACATAACTAGATACGAAGAATCGCATACGATTTTCAGTAGAGGAATTTTTAACGCCAAAGCGCGCATTCGGTAAGACGATTTTTAATCCGGCTCATATTCAGTAGCACTCGATTGGCGAAGGTTTGAGATCGCTGTCCCTTTTCGTTCTCGAGTTAGACGGTAATAGACGGACAAACGAAAAGTTCCATAGCAAAACGATTTAAAGTCATATAAAACCCTGTATAAAACACTTACAGTATTCTACAGCGTGAAGTTGGAGTGTCTTCAGAAAAAGCGGAATATCATTATGAGCACAAAATTTTAAATGAACAGCGCAAATTAGCACAAAATGAGCACAAACTTATGACAGAAAATTTTGAAAATATCAATGTTGACACTACAGCGTGAGTGCCATCAGAAATAGTTGAATTATACTCATTTACCTGATGAGTACAAAATTTTAAATTAGCAGCACAAATTAGCACAAAATGAGCCCAAATAATTCTCTCGAATAGGGAATCTCAGTTTGTTCAACCCCAATAAGCAATGCATCAACGATTTAAGTTACTTTTATTGATTTAAGGCACCTTGAAATGTTAACACGATTATGTCGTTAAAGTGCTAAAAAACAGCACGCAAGCTATAAAAACGTACTCTTAATTTCGCAGCAAAACACGCTCAAATGTTCGTTTATTGAGTGCTATTTTTGCACTTTTCGCAACCTACATTCAAGTTTCATTAAAAATGTCAGCTGGCTTCGTTTCCACAATGCCAAACTTTAATACATGGCAAGCAGAAACAATGAGTTGCGAGTAAATTGAAACAACGATAAAAGGTGCAAGGAACAAAAAGTAGAAAATTGAATAGTTATTTATTGGTTTGTTCGTGTTTACATTAAGGGCGAAGAGTTAGTTTTGAGGGGAAGTACCTTCTTTATGTAGGAAAACAACAGTGCCAGCTCGCGCCTATCGCTTTCTAAATTAGTTTTCGATTTCATTCGCGCAC
This sequence comes from Photinus pyralis, assembly GCF_008802855.1. NCBI lineage: Eukaryota > Metazoa > Arthropoda > Insecta > Coleoptera > Lampyridae > Photinus > Photinus pyralis. The sequence continues at coordinate 17,436,120 of NW_022170249.1, read as the reverse complement.
CGTTCACGAGGTAAGGATCATCTAGTTCCTTCCTGCGAATGGATTTTCAGAAAAGTCAATCTCAATAATCAGCTACTTTTGTTTTTGAGGACGACGGTAGCGGCGAAGGCGACGCCACTCCAAATACTATTTATATTGCTTTTATTTATGACGTTAGAATTGTTGTAAACACTTCTATCCGCATTCGTGAATTTTAAGTTATGATTTCGAAATTGAATTTGACACAACCTTTGGCCAGCTGTTGCTAATGCAATAAAGTGCATTATTGATGCCGAGTCCTGTTAATTTTAATTCGACACTTTAAAATTGGCATACGGATTTTATGTTTATGGATGACAATTTTCCTATTTTGTGAATGATTGACGCGGTTCGAGTCCATATTTTATGTCGGTTATATATTTTCACATTTACAGATAATAATGCAGTGGAAGGTGTTAGATGTATACTTCAAAGTGAAATATTTGCACATTTGTAAGCTCCTCCAGCCATTTAGACAGTGGCAAAAACAAAGTTTGCACTAGGAATGCGGTGTTGAGCGTTGTGACACCTTAAATGGAGAATGAAATAGTTTGGTATCAGTCACTTTATTATTTCGATAAAATCCTTTCCCAAGTTTATTACACCTTTTAATAAGTACGATGAGAAATCCTTGTTTGAACTTTTAATTGGACTGAAGCCGTCTCTCAGCATGGTAGACTCTGCTAATATTAGTTCGTAATTTGTAAGATGTCAGTGAAATTCCTTTTATTACAACAAAAACTAAAAAATAAAATTCTGATAATGAACCGTGGCACGAAAAGTGTAAGTAAAGATTCTGTGCAATTTGTATCCGACGTTTACTTCCCTAATTAATGTCTTATCCTGTCCGTTACGCATAACTCCCCTAGCTTGTGTGTATGGTGTACCTTGTTTTCAGTACCGGTGTCAAGTTAGCCCCCCACTTTTGGAATTTTCAAAATATTTTTGTTGCAATCGTTTATTGTTAGTTACATTTTCACGTTTGTTGGTTGATCCTTATTGAATTATTCAAATATGTAAAATAAAGGTTCAATATTGTACATGTTTCTACCCTCACTCATATTCTTAGTTTGAGGTCATTTGGGGTGCATTATTGTATGTACCTACCTATCCTTAATTATTTATGTAATACATCTAACATAAATCCCAAAGTTCGTGCTATTAATTTATTTATTACCTATCCCTCTTGTTCTGGGTCATCAACAGTCATGCGCCCAACTACAGAGTGACCCGCATAATGCTTTTTAGAGGCACCCCTGCAGAAGGTGAATAGTTGTTCTATACCTACTACTTGACATTTACCTTACGAATTAGGAAACTACGGGAAAACCTAATTCGGAGTAGTCGGAAGAATGCTCGAAACTGATCTAAGAACCCCCCCCCCCCCACGATAGCTACAATTCATTCCTGGTGGAATAAAAGAAACTAATAGTGGTGCAGAGAAAGACCAAGAAGAAGTGGCAGACAGTCAAACTCCATCAGATAAAGCTGCATATAACAGGACCATAAATAAAAGACACTCCAAAATTACCTCGGAGCCAACTCTACTTGGAAATCAGTAAATCTACAAAGACGCCGATCATGTCAGTACACCGTTAAAGATTCAGTCAAGAGGCCACCAAGATCAATGGAAAACACGGAGCTGTTTGTAGTATACGTGTTTTGGAGCAAAAAATCCGATACAACTGAGTACCGAACGATCCTCGAGATCTACGCACATACATCATTTTTACTTGATTCTGTCCCACCAGATCAGCATAGCTTGTAAAACAAATTTTTGAATCGGCATGGGCTTTCCTTTTATTCGAGGTGCATATACAGGGTGACAATTTGAATACTTACCACCCCCCATATCTTAGTAAATAAACGAGATATTTAAAAAAATCAAAATCCGTTTCGGTAATTCGGAGGGGGAATCACAATGACATAGTTGGCGACGCACACCCCCTGCGCCCCAGCCACCCCAACTTTTCAATCTTAAATAGTGACCCCCCATGTGTGATACGTCGTTGGAAAGCTCTGAAAAAATGCTTTCCAACCATACCAAATAGCATTACATTTAGGTTAGTAATTATCATGCAAATCAAAAAATAAACTAATATGATACATTTGAAATCTGTCGTATTTAAAACGCAACCGGCGAACATTAGGCGAACTTCTTAAGACAGAGAATAATTCAAGAATGTCGAAATATTGCAAAACCAACATAGGAAAGGTTCGACAAGAGTTTTAGAATAGATTATAACTGGCGATCAAAAATGAGTTGCTGTCGAGTCGGCTTTGGAAGTTCAAGTTAAATACGATTTTCCATGTTTATTTTTTGATTTGCACGATAATTACTAACCTAAATGTAATGCTATTTGGTATGGTTGGAAAGCAGCTTTCCAACGACGTATCACACATGGGGGGTCACTATTTAAGATTTAAAAGTTGGGGTGGCTGGGGCGCAGGGGGTTGGAGGGGGTGCGTCACCAACTATGTCATTGTGATTCCCCCTCCGAATTACCGAAACGGATTTTGATTTTTTTAAATATCTCGTTTATTTACTAAGATATGGGGGGGTGGTAAGTTTTCAAATTGTCACCCTGTATACAAAATTTTATGTTTTTAGATTTTCTAAATTTCAAATTAAAAAGTTCGATGTGGTTAAGTTAAAATGTTAATGTTGCATCGACATGGACGCCAAATTTTTGAATAATTAAATAACGATCAAACAACAAAGAGAAATGTCGGGGGACAATTTCACGTCCAAAACTTGCAAAATTTATTCTGAAGATGCTATCAACCAACAAAACGGTAAAGAATACCCAACAAGCGATTAAAAACTAACAAAAATAAAACTGGGCAACTGGGGGGGGGGGGGTAACTATACGCCCAAATTTTAGAATTTTGAATCATTCAATAACGATCAACCAACAAACGTGAAAATGTAACTAACAAACAACAAACCCAAAAAACGATTGCAATAAACATGAAGATTCAAAAAGTGGGGGGCTAACTATAGGCCCAAATTTTTGAATTTTGAATAAGTAAATATGGTTTTTTTGGAGACAAGTGCACTGACTAACAATTAATAGGACATTGTCTAAATTAAACCATAATAAAATCTAATAGGGTGAAGATCAGACAAGGGTGCAAAAAGTAAAAAAGCACGACAGAATCAAATTTGATAGGAATCAGCGAACACTAAAAGTCACCAACAATATACCGTTTTATTCACTATATTTTGACCACTCTCTAACTTATTTTCTATCAGGTTCTGAAAAAATAAGTTTAATACAAAAGTTGTTTGACCTAAGCACAATTATTCAAGTTTGGTAGTATTATTTGTACAGGGTCTCGCAGAAGGGGCCTACAGCCCAAAATTCTAAATGGGACACCCTGTATTTTATTCGATTTTTAAATTCTACATTAAATTTTAACAAATCTATAGAAAATAGACCCAAAATATTTTTTGGCGTTGAGATAAATGCAGAGAAATTTGAAAACGTTTCCCTTTATGTAAAAAATAGCATGAATTGTGCTTAAGTATCCCAAGCAACTTTTGTAATAAACTGAATTTATGCAAAATATAGGAAAAGGGTTCGAGGGGAGAACAAAATATTGTTAATAACTCGGTACCACACAACTGGCGCCCTTGAAGTGGGAATTTTGTAGTAGCTTCCACAAATATATAGAAATAAAGTTAAGCAGCTTGCAGCAAGTTGTCTTCATATTATAATAATGAAAACGCAAAAAAAGATCTTTGCACTTTTCCAGTTTTTCTAGTATATCTGGAAAACTATGGGTTTTTCAAGACGACCATTCTATACAAAATTGAAAACGCGCATTAACTGAAAATAAGTTGCACCGTACACCGAAAAAAAAACATCACTCCAAACTATGCACCAAGTCATTTCTTCTTGGTTTTGTACAATTTTCACTCCATAAAGGCTCGTGTTCTATACCGGGTGGTGCCTAGCGCGACGCAGCAGATGCAGTATTTTTTTCTCTAAAAAAACCTATTTAGACTTTTGCTCTAAAATAATTTGGGGAGCTAGTAATTGACTATAAAGAAATTACCATTGCAATCCCTATGTTGCGTCGCGCTGGGAACCACCCTGTATAGTCGCAATCGAAAATGTCATGGAAATGTGTTGCTACCTTCCCAAAAAATTCATGAATTTAAGTCCCACCACTTTGCCCTTTTCATCGTTAAACGGTAAAAATGATTACACTTCAGAAATGAGGAAAAAATTGACCTTAAAACAATCATTTTTCGTCAACAGAACTAAAAATCCCTTTTGGCTCGGCAAATCAGGTCTAGGTTGATTTCTTTAACCGCTTTAACATATATAAAAGTGTCTGCCATTTTGTTCCAATATGGCGGCATTGGCTGATTCACGAACTTGACCGAAATATTTATTAGTTACACCCTTAAAGTTTGGTAGGTAGATAGAAATCTGCGTAAAAACCAACTTTAAGTACACGTACAACTACAATTGCTTATTTCTGTGAATGTGATTGGTCAACGGACCTAAATTTGCTACGTAAATCCATATACAAAGAATGAAAAGTTTACGAGGGAACCTCTAGTAACTAAACAAGTAAAATAATATAACTAAATATTCCATGTTAATGACGTTGTTTATGTTCTTTAGAATAAAATGTTTTTTTTATTATACCTGAATCACAATCTCCGTTTTAAACACTCAAATGCGTGCGAAAAAAGGCCTTTAAAACACACGTGCTTTAAAGTTGCTAAGTAACGATACTTCAAGTATGACTTTTGAAACTGTCATCTGGATGAAATAAAAAATCCTCTTAGGTCGCTTTCTGTAAATGCAGAACATTTCTTTGGCTTTTGTACCTATCCTTTGGTTGAAGCTTTCACAAACGCGCGTAATTTAGGGTATGCTTCCAAATCTGTTCCACTTTTTAATCGCAGCATTGCTTTAAAGTTTTGAATGAATGCACCAAAATATAGAAGATTTAAATACCTTTGACATTTCCTTCATATATGCCAGCATTATGGATGCATTTAAGACTGTATTCGTAAGTAACTTCCTATTCATCCATGGAAACAACTTTTCATATTCTTTATAATAGGCTTTACTGGAGTTGGATTTTACACCTACCAACGTTTGTTTAGATATTACAACAATCGATTTAATGGATCTTTTTCAACGGAAATCGTTTAATTCACAAAGACGATGATTTTTATAAGCAAACGTCAAGTCACATTTCCATGGCAATCGTGAAATTACGAACACCCAGCCCACTAAATTAGACATGTATATTTGAGTATAACGTCAATATGACTTCATTGTATTTCCTATTTTTAACTTATACTGCAGGTATAATAAAAAATACTATAAGATACACGTGTATAATTGGTCTTTAAAGCACTTGCAACGTTAAAGGCACTCCGCTTTGCGTCGTGCCCTTAAACTCGTTGCGCGTGCTTTAAAGACTTGATTATACACTTGTATTTTAATATACTAGTTTTTTATCAAAATGAATATACTATATAAAACAAAGTTATTAGATCTTTTATTCCTGCTCGGTTCCTCATTGAAAATTTATGTTGTGACCCTTTATTCAAAAAAGTTCCCGCTACTGATCTAAAGTGTCATATAGGGAGCACCACGCACTGGAGGAGTTTTCCGCGCAGGTATTTGAGCGTAGTCTTTGCCTTAATTTTCAGTACGTATATTCAATTATTTTCTTCGTAACAGCATCGAAGCACATGTCGATTAAAATGCTGAAAGTGTAAGCTAGAACGCATAGGAGGTGCCCTCTTCTGAGTATATCGATCTTTGGCGATTTCATTCATATTTTTGAAATTCCGAAGTGATAGTTTGGACGGGATTCGCTTGTGCTTTTTTACGTGAGTATCTCCATTTGGACTTTACCTGCTTATCGTGTACTTTCTTAACGTTTCGGTTGTAATTTTCATTGACAATCCTTGCTTCATTTACGAGTAGCCCTCTTCTTACCTTTCATTTCCTTTAGGGTTCACATTTTACGTTACGTACCAGTTCTTCGACGTACACGTTTTGTGTTAGAGAACCGTCCAAGTTTTCGTTAAGTAGTTTTCAACTCAGAACCCTGAGTTAAATTCACCCTTATCTGCAAGTGCCGACGCCTTAGACTTACCTCAACATCTGCCGAGAACGAGTGACCATTGTCAGAAATAGGGCACCGGATACGAAAAATCGATAAATAATCATCTGGGACAACTTCCACAAACCTTTAGCTTCTTAATTGCTAACTATTTAGTCCCTTCAGTGTTATATGCGATTATATTTAATTACTTTGTGAACTTGGTCGAGTTTAAAAGGCAAATGCTGTTGGAGTTCACTACTTCCTTCTGAAGTACTGTACTAATAAACTATCTCACTCGATACAGAAGCAGATTACAAGTAGAGCGAGCCCCTTCAGGCATTAGTCAACTAAATATATATCGAGCCCTGTGGCTTGGGAGATTCTTTGATTGTTGTATGTGTTACGGACTGGATGCGAGCTTTGAGCACACGTCCTAATTTATTCAGGGCAAGCGTTGTTCTTATATTTGTACTTGTACTGGGCATTATCGGTCCGGATTTTTAACCGAAATAGTAGAGAATAGTTGTGAGGTTCAGTAATCAGTTTAATCGATTATTATTTATTAAATCGGGATTGGGAATTTTATTGTGAAGCTTAACGTAAAGTTTTTAAATAAGAGAATCTTTTGGGTATTAAAGAAGAGTTTAGGAAAACCCATAGATATCTTTTTGAAAATCAAGACCCTCCATACTGTAAATGCAACGAGCCTTTGTCCGTTATCCACTTCCTCTCACAGTGTCTACTGCAATTGGAAATCCGACGCAAATATCATATTGGAATGGACCTTAAAAAAGACCTCCCATTACCGAAAAGTATTAAAAACGTACTAAACTTTCTAAGAGATACAAACTTGTACAATTTTATATAATAGTCTAATAAGTGAAATATTATTAGAAATACGTGCATTGTAAGCAAAGGTACTTGTAGACGTGCCAATGGTCACTAGTAATCGAGGCACACAAATTAAATTTTTAAAAAAATTTTTCGTGTATTGACTTGAGTCACACTGATGAATAATATACGAATTCTGTTAATTAATTTCACTGTTATTTCCCTTGTAACTTCCCAGTTTTGTACAGGGAAAGTCAAGCATTCAAAGAAGCTGGATGGCGTTTAACTAATGGTAAGTTGTAAAAAGAAGTACCGAAGATTATATACCCTAGGCGAATCAACCGTTGTGGAAGATCGCAAGCCTGTAAATTATTCCACCCCGAGCAAGCCCGCCAGCCTAATCCTACTGTTATAGGCTACTATTTTCTTATTTCTTAGGGACGCAATATTGGAATTTTACGAAATGAGATAGAAGACAAAAAAGAAAAAAAATGCCGTGCCACACTTTTGCAAGAAAGATTTCAAAATCAAATTTTACATTCACTGCTCACCAAAATATCCACAATCTAGATCTTGCGAATCAACATGGCTATGATAGCGATGAGTTTCTTGTTTGTCCTGTATCTCATTCCGTAAAAATCCAATGTTCTGTTATGGAAATTCAGATAACAGATTCAGATTCGCCGAAAAAATTGCCCAGTTCTGCCCGTTTAAGCTAGGGAAAATGAAAACCAAAGTTGACATTTTCAGTTTTTTGGCGACAAAATTTTTTCAAAAATTTCAAAAGTCACAAAAAGGGGCGACTTTGCCCCCAATCTCGCACCTTTAGGGCGATTCCAATGATTCCAAAGCCACGAATTTGAGCCACGCTATACAGCGCAGCAAGGACTACAACTATAAAAATTATATGAGAGCTACATAAATGTATAATTGGAGATATAGCAAAACTTCAGAGAAGATTAAATAATACTGATCAGCACGCATTTTTGAACGCATTTTTGAACGCATTTCCGAACGCAAAGAATCCCTCAAATAACAATAGACTGGGGCAACATATTATAAATATCACACAGTAATATCATTGTGTACCGAATATTCCAGAGATCCTGATCAAGGCGCCATGAAAGATTTGTCATAGGCGAACGCTATCTTTTCGAGAAATATGACGTGTTTGTTTCAGAACATTCTAGAATACTCGGGAGCGTATGAGAACTGTTGGGGAAGAGGCGTTTGCTATATAAGAATTCTGTTTCAGTCAGTTCTAAAATCGTTGAGAAGTGAGCGTTAAGCTCGTGTTTGTAAGAAATGAATCCATTTCATGACTGTTATAAATGTATTGTTAATTATGTGTAAATAAATAAATCACGTAGTTAAATTTACGTTACAACTGTATGCTAATAATGGTAATCAATAAACACATTTTGTTCGTAATACCATAGAAACACATGAGCTTTTGTTGAAAATGTCCCAGTTGATTATACGACGATTTACTAAAGTGGATGTAAATGCTATGACATTGGGCGTTGCTCTAGGCTGCCAAAAGAGCATATCGCGTTCGGTTAACTAAAACAATATTTGGATTTTGACTACCGTAGGCGATGTAAACAGAAGTGTAATGTACTGTAAGGGTTGAATTACGTTACTGGAGTATCACCGTCGAGTTTCAAATACAAAGACAGTTTTCTTAATATAATTTCAATTAACGTGACTGATAAAATGCGTTTGAAGCAAATGGAATTGTAAATGTCTGGATAATTGCGAGCTTGTCTTTCGTTCATCGGCCATTAGTTCGACATATACGTTATGACATTACTACGTAAATTCGGTTTTAATTTTGATTTAAAACGACGAAAACGTGAATTAATTTTTGAGTAGCGACCGACTTTAATCTGCAGTTCTACTTTAAATATTTGAAGTGCTACTCAATTCCGTTATATTTAAACTTTTGGATGTGCGAATAAATGGAGCGCTCACATATTTGGGTTAACAGCAAAGCAAACATTAGTTTTTATCGCCTTATAATTGTGAAAGCCGCTTAATTAATTTAGTATTGTGAAATGAAAAAAAAAACAGCACTCTAGAGTGCTTTATTGAGTTAGAGAAGAAAAAAAGGGTAAATCATGGCGAAGGCGTAATATCGCTCAAACTGCTTTACGACTCTGCGGTTAAATATTGTCACTTAAATGGTGTGCTAGAATTACACCGAATAATGTCTTTAACATTCCTAAAACATCGCAACTTCTCCTACCGCAACTATGTTATTCTGACAAAATTACAACTGCTAGAGTCAGATATAAAGTTAGACAGTGCTACCCCTCAGCGTTGTTCATGGTTTGCCAGAGGGTAATGTCTCTGTGGTAACCAGACTGAATATAATATATTTTTATTTCGTCCGTTTATGTCGCTATACAATGTAGTCGCTCAATTTTTTATGGCATTCTTCATAACTTGCTTCGTTTAAAATTGACTTAAAATTGAGCTACCCCAAAGTTTCAAAGTTAATTCACTCGGATCGATTGGTATCTCTTTTAGAGAGGGTTGTTTGCCTTTGTATTCATCGACGAGTTTAATACTGTACTATCACAACGATCGATGGCCACCATTGCATTTATTTTTTCTTATAGCCACCGTCTTAAAGGAAAACAAAAGAATTACAAACTCATATTACAATGAGGAAGATGTTTAAGTAAATCTACAGTGTACAATGTACGTGTCCAATCCAATTGTTTGCGTCTGGCGTTGTCTAGGCGTACATAAAATCCGGAACATGATTTATAATATGAAGAAGCAGATTTCGAAAAGAACACAACCAGTTGTCCTACTTACTACAGGAAAAGGACATAATTTAGCCCTCGAATATAATTAGTTTTTTTTTGTTGGTCGACTTGGATGGACGTAACTACAGAAATAGTAGTCGTAAGTTAAGTGTTTCTTTGGTCTTAATTCGGGCTGTTCTTTATACCTACCATTGCAGTGGCTATATATACATTTATGTAAACGTAATGAGTTTTCAGTTTCCTTAATTCATTGAAGCATAACACTGAAAAATAATAGATAACTTTAAATATACAGGGTGTTTCATAAATGCCTGAAGGAAATTCTATGGCGTCTTCTAGAGTTCAAATTAAGAAAAAAAGTCCTTCTAAAGATTAAAACGCTTCCTAAGTGAGGTACAGCTCTTATTGAAAGGAGGTGGCTGCTCACAACATTTTTGGTAATATCTCAGATGCAACCTCTTTTAGGGGCTGTACCTCACTCAGGTAGCGTTTTCAGACACTACTTTACAGAGACTCTTTTTTCTTATTTGGGGCTTTAAAACACGCCCTAGAATTTCTGACATTTATGAAATATCCTGCATAATATGAAAGTTTCGCAAACAGATGCGCTGTTATTAAAACTCTTATTGAGCTTTATTGATCGTAGTTTTGATCATGTTTTTTTTTTGCTCGCGGTTTGTATTTTAACCATTATCGACAATATTATTAGATATTAAATATTATGGTGAAAAAGTGAGGACCCGAATAATCCGTATTAAAATTCTCCTAGAACCGTTGAAATCGAAAAAGTTTGTAACGTTATTTTCCTGCTGATTGATATTCTTGATTTACATTCCGCTTAAATTGCTATTTTACTTGTGCCTTATTTAAATTCTTACGCCATCTAGATATTTACTTTGACATCCACTAGTTGTAAGTTAGTTTTGTAGTTGAGTTCTTTACAATTGTTCTTTGTTTCGCTGACGGAGGTCGAGGTTGTTTTACTCCGAAGAATTAATTATTAATTGATTGACAATAACAAAAATTTATTCCGAAACAAATGAAAGAACTTTAAAAAAAATTCCTGCAAGAAAAAAAAGCAAAACTTGTTTGGACATAATACCCCGCACGACCGCGGTTAACAATTAAAGTAAAAAAGAATCTTAGAATTATTTACAGTTTAAATAATCTGGTCGTAAGTTTGCGATATTCAGGCGCACTTAAGTCATATAACAACACTCGCTGGCAGCTTCAGAAAACTGTTTCTTTATTCAACTTAAACTCAAACTGGCTTGATAAATAAGATGAAAAAAATTTTCAGTGTCTGTTCGGACGGTAAAAATTTTTAACTTTCACTAAGCAGACAACTGCTTTATTTACTTAATTACAACTAACAATAGAGTATTTATTTGAGGGTGATCAAACCAGAGCATCGGGTTTTTTTAGGGTTTCAGATTAGGGGAGATAAAGAACCAACATTCTGCAAGGTAAGAGTAAAAAACAAGCAAGTGGAAAGGAATGTGCACCTTTAGTTATTACTTCAATTTCCAGGTTTTCTCCTGGCACCGCCACCAGACTTCCTTGGAATTAGTTTTAGCATAGAACTAATGCGCATACCAAGTTTTATCGAATTCGTCTATGTATCTTCTGAGTTATAAGTTTTCATCCACACAGACGGACGCCAAATGCATATATTATAACATTATGCGAAACGTTTGGTGTAGGTACTATAAGTTTAAACTTTAGTTTAGGTGACAGACTGCGCGAATTTTGATTGGATAATAAATAAATACAATTTTTGGGACTATCACTTCTTTGAATTTGCATTACAATCAACTGACCGTGTATAAGTATTAAACATACAATATTTACTTTACTGAACTTTATGTATGGTTGCAGTTACCATTGCTCACAAGCTCGAGAGATGTTTATCATGAAACGTCTGCAAACTTATCTGAGTGACATCTCTAAATACGTACAAAAAAAACCAAAACTTTACTGCTGAAAACACAATTCACAAAAGTAAACGGGGAGAATGAGTAAACGGAACTTTATTCATTACGCCTCGAGATTTGCATACCTACAGAAGAAGGTAGTACGCAAACAAAGAAAAAGAAAAATAAAGGAAGCCCTTGTATTTATATACGCGATATTTCACCTGCGATAAGTTTAAAAAGTGGATCTGTATTAGTAGGTACGCGTCCTTGGGGAAACGTTTTGTTAAATTTCCAGTTTAGAATTTAAGGAAGTTGCTAAAGTGCCCTAGCGCCCAGATGTACAATTCGCCAACCTAAAATTGCCCATGCCTATACGTTTATTATTTTGTTTTAACTTTCTCAAATGTCACGGGCCTTTAACAAATTGAACATAAGTGGCCAGCCGCAATAACGATTGTTGAACTTTCACCACGTTTTCATGGGAGAATTGAATTAATCAATTTCCTTCTATAAATAAAGCCACACAACGAGTGGCCTTAACCTTCACGCAGTTTGATCTTAAAATCGCGTTATGAAAATAGTTTCAATTAACTTCAATGTACCCCGCGGACATATTAGGCTGCGGGCTCAAGAAAATTCGAAGACTATCGTAAAGTAAAAATCACTCACCAAAAGTATGAAGAAGATGGCATTCATTTTTTTCTTACTTGGTCACTGAATTCAAAACCACACTTGCGGACGAAGAATAATGACGATGTAACGGAGTTTCCTAATTAAATCCATCTGTGGCATCTGTAACAAAGGCACGATCAAAATATCATGAATAATTAAGCGAAGTCGTGGAGAAGGGGCATATTTCGCATTTAGACATATTGGTCACTTCCACATATAACATTCATAATCGGCAGCAATAATTGGGATGCAAAATGTTAAGTAAAAACAAAAGGGCCCATTTTCTTTCTCTTCTAAAGTGTATGTAACTTTTTTTTAAAATAGTGTTGGGGCCGTGGTAGTTTTGAAACAATACATAGACTAGGCTGAGAAAAATTATCCAATTTTGATGATAAATAGTAGATTATTTGTGAAGGAGGAGTATTACTTTTCATAGTGAGCTATGAAAGTAACTTCGCCTCCAAATAAAATATGTTATTTTTTCTGCCAACTGCCGCAAATGTACCCTTATTTTAATGATAGGCGTTTATGGGATATTGATAACGTTAAATTAAGACCACGTTTCCGCGAAAAATTAACATCGGCTTTATTGACAGCGGTTTCTACCGACTGTTTACGCGAAGTGGTGTTATCAAGAAGGGATCAACAGCTAACATTACTACCAATAGTAAATAAGAAAACTATAATATTTTGATATTTGAAGAAAAAATATAATTACAAATTCTGATGTGTTGTGACTGCTCCATTGAATACGCTTAGCGGATTTATATTTGCAAATAGTTAGTGCAAGATATGTAAAGATTATGACTCGGCATTATTCTTAATACACATTTTTTAGGGCATTACCATCCGTCAGCGTTCCCTCATGTTTGTCTCATATTTCCTCATAGTTTTCTCCTAATTTCTCCTAATTTTCTCTTCTGGATTATTTTTTCGTTATCATCTACGTCAACAGCGGATGGGAAATAATTATCTAAGTCGAATTTGACTATCACACCTTGGAAAATTGCACCGCCATCTTAGTTAAAATCACTCACGGGATTATACGTACATTATCAATATTGTTCCCATCTAACTGCAAGTATTGACGAAACATTTTAGGGATTGTTGCTTCGATATTTCTGATTTTACTACCGCTGCTTGTGCCGTTACGAAGAATACACCTTCTGAGATCTGATTTTCTCTGCGTTACTTTCTAATCACTACGAAGCTTCATTCATGTTAGTTTGATTACATTTATCGTTCAGATTAACGTTATACGGATTTCAAAACTGATATCTGCGATTTTTATTTACGCTCTCCCAGAATTTATTCGTGTCTATCTTCATTTTGAATTAATTGAATTAAATTGCTGTTGTATAGAAGTGTTGCTTTCTTAGGAGTTTTCTTGAAGTTAACGACACGTTCATGCTTTTACACAATAATGTGTACGGACGATTCGTTGTCGAGTAAAAACTTTGCTTTATTTAGTTAACGACTTCACGTAAATTGAATTATTGATTCTTGTTGAGTATTAACTACGGTTTTAGTATTCGATTTACACTGATGTCAGAAGTTAGACATTGATAACGCAATATTTTCCTTGTTTGTTTGTGTTTTTTTTTCTGTTACAGATAAGGCAGAAGAGCACCCTTCTGAGATCAAAAGGCCGTTACAACCAGTGTTTAAAGGAAATCTTTTTATTTTCGACGAATCCTTTATACAGGGTGGCCATTTGAAAACGAAACAGAGCCTATTTTGGGAACCTCAAAACATTTACGAAAAAATCCTTGGACCCGTCAATTTTTGATTCACGGGGGAACCATTTTTTTGCTAGTTTCTACCTAGCAGGGGTGACGACCGTCCCCAAAATTTTAAATCGAATGGGGGGTTAAGTGAAACCTTATTTTGAAGGTATATTGTTATGTGGATTATAACCCTTAAGTTTTAAATCGCTACTAATTTGCCTAGCCGATACAGGGGCTAATAAAAGTTACAAAAATGTGTCAACATTTTCTTATGAAAAAAAATTCTTGTAAGTGAATTAGTTAAATAACAAAAATTAATACAACAATAAATACAAAAAATGTTGTTCTCCTACATTCTGAACCGTACTTTTTGTTGTTTTTTTTCTTTTTAATGCCTGTAGGTGGCTATGCCAAATGATCAACACTTTCTGTTTAATGTATGTTTTTCTGATGAGTGCTCCTTTTTGCTAAACGGTACTGTGAATCGTCACAACTGTCACTATTGGGTTGATTCAAATCCCAGACTATTTCGTGAGGTGCATACACAACGCCCCGAAAAATTTAATGTTTGGGCTGGCATTTTTGGTAACCATATCGTAGGCCCCTTCTTTTTACCTGGCAATCTAACAGGAGAGATGTACCTGGAGTTATTAGAAAATACGATTCATCCAGCATTAGTGGAGATACTAGAAAATAACAACGAGTACTTGGAAAATCGTCTAGTATTTCAGCAAGATGGTGCGCCACCCCACTATGCTGCAAGGGTTCGTCAATATTTGGACCAAACGTTTCCAGGACAATGGATTGGAAGAAGAAGAGCTATTGAATGGCCTCCACGTTCCCCGGACTTAGTCCGTTAGATTTTTTGTATGGGGACATTTAAAAACTAAAATTTGTGCTAGTCAGCCAACATCGCTAGAGAACTTGCGACAAAGAATAATTGATGAATGTCGTCAAATCACCCCAGAAGTTTTGCAAAATGTACGGGAAAGGTTTGACCAAAACTTGTATTATTGTATGGAAGTCGAAGGCCAACATTTTCAACATTTACTTGATTGATTTTAGCTTTGAGCACTTAAAATAAAACTGATTTAAATCTTAAGAGTTATAATCTACATAAAAATACCTTCAAAATAAGGTATCACTCGACCCCCTATTCGATTTAAAATTTTGGGGGCACTTGTCACCCCCGCTAAGGCTTTGCCCTCAGCGGGGCGAAACTAGCAAAAAAATGGTTCCCCCTTGGATCAAAAATTGACGGGTCCGAGGATTTTTTGTAAATGTTTTGAGGTCCTCAAAATAGGCTCTGTTTCGTTTTCAAATGGCCACCCTGTATATAGTTTGATTACACACGGGTTTTGGAAACAATCGAATTGTAATTACTACACGTCCGATAGTCATTTTACAATTAAAGCTACGTTTTCTGCGGAACTCTGTTTTCATTTGGATAATTTTCCTGACAACGAGTTTATCCCGTTTATGCTAAGATTTGAGTTAAATTTAAAGCATTGACATTTCAGATCTAGAAATTACAATGTCCTGTTTGTAATATTTTGAGATCATTGATTAAGTCACCCTCGATGACAACAATTATTGTTTATGCTCTACCAAGGCAATTGTTTTATTTCTACCGCTTATCAAGACCAGAACAAGGATCTATTAGTCTGCCTTGTTCCTCCTTTCGGTAAGTATTCTTTCTCCTCTTGTTACGTTCACGAGTACGTTTTCAATATTCTGGGCGATTTGAATTGTACATGTTAAAATATAAAAGAATCGCCGATATAGGCGGAATCGCTTCTGGAGGTTAAATTATAGATTAAAAACCGTATTGCATGAAAAGAACACAAAAAAAGCTATAACTTGACCCACGAATTTTCAATTTGGATTCTACAGTTCAACATCTATAACAGTATATAAGAATCTATAGAAGATCGCTTCTGCACGTTAAAAGTTAAAGGTAAAAAATATTGCAATGAAAAAAAACACAGGACAGGAACTTTTGCTCCACGATATATCCATCAACCCAGATGGCGCTTATCCGGTTTACTACTCTCCTTTTGTTCGTTTTGGCTAGTATACAAGAACCCCATTATTTACCCCGACCCACCCTCTACTTTGCCTGAGCTTACCGTGTGCTTATCTCGTGGTAATTTGTTACGTTTGCTCAAAGCGAACGTAACATGGTCAGCAAGGCGGCGATACCCAGCACGTGAAATCCGAGCCAATCATTGAACAATTTCAAGGACGATAAAGGTACCAATCTAATACAAAAGTTCTAAAACAAATACGTTATAAATAATTACAAAAGTTATAGTAAAAATATGTGCTGTTAATGAAGTTCAAATCTCAAGGTAATTTCTTTTCATTTAGCAATGATTAAAGGAATTGGATTGATAATAATTTGCACGTAGTTTTTTTTATAATTCATGAAACTAGCCGTTGGGGCGTCGTTTACGTACAGACTTAATTAAAGTATTAGTTTCACGCAATCATGCGTTGCACGTTATTGTTATTAATTAAAGCTTAGCCCTTGCACCCGGCTAGCGTCAATTATCTGTAATTGAAGTTAAATTTTTGCATTAACCGAGCAGCTAACGTAAATAATATTGAAAAAGAAGTGAGTATACATAGCTCACCATATCCGGCCTAAAATGACATACATTTGGCCCAAAGCTTGTTTGACCAAGAAAAGGTTTGGAACACGATCTCAGGAACTCAGGTGTATTGCCATCTCGATAATTTTTGAACGTTATTATGGCTTCATTTATTAAACTTTAAAAACTTCATGCAAACAATTTGCACCGACTAAACGCAAATCACGCGTTAACTTGTTCAGGATGTAACGAAAGTTACTCAAGAATACTACACGAAACTTAGCACTTATTCAATCGTTAACTATTGTTAACTAAATTATACCTGTAAAAGCACAACTAGATGTTCTAAGCAAAGGGTGTAGAAGGTAAATTGAAGTATCTTAAACATACATCAAGTGCCTACCCGATTCTCCTCTAATTAAACTCCAAGATAAACACAGCAAGATGGGTTGGAAAATGGATGGCCGTCTTGCCTATAAGAAAATGACTGAAAACTTTTTGATTAATTGTGCTCGTATAGTTTAAATAAGGAATTAGCGATGCGCGACACGTGAATGACGTAACCCAGTTTAAAACGGGCGCGACGCGCTATAAACGTCGGCGGCAGGAATATGTTTCTCTAGTAAGAAGAGATCGTTACAAACACCCCAAGAGATTTGGTTTGTATTCGTAGCAGATACCAGGTGTCAGTGGTGTCGTCCGATAACAAGACAAATCTGCGACACCCGCATCAGCGGTCTCTTCCATGATCCATTGCGGCTCGAACTGAGGTCCCAAGGCGGTAGTTACACTTGCTAGACTCTGTTCTATGGAAATCGGTTTATTCGGTTTGTTTGATTGCTTTACGTGACTTAGATACGCAAGATCCTTACCTGTTATAATTACCAAATGTCCGAAACGTCTTCCCAAACCCTTTTCTTTGCCGAGACGCGTTAGTTTATGAATTCTACGTAAGTTTTCCGAGTAGATGCATGAACTCGTTCTAAAACCTTTCGCAGAGACAGACTAAAGTTTGAAACGTGTTGTAAATTTTTAATATTTGCGAGCTTACTTCGGAGACGTGTTGTGTTTTTACCGTAATCCTTAACGTAATTCGTTATCATTTGCATCTTTTACAGCGAGTAATAGAGGGAAGGATGTATACGAAATTTAAAAAAAAAGCTTTTTATTTTGTATTTTGTTCCGAAGGTACCCAAGACATGTCTGGGAAGTTTTCACCTTTACATTTCAACGTTACTTATCTAATAAGTCCTGTATAACGTTCGCATATTTTGTTTTAAACTGAATATTCATCTAGTGTATATTTGTAATATTATATACAGGCTGTTTCACGCAAACCGTTACCTAAAAGTACTCCCATTGAAATCTGAAAATTTGCAAACCACCATAGCTTTTCATGATCTATCGAAAGAAAATGTCATCATGATCGTGCAACTTTCTTATTTTAAATAGAACACCGAGTAGAACACCCTATATTTTATTGCATTTTCGAAATCTACATGAAAATCTACGTCGTATGATACCACATTTCCCTAACCTATCATCAACGGTTTTCAAGTTATTTAAGATTTCTAAATTTTTGACGTTTGGCTGCTTTTTTAGCGCCCTCTACCTATAACTGACGTGATGCTACATGCTTTGAACCTTAAAAACTTGATTTTGTTTGAAACCTGCTTTATTTTTTGCCATAAATTTTGTGCAATAAATTCCACATCGATCAATCATTACATTCCCTATACCTATCTTTAATGTTTTTCGCTTTATTTAAGATTTTCTAAAATTGTGCCCGTTATATGCATAATTTTCATATTAGGCCTTGAAATAAACGGAAGTTTAAATACTTTTAGGTAATGGTTTGCGGGAAATAGCCTGTGTATTTTTATCCAATGATTAGGTTTTCGACAGTTTTTAGTACTAGGTGCACTTTGTTTTATTATTCAATTAGTGAGCAAAAACATAGTTTAAACTAGTAACCATTGCTCGTAATATATCGTGTCCAACAATTATGTCAGTTGTTAATGAAAATTGCCTGAGTTGCTTTCATAATTGGCTATGAAACATGCTTCATTTGGAATCACTCTGCATTTACGAACATTTAGTTGTTTTATTATTGGTTAATGAAATTAATAATTCTTGTAACCGTTTCCTGATTCCTGTATTTTTATTCCCGGACCTCTTTGTTATGATCTTGCCTTAAGAGCAAAGCAGCCATAATGGCACATTTTGGTCTGATACCGTTCTAGCAGGATGGAGCAACGTCACATAACAGCGGATTGCTATTGAATTATTTGAGGGAAAGGTTTGGTGAACATTGTAGAGTCGCCAGTGGTTACCAGAAAAATCACCTGATTTGATTGCTCGGGGCATCAGCTGCACGAGAAATTTTGGTGTAGTCTGTTTACACTGCCTTTTTTTGAGCCCCGAAGAAAAAATTGTCTTCGACCCTCGCCTGTAGAATCCATAATTTCAAACAGTTCCAAGATTGGGCTACTAGTTCAAAAGTTACAGCCCATTAATTCTAGTCTATAACTTTTGATTGAGAAGTCTGATCGAAAAAGTACGAATTGTTTTGGATTCTACGCACCAAAATTAATAAGAAAAAGTGGTTTCCCGAGAAATTTTGGTGTAGTCGATTTTTGGTAAAAAAGGAAGGTTATACACTGCCTTTTTTTGAGCCCCGAAAAAAAAATTGTCTCAGATCGACCCGGGAAAAAATTTTTCTTATAGAATGTGGCCTGTAGAATCCATAATTTCAAACAGTTCCAAGATTGGGCTACTAGTTCAAAAGTTACAGCCCTTTGAATTTTTTTTCGAATTTGGTTTCTAGTCTATAACTTTTGATTGAGAAGTCTGATCGAAAAAGTACGAATTGTTTTGGATTCTACGCACCAAAAATAATAAGAAAAAGTGTTTTCCCGAGAAATTTTGGTGTAGTCGATTTTTGGTAAAAAAGGAAGGTTATACACTGCCTTTTTTTAAAGCTCGAGAAAAAAATTGTCTCAGATCGACCCGGAAAAAAAAATTTCTTATAGAATGTGGCCTGTAGAATCCATAATTTCAAACAGTTCCAAGATTGGGCTACTAGTTCAGATGTTACAGCCCTTTGAATTGGTTTCTACTGCATGTATTTACATACCTACATACAATACAGGTACATTAGACATAGAAAATGGAAAAGTGTCAGATAGGAACAACCATAACTATCTGACACGCCGTTTGTGATATCAATTGATTAAATGCTAGTGTTCACCTTAAATTGATTAACGAATTACCATTGCACACATTTATCATCAAAAGATTTTTAAAAATAATTGTTTTTACAGCATTTTAGAGTAGGTACATTCACGCTCCTGCGTTCACAACTGTCAACAACTACAGTGCAAGTGCTTTACCACGTCTAAGAAAACTTAATTCGCTATCTTGGCACAATGCCCTCTGGAACGCAATATCTATACCATTATGCATAATGATGTGATGTGTTGGCGCATTTTTACAAAATTTCTATGCAAACCACATATTATTAGTTATAAAACGTAGAAATGTGGCTTACCCAAATAAAAAAGACTATTTCTGCATTTTCTATAGGTAATAACTTGACGAAATTGCAGGACACATATAGATCACAGTCTAAACATTCCATAGAAATTATTGTTGATTTGAAAAACTGACGCTTAAAGAATCAATGGAAGAAGAGTGCATTTTATAGTAGAATGGAAGATTTAAATTGTACTATTTCGGATACTATTTGGCATATTTAATTAATCAAAATGCCTTTTACAACGAGTTCCACCAGAAGAGACAAGTGTAACTATAGGTCTTTCCTTCAATTTCTTAGAAAGGAGTAATTTCGTAGATTTTTAGAGGTGCATTGTTATAGGAAGAGAGTCTACAGGGTGGCCGAAGTATAAACTTGGTAATTTCAAACTTTAATTAAATTTAGATTTGTAGGGAAGTTCGGAGTTTTCAATTAAATTTTAGCGATCGTTTTCTCTGCATTTTGTTAAAGAATGCATAAATACAAAAGTAAAGTGATCCAAAGGAAATAACTGTAGATTCAGAAATGCACTACAGACATGCATGTTTGACGTGTGAAAACGTTGAGCATAAAATCGAAATTGCTATTACAATTACCTAAATGTACGTACATCGCTTTTGAGCGCAGCGTTGATATTGTTAAACAAAATTAATTTCCTTTGATATCCTAGTAACATAAGGGGTACAAGATTTATCGTAGAAAAAAAAAACAAATGTGCCATGTCACATACTCAAATTTAACAAGCTATGAGTGCAAGTTTAAGAATGTGCTTTTCTCAAATAGTCGCTATTCACAGCCGAGCAATTTTCAAGGACCACCTAACCAACCGAGATTTTTAAAATCGATCATCCTCTGGAAAATTAAGCTTTTATAGGTCATATAATATTAATTTATCCATCAAAATTGTTATTCGCTATTATACACGTGCATTTTTTCTTAAAGGAATCAGTGCACTGAAAATTGTCCTATGTGCACCTATTTTAATGAAAAATATTATTGTATATATAAGTCAATCTCTTATTTAACGGATGGGGTATTTTAAAGTGACCCTTACAGCGAGTTGAATAAACCCCTTTAAAAAATGTATCTATACGTCAAAAATTACCAGTATGAACCTTTGACCTAATTACTAATTTGTTTTCTATAACAACACGACAAAATTTCAACCGCTTGTTGCGATATTTTTCCAATAAGCCCGCCGGACATCGTTTCAGCATATAATAAAGTTTAGCTTCCTTTTTAATTAATTCTTAATTAGAATTTGTGTTTACTTACTACAGCAATAAAACAGTTGACTATCGATTCGGGTCCCTTTAATTAAAATAGCCAAATACTTTTCATTAAAGTGGGGTAATCGAATGGTAAATTGTATTTATTAGACATTTCGATCGACATCGGTACCTGGCTATTAATAATTTTCCGTTGGGTCCTCCGCACTATTTTATATTTCTTTAATCCTCCCGCAAAGTGACAAGTGTCACCTCGATTTTGAAAAGCCGTCATTTTACCATTAGGTTGACTCGTATAAGTAGTTATCAGATGAATGTCACGTTTTATCACGCAGTGGTAAATTGGGACGGTACGAAATTTTATTGTAAGTATTTCTAACATGATGGTTTATAAAGTGACTGTAAAACTATATAGTTGCTTCGTATTATGCTGGAACTGCCTATAATTATGAAAACATTTTCTCTAAGTATAACCTTTATCGCATTCTCTATTCAATAAGAAATCCCCCTGTCGATTGAAGCTGTCTTTATAGGTAGAAAATGTCTTTCCATTCCAATTATTTATTATATCACATCTTATTCGATCAGCGCCTGCCTAATTCTTTATCAGACACTGCGGTTACTAACGGCTCATGGGCAATATTTCATGCAGTAAAGATTTATTAAAAATGGTCATTAGACCAGAGGAATTATAACGATTTTGCCCGAAAGTTCTAAATTTTTGCAAACAGTTCGTATCGAAATGCGATTTTCGGCGCAGAAAAATCCGAAGAAAAATGGTGTACAATACTGGTTGAGCCATTTTTTGAAAATTGCGTGAGGGGTACAAAAAAACCATTATTTGCAAAATTATAAACATACGCTATACGAAAAGGTGGAGAAATCGCTTGTTACTCGGAGTTTTCGCGGTCGTCCAGTCCATGTCCCCACCGAATTGTCAGGGGTGGTGCTATGGGAGTACCGTGCCGTGAAAAATTAACCGTGCCGAGAAATTGTTCGGAAATCGTTACTCGGGGCAACTGTGGCTATCACTTTGAAGCAATTCCCACAGAAAATTTTCGTACACCAACGAAGGATTCAAACCTATGAAGGTCAATGCAACATCGAATTAGGTGTAAAAAAACAATCAAATGTAATTTGGTTTTGTTTGTGGTAGTTGGTATTTTAGGGGTACCGTAAAATTTCTTTGGATTTTCATTTCATCTTACCAAATTATTCAATCAACTTTCAAAAAAGAAGAAATTATTCCAAAAATGTAATTTAAAGCGTAAAGAATTTTAATTAGAAAGCAAAAATTTATTTTTTCTGTTTGTTTTAATACTACTTAACTAGGGGAATTGATTTTAAACCAGTTGATAATTGTTAATGTTTTAGGAAAATAGTATCTAAGTATTTGGACAAATCCATGCAGAATAATTAACAGTAAAATTGTAACAGTGGTTATGAAATGCAGCTGTTGCCATAAATCTCACAAATTTGTTGTGTATGATAGTTATTAACCCCAAATTTTAACTATTTGAAGAAAGGTTGTGAATTTTTTATATATGTGGTAAACCAAAAGCTACTAAATACCGTTCAACCATTTAATCAATTTCATTGTCAACCGGATTGAAAACTGACCGGCCGCGTAAAGAAGGGTTAAGTGACCTCAGCCTTTCAGGTAAAATACAATGATAATTTAATATTTTTTGGAACCGTGGTGAAGTTATTGAACCGATTAAGCGATATGTACTGTCAAGCTTACCCCAATTTTGAATACTCTAAATGTTCAAAAACCCTACAGCCACTTACATCATATCTACTTCATATTTAGCATAGATCTAAAAAGATAAGTATAAATGTATAAAGACGTGGGTAGGTATTCCATTTAAAATAACGAAATGAGGTAAGTCAACTTTCAGTATCATTAGAAAATATCTGGGATGAAACAATACCATGAAACTAATTCATTCAGAAAGATTTTCTTAACCTACGAAGATGGTTTTAATCTCAGATTCTACCAAACTTAGAAAATCTTCAAAACGAACCCGGTACCAACACTGAACATCATTTTGGAAGTGTATAGGGTGGGTTTGTACAACCGCTTCGTCTATTTTGCATCATATTTAAAAGTAAAAGCAAAAATAGAAAGACTCTATACCCTTTCAGACTCCCCCCCCCCCTCGTGGTTTTGGACGAGAATGCAACACGGGGGGGGGGTCTAAGGGTATGGAATTTCCCATTCGTCTACTCATATAAAATATACTTTTCGTATACCGGGGTCTATTCCATACCCCACCGACCCGAGTCCATGAGACCGTTCCTATACGTATATAAATATACTCCTGGTATACCGGGTGTAACTTATAAATTAAGATGGACTGCTAATGCTGAATTAACAAATGACGCCTACATGGGGGCCGCCATGGTGTGCACTCACTTGGCGCGAAATTCAAATCAGCTAATAAACAAGCACTAACCCAACATTAACCTCACGTTTTCTAAATAAATTACTGTGACACATGTCATTTTCCAAGGCTGCAATAGTCTCAAAACTTCAGCACTAGGAAAATTCCCCTAGAAAATAACTAAAATGTGCACGTCATGGCGGCGCCCATGGTAGAGCCATTTCTACCTCTATGCAACTATTTGATCAGCAGTCGATCTTAATTTATAAGTTCGTGACCGGGTGGTACACCCCTCAGATTAACAAAATCTGAGGTACACCCTCAGTGCCATGTTCGATGGTGTCTCACCGAAAACTGTACTAAGGGTGGTGAGGCAGACGATTTTGAAGGAGAAAGCAACCCTGGGCAATTTCTCCCCCCCCCCCTCCCCCCCTCCCGCGAACCATGAGACTGTTCGTATATATTCATGTAAATCTACCACGCGTCTTGCCGAAAACTGTGTCGAGAGTTTTGTGGGAGAATGAATCATTGGGGGGTCTGGAGGTATGAAATGCCCCCCCCCATTGAGGGGTATTCTATACCCCCCAGACTCCCGGTCCTACAAAAATTCCCCCAGTAAGGAAAAATTCGATTACTGTTTCCCTACAATCCAATCGAATAGTGTAATAAATACAGTGCGTTCGATATACGAGGGTCACCTCAATAAATCTTTTATTTGGCGAGATACGAAAAATTTATAGTTATGTATGGGTTATATGGGGCATTATGGTCTACCCATTGAAATTTCCGGTATCACTTCCGGTTTATCCGGAAATCGATGCAATTTTTATATTTTAAATGCAATGCCTATTTTTTTAAGATATTTGAAAAGAATAATCAATTTTCTGTACGACAACATATGCATGGGTGATATACAAAACATGATGCGAAGAATCGCATACGATTTTCAGTAGTTTTTTTTACTTTCCGACTACATACAAAGTATGTATAAAGGAAAGTATTATAATCGTGATAAATTTTCGATATGCCAATATTGCGTTATCTGGACGTTTTGAAGCACACAGACTCCAAAAAAGTGGTTTTTACCTTGACGTCTGTGTGGGTGTGGGAGAGGGTGAGGGTGTGTGTGTGACCACGATAACTAAAAAACCCCTGAACAGATTTGGACGAAATTTGGGGTGAATATGGGGAACCGAAAACGTCCTATTTTGGTTTTGATGCGTAACCATCTTCATGGTTGTTGAGGGTGTCAAAAGTTTAAAAGATCCATAACGGCTTGAAAATTTTTTTTTTTAACTTACACTGGCCAAAATGGTTTAAAAAAAACTCATGCATTACAGTTTTTTTGTGAGTTCCTTTGGTTTTGAAAAGTTTTGAATTGAAAACTTAAACTATTTATTTTATTTTTCTAATTTGCATTTTCGTTTAAAAGTAAGCATCAAAGTGAAAAGTGTTAATGACAAAAAAGGGTCTTGATGAGATCTACAAAAAAACTTCTACACTTTTTGCGTCGGATTCAAAATAAAGGCGCTAGAGGGCATTTCCTAAATGAGGCGTTGAAAGCCAAAGTGGTACAAGTCCCAAAATTGCAGTTTTGAGATAACACCGACCTCTATATGTTATTGGGGAAAAGTACCATGTGACAAAATTTAAAAATTCTCACTTTTAAATTAGACCTGTAGATTGCGCTAGTGAGATCTGCATAATAACGTTTTATTCAAATCGTTCAAAGGCAAAGTGGTACAAATGTGACTTATACCACTTTGCCATTAAATGGAATTGCAGATATATTATTAGTGCATTTTTCTTGTAATGGTGAAATGTGTTTTGTCGACATTAAAAATGAGTTGTAGTGATACTGAAAGTGAGCCACTTCCTTCTAGTGAAAGTGAGTACGAACCAGAGGATTACTCATCATCAGAGCCATCAGATTCAGGTAAGTAGGCGTGGTTACAAATTCAATGGTTGCACTTCAAGAAATCTGAGCCGTACAAAATTTTTTATAAAGAAACGCTCAATGAAGACTATCCTTTCAATGCTATTAGTTTACTGCCAAACCGAAGAGGTGCTCCTAAAATGTTCAAGGCCATCGAGCTTTCGTCTCTGTATCAGGGCCCACTTGAAATTAATGATAAAAAGAAGAAAAATATGGAAGAACTTTTTCAATTTATTCCTCCGATTCATCAAAATTACCTACTTCAAGGATGTAATTGGAAATTGTGACGTTGAAGATCCTTGAAGAATTGGAAGAAGAAGATGATGACAGTTAGTTTCCCCATTGTTTTGGAATATACTCGTGTTTTTATTTTTCATATAAATTATGTTTTATTTCCTCTTTTGGTAATAAATTTTTAAAAACGTTTTCAATTTTATTGTGTCTCATTGCAACGTTTTTTAAAGGTATAATAACTTTTTGTTCTTATTATTAGAGAGCAAAAAATCTATTATTGTGGTATACCCAAACATATATTAAAAAGTATTGAAAGTCATAGTGGTCTAAGTCACAAAAAAGGTCAAAAAGGTAACAAAATTTTAAAAATCAGGATTCAGGATTTTTTAATTGACGTGCAACTTTAGGTTAATTTATCTAAAAACAAAGTTTTTGGACTTAGACCATGCTGGCTCTCAAAGCCTCAAATGTTATACTATGACCAAAGATAATAATTGCAATGACTATTAAAAGTAGTCGGAAAGTCAAGTCAGGAGTTTACCTGATAACTAGTTTCTTTTCGAAAATTGGAGAAATTTGTGATTCAGTATTTAGAAAATTTATGAAATCTAGCATCCCGCGTGCCATATCGCACAGAAAATACCTACGGTAACTAGTTCAAGTTTCGTTTTGAAGCTTTACTTTTGCGCGATACGATGCAACAGGCACCGCGCATCCTGACAGCACACGGCATGCTAGATTTAAGACATTTGTTTGAATCATAAACTTCTCTGTTTTTTTAGATCAACCATATGCATATTTTATGTTATAAAAAAAAACAGAGAAGTTTATGATACCATATGCGTATTTTATGTTGTCGTACAGCAAATTGATTGAAAAACAAAAGTTGAACCGATTTCCGGTTACACTGGAAACGGTACCGGAACATTGAATATGCGATCGGATAGATAGATCGTAATGTCACACACAAAATTATATTTGACAAATGTTTCGTATATTGCCAAATAAAAAAGATGTTGAGGTGACTCTCTTATTTTGAACGCACTATATACTCTACGTATACATGCATACAATGATTCTGAATATTTAATACCATGTTCAGGGTATCGCTAAAGGTTTTACTGATATTATTCCAATATTAAAGAAATATGATATAGCTTTATAGAGGAGTCGATGGTGTCCGTCTCTCCGTCTGTCCGTCCGTGAACACGATAACTGTCAAACGCTTGGCCCGATTTGGTTCAAACTTTGCACAGTTAACATAAATATACCACATGTAACAAGTCAATTGAAAATGGGTGAAATCCAATGACCCCGTAGGGTCACACCGAGGTGCTAAGCCACTTTTTGAGATGCTCTTCAGGGGTTGATTCATTTTTGAAAGGTTCTACATTAGGAACTTATTCAGAGATATTTCGACGCTTGAGCAAGGGTTCTTGATTTTATATATCGTGTGAAGATTTTTAGACATTCTTTAGGGATTATATGATTGTATAACGGTTCTCAGACTTTTCGGTATTCTTTATAAACTTTTCCTCGGGGAATGTTCCTAAACTTCTATAATTTATACAGTGCGTGTTCCTCAGGAATTACGCAAATATTAAGCTTCCTGCACCTCTGCAAAAATGTTTTTCATACAATTTTCATTGCTTTTTCAGAGATTCTATTCTAAGAAACACCATTCATTGAGATTTTAGAGGCTTCGTCAGATGTACTATAAATTCTTGTCGAGAGGATCCATGAGGAATGTAGGAATAATTTTTTACGTATTTCTTAAGTATCCTCGAGGAACCTCTCGAAATCCTCTGGACAAGCTCTGAACACTAACTGAAAAAAATGGAAAGGAATTTCAAGAATCGATCATCATTATGTGATTTCAAGATCTGTGAAGTAGTTAAAGGTTTTCTCCTAAGCAGCACATGGCACACCAAGCCCTTGTAACCATTTATAATAGTCAATTAGTCATACGTAATGTGACCTGCTCTGATGTCGGATACCGACGTTCGTGCTATTTGGGTCTGAGAAAGCTGGACATGAGACCATTGGGCAGTAAAGTTCTATTTTAGAAAGTTGATTAACTCCAAAATCATGGAAGTACCTACAACATTTGTATCATGCAAGAAAGAATGGCATAAAATCGAAGTGATGGAAGTTTTTCACAGCTCTACTTTACACGTGAAGTTGGGAATAATTACTGTACAACCAGAAACTGGAGATATTTTGACGTCGATACTTTCTATTTCAAACGAAGAGGAGCTGCACATTTTTATAGGATAATCCGCCAACACGCATTATAAGACACAACATGGTAACAAAATTGAGAACGAATACGAAGAATAAGAATCGGACTCAATCCGTACCCATTAAAGGCTTTGTCGGCATCTTTGTGTCACAATTTTCGATTGAAGGCCTATGTACATTTTATGCAAATTTGTGCAGACTCCGTAAAAGTGCTTAACAATTAAATTGTTCTGTAATTATTAAAAATTAATGTACAGAAAGCATCTTTCGGAGCGCTGTCTCTTTGGTATGTAAATCGATTAGGGAGGGTTGGTTTGATTTCAAAATGGAGGGCTTTAAAACCCTTTTGAAGCTTTTTGTTTGCAGAGGTAATAATTTTTTTAAGCTGCAGATATAAACATCGACATAAGTGCTTTGTTGGCAATACATCAAGTTACACAGTATCAAAAATATAATTTCATGAGAGTATTAGCGTAGAAAGTGGAGAGAAATAATGTACCTACGTCTGCAAGTCTAGTTTTCTATTTCAAACAATTTCTAAAAGGCATCTATCACAGAGACGCGAAAAGACTGTCACCATACGACGGCCTACAATGATTAATTAAGCAATTTGGTTGTTAACAACGTAAAACCGTAGGTCCGCAATTGGCTAAAACTAAACCAAAATCCTATTTCTTTAACCTACACAAACAACCGATATCGAATGTACTTTTTCGGAAAAAAATTTAAATTGTAAATGTGTGTCATGCAATCGAGTTGCGGTTTTACGAACAAATAGCGAAAATTAAACCAGTAAATGGGAGCATAGCCGTTTCTATTTTGTTATACGTTTTATGGGAATAAATTAAGGTTTTTAATATCCACAATAAAGCGCAGATCATTAATTTGAACCATCGGAAAAGGAAGTATTGTTCATATATTCAGCATTGGAAAGTTTTAAAGCGAAGCTTACAGGAACCCAACTTTTCGGCGCAGGTATTTTACAATAAATCCCAGAAGTTTGCGACTCCCATTCGTATTCGACGAAATAGGTATGTATGCCTACACACGGAAGGTTCGAGGTATAATCTATTCTTGCATTAAAATTCATTTAAACCAGCTTTGTCATTTATTTAATCTCTTCGAGATAATTATTATAAATTCCTTGTTTAAAATAAAGTTCGCGGTTAGTGCCTTAATTAAACTGAAATGACGGGGACGATGTTGTTATATTATATAACAGGATGGTAAGACGTGGTGGGAATATTAAAAGACGATGTGAGACTCCAAAGTATTTCAAAAGAACCCAATTTACATTTAACTTGTAAGCTTGTTTAAGTGTGATAGATACAACCATTAAAGTTTTCCCTGTATTTTAGGTTCGCGTGGCAAGGGAACATTCTCGTGATTTGCAATTGGTCGATAGCGTAAAGTGGCAATTTTTGCTTCATTTACTCTTTTCAAATTGTTGTTTCGATTAATTTCACATGAAGTGCGTTTCAAAATTGGGGTTGCGCTTATAAAACGAAATTGCAAAGAAAGGGATTTCGCGCGATGTGGGATGAATTTTGGTTCTACAAAAACAAATGGTTCTACAATGCAAAGTAGTTGTTTACAAACTTCTAGAAACTCCAGTTGGGAGTGTAATTAAAGTCAACAGAGACCGCATGGGAGCCTGTGTTATTCAACAACATGACACAGCGTTTTTAATTCGTTTATTTATTTTAGAATTAGCGGTTTGTAATTCGGCGTTAAACAATTTTAAGCTGCCGAAAAAAGCACCTACAGAATGTGCCAGCCTTTTACATCTTTAATTTCGGTTCGTTAAATAATGTTTTTCGAACACCATTTCCAATTTTTAGGGGAAGCTTTTTGTATTAATCCAAAGTGCGCAACCTGCTGTAATTACGTTTTTATATAAATTTAATCCTACCCAAAATTGTAGGTATCTTCAAACAGTTTAATTACTCATTCTTTTGTCCTCTTCCTTGGAACATATAATTTCATGTCAGAAAGCATATCTCCTTTCGAGCTTTTCATTACGTTACGATCTAAGTAAATTCGCAAATAACGTGGCATTGAGCCTTCCCTTTTGATACTTGATACTTTGGCATATACCTGGCGTACTATCGTGGGGATGTGTCCCTGGTAGGTACTAACAGTTCTTCTTCAACTTCGCGTCGTGCCATTAAACTCGTTGCGCGTGCTTTAAAGACTTGATTATACACGTGTATCTTAATATACTATTTAGAGAAAAGAAAGAACGATGAGAAACTCAAGAGAAAACTCAAAAACTTTGAGGGTTCAGTATTGAGTGAAGGTACAAACCCTAAAAAACGTATTTAAAAAAATGCGGTGTAATAATGTAACTACCTCGTATTGTTTATATGCAAATACAGATCCATAAAAACGATTCAATGGAGCACACAAGAGACATCAAAAGAAGGAGAGAGAAACCACTCCAAATAGTATGATAAAGTGAAAACAATAATCCCTTTATCAGCGTATCAAGAGGAAACACTTGCACGTAATGCAAAAGTAGAAACTTTATTATTATCACTAAGTCTTAGAGTCGTCGGTGTGTGAGTAACATGCCGGTGTGCGTATGCGGTAAAAATATAAGTCGTTATGATGATTCCATTGCATGCAATGGCAATTGTGGTGGTCTTTTTCATATCGAATGTGTGGATCTAACTGTTGAAACGAGTGTTGAAAGTTACACTGTACTACAACGCGATGGTTTAATCCACTCGTGGTTGTGCAAAATCTGCGATGGTGCTCCTAGTAAGTCGGAAGTCACCATGGATGTTACTCCTAAAGTATGTATAACTGAGCTTCAATTAAATTGTTTAATATCCATGCAACATTTAACTAAAGAAGTTGTTTTGCCGTTGAAAGCGGAATTACATGCTATCAAAGAGCAAAATAAGTTCATTCTATCAGCTCTTGAATCACTATGTAGCAAGAACATCAGCCAAGATACCGGTAACAATGTCAGAAGTTACTCTAATGTCACTAAAAGTAAATCGAAAGTGAAGGACACCATCTCCAATAAGGAACAAGTGCGAAATGATAGTTTGAAAAATACTACGGAAATTCCGTCAAATCTGTCAAAGGTTAACGATAAAGTTCAAATCGAGTCATTGAATAAAATTATTCATATAAATAATTATATCGCGTCAGACAATCCTTCCCCCGGTGAAGATGGTCAATAATGGCAAACCTGTGTTATATGTTAAAACAAAAGGAAAAGACATGTTTGTTTAACATAACTTTATTAACTGAACGCCTGTATTTGATTGCACGTCCGACTCTGCTTGCGCTGTTGCCGGTTCTCCCCTTGTCACTTACTTAATCTATCACATCTCCCTTATCATAATAATTACATAACAATTACAGATTACATAAATAAAATATTACAAACAATTGTTTACAGTCATTTACAAACATAATTGTGTAAGTACATCGGTGGTCTTACTTGTCTAATTGGTCTTATTGTGCGCTGCTCATTTACCTCATCCCTACTTTCTGCAATTAATTGTTCACCTTCTCCTATCTCTATCAACTTCGATGCGTTAGACCAGAACTTAGGTTTATCAGAAAAGGTAATTGGTATAATCTGTTGCTGAGTTCTCAAATTATTACTAGAATGTAATGGTTTGAGGAACCATGTATTTCGAAGTTTAATTCGACCATTTTGGTCTTTAATTTTAAACGATCTAGGATTGTCACCTAAGTTCACAATTTCTCCACGACACCACGTCTTACTTTTATCATTCTCTTTATACAACACCTTTTGACCTGGCACGAAATTGTGAGTTTGAGTCCTAGCGGTTCGGTCATAGTAAGCTTTCTTCGTAAGAGAGTTCTTAAGCAATTCGTCACGAAATTGAGAAACTACTTTGGGAGCCAATGACTCATTGGTAATTGGCAATTTAGTCCTACATAATCTACTAAACAGTAATTGCGCTGGTGAGTATGGTGTCCCTAAGACTGGAGTGTTACGATATTCCAGCATTATATTAAATATATCACCCTGGATATCGTCACATTTGTTTAACATTGCCCTACAAATGCCCACACCTCTTTCTGCGAGCCCATTACTTTGATGATAGTATGGGCTGGAGAATGTCAATTCAAATGACCAGTCTTGACTAAATTGTCTGAACTGTCTCGAGTTGAAAGGCATATTATCAGCATACAACTTGGAAGGTATACCATGCGTAGAAAATATGCTTTTCAGTACTTTAATTATTGAATCGGCAGTTTTTGATGATAGTCGTACAAGTTCTATCCATTTAGAAAATGTGTCTATCAATACTAAATAATCCTTGTTGCCATAATTCAAAATGTCACAAGCTACTATCTGGAACGGAAGATCTGGTTGACTTTTTAGCAACATTGGTTCTTTAACATTGTTTTTGGAGAACTTTTGACAAGTCTTACAATTGGTTATATACTCTTCAATGTCTGAGTTCATGTTGCGCCAATAAAACAAGTTTTTGGCCCGACCCTTGGTCTTTGTCATGCCTAAGTGACTTTCATGAAGCTTTGCCAGTATTTCCGGCTTTAATGCTAGCGGAACAACTAGTTTATTATCTTTATATACAATTGAATCTTGGATAGAAATATCCTGCTTAAAGTTGTACCAAAATTTTGCACTATCGTGTACTTTGCTTTTACAATTAGGCCAACCATTTTGGAAATAATTTGCCAAGTGTGCCAGAATTGAATCATTTTTTGTTTGCTCCTGAAATTTAGACTTCAAATCGTTTGAAATATTAACGGAATGGACAACATCGGCTAACGACGAATCAGTTTCACATCGCTCCGACTTTGAGCAAGCTCTGCTAAGAGCATCAGCTACATGCATTTTGCATCCGGGCAAGAATTTGACATCAATGTCATAAATTGTGAGTTTTAATCTAATCCTCTGAAGTCTTGTGGAGGGAATTTTGATTATCTCTTTTCTCATTAAAGAAATAAGTGGCAAGTGATCTGTGTAAACAGTGGTTTTTCTTCCATATATGAAGTTATGGAATTTTTTGCAAGCGAACAATATGGCAAGAAATTCCTTCTCAATTTGCCCATAATTTATTTCGATTTGAGATAAAGCTTTTGATGCGTAGTAAACAGGTTTGTTTTCCTGTAGGAGTACACATCCTATACCATTTTTACTAGCGTCTGTTTGTATAACTACAGGTTTGTTGTGATCAAAATTTTGTAATACAGGCTGTTTGGTAATTATCATTTTTAATTTGTTGACAGTTTCAGTATGTAAATCTAGCCACGTAAATATTATGTTTTTCTTTAACAACTCTCTTAAAGGAGCTGTTATTTCTGCTAGGTCAGGAATAAAAGCTCTTAAGTAGTTAACTACACCCAGAAATCGCTGAAGCTCAATCTTATTAGTCGGCATATCATAATCACAAATACCTTTGATTACTTCGACATCAGGTCGCACAGTGCCCTTGCTGAATATGTGACCTAAGTATTTGACTTCATGCAACATATACTTAAATTTATTTAGGTTAAATTTTATATTAAATTTACGAGCTCTTTCAAAAACTGTATTTAGTGTAGCACAAACGTCTGTTTTGGATTGCCCAAATATTAAAATGTCATCAATATATATGAACACACCACTAATGTCACCAAATATTTCAGTTAAATACTTTTGAAACACTTCTGAGGCAATATTTAAGCCAAAGGGTAACCTTTTAAATTTATACATGCCATACCTACATAGTGGAAAATGTACAATAATTGGAACTACAATCATCTA
This sequence comes from Photinus pyralis, assembly GCF_008802855.1. Taxonomy (NCBI): domain Eukaryota; kingdom Metazoa; phylum Arthropoda; class Insecta; order Coleoptera; family Lampyridae; genus Photinus; species Photinus pyralis. The sequence goes on along the minus strand of NW_022170249.1, from coordinate 17,402,172 downwards.
ATGGTATATGCCAAAAGGAATCTTTTAGATCTAATACACAAAATAAATTGGCATCCTTAATTTTACATGATAATTCCCCTAGGGTTGGTATTCCATAACAGTCTTTAACAATTGCTTCATTTAGCTCACGGGGATCTAAACAAATGCGTATATCACCAGTCGGTTTTTCTACTACTACTAACCTATTTACCCATGCGGTTGGATTATCAACTTTACTTATTATATCTAGACTTACTAATTTTTGTAATTCAGCTTCTAACTGTGGTTGAATTTTGATCGGCACACGATGTGGTGGCTTTGAAGTAGGAATACTACCTTCCTTAAGCTTAATAGTATATGGTTTATTTATTTTACTTATACCTTCAAACAAGTCTTTATACTCACTAACAAAATCGTCCTTTAACATATGCACCTTGGCTTCATTCACATGGTGCCGCTTAACTAACTTAAACTTCACACAAGTGTCTCTGCTGAGAATTGGAATGGACTGTTCCTGACCTGCGACATAAAAACGTTCATAACCTGAATTTTTACCTATTTGTATTTTTAAAGATACGATTCCTTCAACATTAGTTTTGAAACCGTTCCAACTTTCTAGACGTGCTGTACAACCCTGTAGTCTTATTGACGGCAACACTTTCTTCAACTTCTTATATATGGGAACTGGTATGATGTTAACATCCGCACCTGGATCCAGCTTGAACATGACGTCCATTTTATTTTCAATGTTGACAGTTTCCATCCACGCCACAGAATCTACGTTGGCTTGAATAATGGAACCACAAAAGTAATTCTCCTCGTCGTCCTCTAGGATGTTCTCATGAACTTGCTTGCGAGAGTATGTAGTCGTTTGCGTTGATCGGCACATTTTTGCAAAATGGTTCCTTTTTTGGCATTTTGCACATGTCTTATTGGTTGCAGGACAATTTCCTACACTAAAATGAGTGAGACCACACTTATCACAAATGTCAGTCTTTTTGATAAAACTTGGCCTTGCTTTCGGTCTTGTTTGTTTCGTAACGGTAGAGTGGACATTAGGTTGTGTTGATAAGATATTTTGAACTTGTATATCCGTGATGTCTGCCAATGTTAGAGATTTTACCACCTCATCTAGCTTGGGGTTCCCTTCTTTGATTAATTTAGTTTTTGCATCTTGATTGGTTGACCCGAAAACAAGTTTGTCCCGAAGTATTTCGTCGGCATCACTATATTCGCAGGCTCCAATTAGTAACTTGACATCAGTATAGAACGAATTAAATTGCTCGTTAATCTGGTTACCGTTACCAGATGTGGAATATTTGTTAAATATCTGACAGTCTGAAAAAGCATCAGGAATATTACGGACTACTTTAAGGACGTAAAGAACATTTAATAATTGAACTCGTACTACCAACTGCAACTCATAGAAAACGTATAATGTTACATTCTTGAACAGTTTGACACTTTAAAACACGCTTTTAATGCGCCCACATAAAACGGCCATAACACTCTTGCTGCGTAGTAAATTGCTAGGATTACTGTTAATGCAGTAAATATTTAAACTTTCATTCGATTTTTCATCCCCAATCCGCAAGGGCTGAGTTATACTCGTATAAGGCAAACAATAGAATTTAGCTAATTTTAGCTAATAGTAATATGAGTTTGGAAGATTATGCAAATATCTGCTGCTGTCTATTTTGGCATTTCATTGTAATCTGTAAATTATCATCAAGTTTCTGACACTATATCTACCTATTCAATTAGTTACGCGAACGAGCAAGTTTCAGAAAGATTTACGAGAAATGAGATCCCAGACTAAGTAAACTTGTGTGAGCACACACATTCGTTAACTACAGCTTGATTTCGTCGCGGTATGCGGTTTGATCTATGCATAACGTTTACTAAAGACATTAATTTCGCAAAGCCGATATAATCAAACTGAAGGCACGTCTCGTTCAATATAAATTAAGCGTGGAAAAGTTATCGCATTATGTGTGTTTATACCCTCTGAACCTGTCGTAGGTTGGTACGAATGAGTTTTTTTGTTAATCTGTGTTGAGTTGATTAATGTTATTAAATCGATTTTTAGCTCCTCAAAGGAAGTGTACATAATTTTGACCACCTTCGCCCTGTACTATGGTAAACGTCGAAGCAGACCTTTTCTGCCTTAGAGTCCTCTTTTGGAATCTCAATATTGCTAACAAACGATCTCTGTATGATTCTTATTGAAAGTAATAGTACTATCAACAGTGCCAGAAACCCCTCCAAATCCGGAAAACGTATTTTCAGTACATTTTCTCTATGAATAGCACAGTTATGTGTATTTTTGTGCGTTTTTCCAATGTTTCAAAATCAGCTAAGCACATTATCGAACGATATATGAATGTGTTTAGAAAAACGTGCGGAAAGCCTGACATAATCCTGGGTACGTATAGAAACATGTATCTTGAGACCTCTTATATCCTGGGTCGTAATTTGGGCGCAATTAAACACAAAGGTAATCATTTACAGATGAAACAAATTTATTCGACAAAGTCAATCAATACAACTGTAAGAAAAAAATGGTACTCAAGGCCAGAGGACAAATACCACGAAACAAGCGATCAATTGAGGCCAATTAAATTTACATTCCAAGGAACAAAGGGACAATGCTGAACTGTCGAATTTGGAGATTGCATTCCGACTATTTGGATAAGTATAATTAACCGTAATTAGTTGAATGGGTTACAGTAACAGTCTCTGATTGAGTCGAGATTACATTCCTTAGGTGTGCTCTTAAAACACTTTAATTTTGATACCGTCTCGTATTTTTAAGACGTTTGGGAAGGACGTAATTAATAAAAACCATTTTAATTTTCGAGCGTTAGGCGCCGTCGAGTTGGAAAGACCGTCGTTCCCCCCATCGCATAGGTGAACGCTTAATTTAGAGGTGATATTTTGCATTTTGTGGTTAAGCGAAACGTACAAACGTACACTTTTTCGCCTTCTGCAACTGTTTGTCTTTGATATTGAACCGTATTTAAATCTTTCTACCTTTTCCATCTTTACAAGTACAGTAATTTTGAGCTTCCTACCATTGCTTTCCCGTAGAAACCGTTACCGAATCCGATTAATTACTGTTCCCGCTTAGGGAAATTGCTGCGCGCTTTAAGTTTTAACTTGTTCCAGTAGCCGCCCACCGCTTGCCCTTTAGAATTCCTGGAACCGCAGTTCTCTATTCGAGTTACCCGGAGCCTACCATCGCCGAACAAGCAAGAGAGACCGGAAACTTCTGGTGGCGCCTTCACCGACTAAAGATTTCGAGTTGTAAATTACCGTTGGATGTTCCATTTTCTTATCTATAGCATTCAATTCCATTTTTGAAATTATACCGTTAATTTTTTTGTGTAAAGGAGAACCTAAGCCACTGTTGGTGCACCAGCTTCCGGCGAAAGTTCGTATCACAGAATTCAACTATTACCAAATATCCCTAAATTTGTTAACACTTACAAATCAAAATTACAGGAAACAACGTTGACTTCAAATTCAATCAAAATGATCGAAACTGTGTTCAATCTTAAATTAGCGACCACCTTTAAACTTAAAAATTGAAATTAATATTATACAGGGTAGCCCATCACTATTACAGGTGCCGATTACAATAAAACCGTCAGCATGACCTACTATAGTAGTTTACATAACAGTATAGAAAATTAAAGAGAGAAAGAGAGTTCGGTGACCTCATTTCGAAGAAATGGTGACATAAATAAAACCTTCCGTCCTTAAACAGTCTTCGTTGAAAATCAGAGAGGCATAAATCGCATTTTTTAAAGTAATATTTTACTGACGGCAGAACTCAAGTAATAAGCGGACAAATTAGCGTGTGCGGGGTTTAGAATTTGGCTTTCTTACTTCTTTTCACGCAAGTTCATTTTCCATACTATTATAGACAATTGTACCTAAGCGGATCTAAATGGTTCTACCGTATCACCCCAAAAGCGACACAGTTTTCAATTTTTCTTGAAGGGAGCCTTTTTCAACAAAGGGCTGTACCATTTGTAACCTAAAGAAACATCGATTTTAGCGATATCTGTAAGTTACTTTAATTTTAGTTATTCATCCCGACCCACCTCTACTTTGCCTGAGCTTAGCGTGCGCCAATCACATTCCTTCTCAGACTCATTATCGTGATCGGTTGTAATTCCTCATATCTCAAGAACGGATTGTCGGAGACTCGGAGAAGGATACTCACAAAGACAAAATGAATCGTCTGGACGAGACATCTATTGGTAAATTCGAAGCGAATATCTTGAAAATGAAGTGTTAGAAGAAGGTACTCATAACGGGCAAGTGGAACGTCGAGAAGATACACATCTACTGGTGATATCCAAACTTTTAGTGCAAATATCTGCAGAACGGAGTCTCAGAGGAGGGTACTGGCTGAAAAAAAGGTCTAAATGAGACACTTACTTAATAAATTGTGAATATCTCGAAAATGTTGGATGAAAGCAATGATTCTTTAATATAGGATTGCCTAACCCCTACACCCGTAATGTTGCCCGCGTTAAGGGCATAGTTTTAGCCAAAAGTTAAGTCTAATCTATTCAATATTCTCATTTCCCATCTCGACCATTTATGAATCGAATTGCAAACTGTTTATTTATGAAGGTTCAAAATGTACCATCCCCATAAGTTCTTTTGCTATATTTGTTTACACATAAATTATTTATTTCTTTATCAGTGTTGCCATTGCCTTATCTATATATTCTGACTTCTTTGATGGAAATTCACACGACTGCTGATTCCTACGCACCAAATTCTGATCTTCAGGACTACAACACGAGATCCATGGGGATCTCATCTTCTTCTCCGGTCATAGATAAGAGTTGCGCTTTTCGATGAAATGGCTTAGTGATTGCCATTGTACGCAGCAATATAAAAGTAAAATCATGTCGAAAATAATATGTAAACTCGTATAATTCAACTGAATTGCAATGGCAATATCAAATAATTTGTAAAATATGAGTTACTCTGTACAGAAGGACGTCGATCCTATAGTGCACATTGAGGAATATGTAGAATAAAAGTTTGTTTTTGTATACATACATGTTATTCATCAATGAATGCAAGGGATTATGTACTAGCAGCGGCTAAGTTTATAGAATTCAAAGCGTACAATGTGTATTTAACAAAATAAACTGTGAAATTAGAGATACTGTAAAGGAATCTGGAGCGTTCTAGGATAAGGATTCTGGTTAAATGGTAAACTTTAAGGAATGTTTACTCTTCCTTTGCTCTGTGTGTATAATCCAAACAAAGATGCTTTGTATGAAAAAATATGTACCCAAAATTTAATATAAAGACAATCGCTGAACTACGGTTTCACCATGTTCTACCACATAGTCGAATGTATTTATACTGTGAATACAGAAGTTCCAAATTATATAGGAAGAGAGAGGCGTTTCGGTTGATTTTCCGTTATCTGTCTTTAATTATAAATGAATTTTTTAGTATATTTAGCTAAATCGATTTGCTTTATGACCTAATTTGGAATCCATTATTTACCGCATCGTCAGTGTTAAAATTTTAATCATTACGCTGCTGTGCTCTTACTTTTTGTCAAAAGAAAAACGGAAAGCGATTCACAGAAAGGTGTCATACAGGGGCGAATAGTGTAGGTGCAACCGCCTGAAGTGTACGCGACATTAATTAACGCACTGCCTACGCATTGTGCCAATAGCAAAAAAATTACTTATTTACACCTTAAGAAGGGTAAGCAATCAGAATGTTCCAGTTTAGGCGAAAAAGGTTCGTGAAACCAAATATACAACCTAACCTAATCAGGAATTCTATTACGAGAATCAGACTTAACATGAATTATTTAACATTTCTGAATAATAAATACGTCCGGTTTATTACGTTTAAGATTAAACTAGCTTTATTTTGGATTTGGTATTTAATTTCGGAATAACTTTATTGCAACGTTCCATGAAAAACAGTCTTAGTTTTATGGCCATTAAAAGTAAAAGACGTACTTGAATCTATTAAAGCAGATTATGTAGGTATCTACATAAAATTCTTCCTCGTCGCGCTTCTGATTCTAAATTCTCGCAAGTGAACTAAATATCGCGAGACACACAAAAGTTAATTAATACGAAACTCGATACTCGCCCTTTTTTTCCGCATCTTTGGAGAAGTGAAGGAAAAGTGTTGTGAAAATTTTTTGAGCTTCCGAATTCCTGAGATAATTTCTCGGGAATTCCCAAACTGAGAAAAGGTAATTCTTATTCTAATCAAATCACAAACGGGGTGCAAACACTCGAAATCTCCATTAAAATCTTTTGTTCTAATGAAAACAAGACTGAAATTGCGCAAAATTTATATCTCCTCGCGAATTTTATTTGTTTTCTTATTAGTGCTGTTCAAATTTTAGACACAAAAGGTTCCTCCGTAATTTTAGAATGAGATAATATTTTTCTTGGGTTAAAATTCCATCAGTTGTCGCGAAGCAATAACAAAAGCAATTTAATTAGAGTAGAGACGAGAAAGACAATATCAAAGTTTCAAACTTGCCTGCAACGAGTGGTTTATCTTCGCCCCTTCTGTTATGGGGTAATTTAGGGATGCATTGAGTATTTCGCGTGCCCGTTTGTGGAATACTTCGGAATGTTTATTTGAATCACAGGATCTGCACATCTTGTAATGTGTACCGCACTGCAGTACTTAACAATATGCATAGCACGACCACATTGGCATAGTTTAAATAAGTTCAGGATTACCATACAAATACCCGACCGAACCAGTCAGTTATTTTATCTACGACACTTTTCAATTAAGCTTTAAGGTTATCAACAGATAACGGGGCGGATTTACTCCCACTTCCACCTGCTGCTTCGTTTTACTGAACACCCCCTCATTAGTGAACTTACTATTTTCAAAGGATAATTGGAATCGAATAATAGTAGTCATATTGCTAATTAGCCATTGTACCAACAGATTTGACGCCAGACGTACGACTGTAATAAAAGATAATAAGCTAAAGGTGATAAATCACCTCCCACAGCGACATCTTTGTTAACAGTAAGTGGGAGTCCTCGTAAAATACTCAATCAAAACTATAGCCACCGTAGAATATAGAAAAATTGCCTTCTAAATTGTTTCAGTTATTATAAATGAATTTACTTTACAGTCATGTGCGTGATAATGCAGATTAGATGATGACAAATCTAGGAAACGCCGCACTTTGGGCAAATATACACAACATATGTGTGCAGTCAGAAGACAAGTAACTATCCCAACCACATTTTCATCTTGCCTCGAACGAACAATGGAATTGGATCGATTTGCCAACATATTCAATGATTTCATTTTAAATTTGTATTTATTTGTCATTCAAACCAATTTTATTTTCAGAATTAGGGAAAAAGGTCAAACTTCCGTTAGAATTTGTTGAGGGCTAGCTGACGGTTAATTTGCATTAGAAAAATTTGTCATTTGTAACGTCCCGTTGAATGTACTCTTGGTACCAATAGCGGAAGCTTGGTATTGAGAAAAATATCACTTTTGCTTTTGTCGTTGAAATGACAAGTTCTAATTTTTGCGAAAGATGTTGATATATTGGAACGTTCCAGAGTCATCCCGCTAAAACTGTTTACATTAGTTATCTAAGCGTCTTTACGCGAATGGGATGGTGACTGTAACGTCCTTAGGTAAATTATTTTCATAGAATTCCTCTTTAACACGTTTCTTTTTACGTTATAATTAATTACCTATTTTTGTTTTGCCTATATCCTATTTACCTATATATACAGGGTGTTTTTTTGGGAGCTTTAGTTAAAAGTTTCTGGGAAAGTAAAATAGGTAGGATTTTGAAAATTTGTACTTAGGTGTTACTCTGAAGGCCGAATCGATGTAAAATATTTTCAAAATGGCCGCACTTCCGGAAACACCGGAAGTAGATAGTAACTTCGTTATTTTAAATGGCAACCCCTATTTTTTATTGCATTTTTGGATTCTACGTGAAATTTCAGTTCTTTTGATACCCATATGTCATATCTGCCATTTATGGTTTTTAAGTTATTTTGACTTTAAGAAAAAAAAATGGCGGATGCAGATGGTACCTTGATAATTGATTACTTGAAAAAGGTTATAGTCATGGCAACCCATTTTTATCAGTGCATAGAGAATGAATGGGGCTTTCTTTTACTGTACTTAAAACAAAGTTAAGTTGCGTACAACCGCACCTATGGAGATCCAAATTTAAGAAACTTCAAAGTCTATAAACTCAGTTTTTTAAATGGAATGACCATGTTCTTAATATTGCATGAGATAGAGAATCGAAATTGGCATATTTTGATATTACACGTTTCTATAGCTATCTTTAACAGTTTCTGATTTATTCCCATTTCATTGAATTGATCTCGGAATTGATGCCATTTTTTTTCGCATTTTCTTTTTAGTAGTTGGCCATGATTTTATAACAATCGAATTTTAAACAAATCAAGGAATGGATTCTTTAATACCACTGATTCTAGTTCTAGTCTAAATAATTCATTAATAAATAACTCATTTATTAAGGATATAGGACAGAAAATTTTTGAAAAATCTAAACAGAGTCGTTCAACTGAATTTCTTAAACAACGTATAAGTCTGGAAATTAAGAGAGGTAATGCGATATCTGTTCTAGCAAAAATTCCATACCAAAAATGTTTCAACAAAGTTTTTTATATTTTGCATTGAATTTATTTTGTTAATCTTGCATTTGCAATTCAATTCATTTTCTTAAATATTCTCTTGTAGAGCTCTTGTGCTTCAACGGTTTGTAGTGCATTAGGGGTACAAAATTTCAAAAATTCATACAATTTCGTTCTAGTTTTCGAATGAATGTACGGAAAGCACGCGCCGCGATTCTGCCCATTTCACCATAAATAACAATTAAATTCCAAAATAGGTGAAACCACTGCGAGTCATTTTTCGATTTTTGAAAAACTTATGTTAACCTATAACAGTGGGGGATGGATTAGTGTCACTAGATTTGTTTAAAATTCAATTGTTATAGAATCATGGCCGACTACTAAAAAGAAAATCCTAAAAAAATAGTGTCAATTCAATAGAATGGGAATAAGTCAGAAACTGTTAAAGATAGCTATAGGAACATGTATTGTCAAAATATGCCCATTTCGATTCTCTATCTCATGGAATAGTAAGAACATGGTCATTCCATTAAAAAAAAACTGAGTTTTTAGTCTTTGAAGTTTCATAAATTTGGATATCCATAGGGGCGGTCGTACGCAACTTAACTTTTTTTTAAGTGCACTAAAAGAAAGCCCTATTCATTCTCTATGCACTGATAAAAATAGGTTGCCATGACTACAACCGTTTTCAAGTAATCAATTATCAAGGTACCATCTGCATCCGCCATTTTTTTTCTTAAAGTCAAAATAACTTAAAAACCATAAATGGTAGATACGACATATGGGTATCAAAAGAAGTGAAATTTCACGTAGAATCCAAAAATGCAATAAAAAATAGGGGTTGCCATTTAAAATAACGAAGTTACTATCTACTTCCGGTGTTTCCGGAAGTGCGGCCATTTTGAAAATATTTTACATCGATTCGGCCTTCAGAGTAACTCCTAAGTACAAATTTTCAAAAACCTACCTATTTTACTTTCCCAGAAACTTTTAACTAAAGCTCCCAAAAAAACACCCTGTATTAACGGGGTATGTAAGTCCGAATTAATTGAAATCGGGTCTGATTTTGGCATTGCAATTTTTGGATATATTTTTCTTTGTACGTTACGAGCATTGAGGTTAAGGTTGCAACGTAAAAATATTTTCAACGAAATTGCAATTGTTATACAGGGTGATTTAAATCAAAGTTACATTTTTTTAAATTATATCATTACATATTTCGATTCCTTGGTCAATTTTACTGTGACTTTATGTATTACACATGATATATAAAATGAGTCGTTTAGCCACAACGTATATGTCTAGTGTTTATCGTTACGGTACCCTATGTGAAAATCGGGAATCGTGTTCCTTCCCCAGTTTGAAACTAAAACGAATAATAGCATTATATGCATACCAAACAGCACGGTGTCTACGTTTACATTTAAGAAAAGCAGCGTTCTGGAAAGACAATATGGCACAAATAGGCATTTTACACTTAATAAAGATGAAACCGTGTTTCAATTCTACTTTCAACGCTTCATCGAATAGGGTTTTGATACAATAACACATGTATAGGAGGCATTGTCCTAATTACGTAGTAGCCCCACTGTAATGGTTTGATATCGAGAATGTGTTCATTCTTGGCAAGCAAAAGGACGAAATGCCTCATTCTAAATTCTATCAAGTCAAATACGTTACGCCGTTACAATTTACAGGGGCATTAGTAAAATTTTAATCCAATTGAAATACTTAAAAATAAACCTCGTTTACAGTTCATTAACGTTATAACTCCTATAAACCTGTAATAACGACGAACTCATTTGCAATGCGCCTTCTGCAGCACTCGTTACTCTGTCAATTATCCACTTGTCGTTACAACAAGCTGTTCTCTCAGATACTTCGGGCCCACCGAGATGTATTTAAATCTTTCTAAATTCCTCTTTTTTTGTAGTTGTATATATTCACGAAGAGTGTTTCGGACAGAGCTGTAATTGTACATTATGCACTTCGTTTACCCTGGCGAAACGGGCGACGCCGCCGTGAATTTCGGACACGAAACACCCGATTTTTCTTACACGCTTTTCATTATCCAAAATCTGAATAAGTTTCGTTCTAATTTGGCGTTACCTTCTTGTAAAATGTGAAACTGTTAATTAAAAGAGCATCGTAAACAAGCCGATTTTAATTAAAGCGCTGTTATTACGGTACCCTTCTAATCAAATAATTCATGCGACTTAAAACTGTTTCAAACGCCCCTTAAAAAAAGAAGAAAGTGCGGCACCTCCCGAACGCGTTAGATATTTCTTTACCCGCGCGGCTTTATCCGCTGTGAATTTTAAAGTGTGTTTAGATAAGCAATGAAGTGAGGTTCATCTCTAATGTGAGGCTAACCCTAAGATAATATCTGGAAACGAAGTGGGGTGCCTAATTTATATAAGCGTTTCACCCTTAAATTATATTTCTCATTTGTTCGCACGTCCGAAGTTAATGTTTATTTTGATGAATATGCCGTGGAAATTATCCATTAAAATTTTATACCTGCCGTAACGTATTATTCTTATTACAAATTGCGGTACATCACTCTTTCATTGTTTAAATTAAATGTCTATTTCGGCTGAGTAAGTCTGTTTATTTGTACGTACGTCCCGGTAAGCTGTACAGCTACAGCAAAATAATTTTAAAAAAAATCAACAATACCTGGCAACTTCTTTTTAGACATTTACGAGTTATTTCCAGAATACTATACCACTAGGTACTATAGGTTAACGGTTTTTGTTAAATGCCTCTTCACCTCTAGTAGTGGGTTATTGCATCTGATGGTAAAATGGCCCTGACTTCATGGTTTAGTGTAAAGAAGTTGGTAACTGTTGTGAGGATTTATTTTCACCATGCAATGGAGTGCGTGTGCGACCAATTCGCACCCTTGACATTTCGCTCCTGCTGGATAATTCGCACTCGGACATTTCGCTCCCAGGATATTTCGCACCATGGACATTTCGCTCCCGGATAATTCGCACTCCGACATTTCGCTCCCGATTAATTCACACCCGGATAATTCTGTAAATCTTTGGTTTACCTATTAAAATTAAATATTTTTAAGAGGCTACTAGACGATTGCCTTTACAGAATGTATGTAGTAGTGCACATCTTGGTAAACATCTACTTCATGGAAAAATGTTTCAAATAATAGTTATTTGGTCTTTCATTTTCAACACATCGCGATTCTTAAGTATTTCCATTTCTTAAATATCATCACGCTGGTTTTTTTTTGAAGTTGTATGAAGAGTCTGATCCTGTAATTTAAGAACACATAATTTTTATCTACTGCGCTTTCGTTTTGAGAAAATAAGAATAGGTAACTGAAACGTCTTTTGTGGAGTAATTAAATACCAAATAGTTATACTTGCCTAGTTATAGTATAGGTATCTACAATATTATGTGTAATATTCGCTACTTTTGAGACGCTCTTAATATTAAAACAGAATCAACATATAATACCGAACACAAACAAAGTGATAAGTCTATACAGTTAAAAATATTTACATTATAAGATCAAGATGAAAATAGAAAAAGGAAGTAATTTTAACGCTTCCTTACATAAAGATTTTTTAATGAAGACACAAAAAATTGTTCTTTATTTCTTTAGTTGAAAAGGGTGACAAAGGAAATGAATTAAATTTATTTTAGACAAAACGAGTATGTATAAATGACAATAGAACAATGCATTTCATAGATGGCACTAAATTTGGATAATTTGGAAAAGACCCCGATAACACAAATTGCACTTCATAAAGAAACAATAAGAGAAATATCGTAATGGCATCCTTTCTATTATTTCTGGAAGATGAATAGGGTTTATTACAAGGTAAAAGTAATTAGGTCCGAAAAATCAGGTTTAAGTACGTATGACCACAACTAATTAGAACTTTAACGCCTGTATAGTATCTTCATTCTTGAACGTTTGACAGAGTGGTATTTTAAAATTTATCTGAGCACGGGTTTTGATTTTGTGTATACTTTTTTTTTAATTTTAAAAAATTTTATTTCTGTTAGTGTTATGGTGGTGTTCAGAAAAGGTAAGTTTCCAGTTTTCTTAGAACCAGTTTTACGTTTCTTTGAACACATATGGCTATATGTTGATTATTGGTGACTGAGTAAAATTACACTAACTGCTTATTTTTTTGCGTTATCTTTGCTACAACTATGGTAGTGAATGAACTTAAAAGTTTCGTTTTGATTTTTTTACTCTTATTTATTTTATAGTTTGAAGAGATACATGGAAAAATTCTGGCAATTTTTTAAGAGATTGTTAATAATCAAAACAGTAAGGGTTTTGAAAATCTTGAAACGTTTTAGGAACAGGTCGATAATCTCTAGGAAGACTCCACCTCTATGAGAAGGTCGGACTGAGCTCAAATAGTGTAGGTACGCTGCGTTAATCACCCCTCCATTGCATAAATCAACACTCTATGAGCGCTCTTTTAGCTACAACATAGCGAAACTTTACAACTCCTTGCCGGACTCGTGTAAAAGATTGCCTCCTCTTAAATTTAAAAAGTACGTCCAACTATTCTTACTTGATCGTCAGTTGCAATAAACTCGTTGTCAATTTTGTCTTTTTATATGAGCAAGTTCTCAGTCCTCATATCGAATCACACATTCATTAACTCGCTTTGTCAGCTCAGCATTCATCTATCATTCTTAAGTTGTGCCGCAACCATGCACACCAATTTATATTGTTTTATTTAGAAGCCATATAGTCTTTCGTTTCAAACATTATATGTATATTTGGGAAATGGGTTAAGTGGAAGAGCGAATGCAGTTTCTGTTGATACTGCAGTCGAACTTCGCCCAATTAGCTACCTAGCATTCAGAATTTGTTTTTCTTTTGTATCGTATGCATGTATTCAGTTGTGAGTAGCTAATAAAAGTCATTATTATTATTATTATTATTATTATATTGATGATTTTTCTTTTAAATGTTTGTAATTATTAAGTACCTATATACTTCCTTTTTTAATTTTTGTATGGCATACCTAGTACTAAAGCAAAACCCTTAGCATTGGTAATTGCGCAACAAGGAAGATAGGACATCATTGGAAAGGCCTTCCTTCTCTGAATTTGGCGAGACTATAATTTTTCAGATTTGATATTTTCGAAATATTTTAAAAGTAAGTTGAGGGCGCGCTGTTGTTTATGTCATTGGAACTATGTCGGGCCGATCACTATGTAATAGAAGCTAATGCGATCGTGCGTCAAAATTATGCAGTTGCAACTGGTATAAAAAAGAGAAAACTTGTACCTGCAACGTCGAATGCGCTGGAAATGAAACATCTAAACCAAAAAAATTACACATCCGAATTCAGAGATGGGCGACCTTACCAACGATGCATCATTTAAGATTTTAAGGGTTGCACTGTCAGCGATGCGAGACAAAAACATTAGTGGGCAAGTTTTATTTTAGACACTGTTTCCTTCCATGATCAATTTGACGTGCCAAAGCGTTTTTTGAAAATTATTTTAATTTACAGAAATAGCTATGTATCGTTTCTAATGCACCACCGTATATTATTTAGCTTCGGAGAAATAACACCAAAATCTCCCCATAAAAATTGTTATAATAATAAATGGGTAGATTTTGGTGTTATTTCTCCGAAACTTCTTAAGCACCCCGTTGAGAGTCATGGATCTTCACAATTTCAGTATATTATTTAAATAATAGCCATATAAATTTATAGCAAGATCAATTTTTTTCACGATATTTATCAACATTTTTTGCTTTTTTCGTTACTTTACAGTTCTTATCTCTTTAATTTTACGGAAACTCTCAAGAATCTATTTGTTTTACGTTCAAATATGATTATAATTTATTTGAGATTCTTTTAAGGTACGTATTTCGTTATGTGTCCTTTAAATGGACGACATTGAAGATAAGAGAACTAGGAAACTTAACTTGCAGATATTAACAAATAATTAATTGTTGAAATTTTATTTAGACTTTTATATTCCTATTGCAAGATTATTTGTACGTGCTAAAAGGTTTCCAAATGAAAAAAACCTTGATTGTGAATTGGCATACAATAAAACTGGGTAAATAGGTTTAAGAAATGTCAGGTGACAGTTTTGCTGATAGACCGATACCAGCGTTTAGCAGCATCCGTCTACTTGTGAACATGAGTGCATGGACAATTTACATCACGGATGAGTGTCTTTTTACCTTTTTTTTGTTTTTTTTGAATAAATTTTCATTCATGGTACCTTTAGCAAGTGTTCTCATGTTTAATACGGAGATTACAATAAAATAAGTACTAAATTCCAGATTTTGAGTGATATGGATGCTATTAAAGTGACCTAAAATCTCTACTGCTTTGATATGGTCCATTCCATTTAAAAAGGTACATAGGATTGTACGTATGAATTCTTGCCTCATAAATACTATTAAAAAATTTATTCCTCTACAAATTGTATGGCTATTGTTTAACCAACATAAATATTTAAGTGCCCCATTAAAATGCCAAAATCAACGAAAATATCATCAAAAATGGACTTGTCCCTGAGGCTAAAAGTTGAAATTTGTTTTATTACAAAAAGTTGATAATGGATATGAGATTTAGGCTGTGCAAACTATACGGAGCGCGTAACAATGGAGTTCGGTACAACGAAAAGGGGAAAGAGATACATAATCTATGAAGGATACATGTACCTCTTTGCTAAGAACCTTAAACTCCAAAACTGCTCATCATGGCTGTGTCGAGCGAGAAGAGCAAAGAAGGATCCATCGGCTCTTAGTTTAACATGCAATGCCAGGATCTGGGTCAACGATGACAAGGTAAGATTAGCTAAACCGAGCACTGATTTTGGAAGTGCAGATGGTTTCCAGTTTCAAAGCCCTTAATTGGGTATTTTATTAGTTAGGATATCGTGTTTTGACCTTTTGACTTTTTTATACGTAAGTTTCATCGTTGCTTATACCGTCGTCTAATGCTAGTTTTTAGGTTCGGCCCTCCCTTGCAAAAAATTTAGTTTATCAACCTCTTCAAATTTCAATTTTACTCTGGAATCAACCACGGATATGGTCGTTGGCCTTTCCAGTTTTACTGCCCTTTTGGGTTTTTAATTGTTTTCCATCTATTGTAAGTTTTATAGCTGTAGTCTCTCCCCAATTATCTCTACCATCTTGTAAATCACCTGAAGATGACCGTTGGTCGAAACATGTAGTGTATCACTTCGTTTTATTAAATTATATGGGAACGGTTTAGAGAGCTTTTATTCAATATTAATAAATTATCCCATTTAGAGTTTGAACACAAAATGGACGTCACGATTCCAAATTATACCTTAATATTGAAAGTATCCAAATTTTAAATGTAGGTATACGTCTATTACATGCACAAAGTAATAAAACGTGATATTGGTGAGTAATATTGGAGATTTCAAGCTCTGAGTTAATTTAATACTTCACAGCCGACTTTCTATGTTAAAAGTCAACCGTACACAACATACCCTCTCAGGGGAGCGAAATTCTGGTGCGAATTATTCCGGTGCGAAATGTCCGGGTGCGAATTGTCCGGGTGCGAAATGTCCGGGTGCGAAATATCCGAGAGCGAATTATTCGGGTGCGAATGGGGGTTTACACTTTAGTTGAATTCCGCAGTTCTAATTTAATAAGCGTGTACCTGAAACCATAAAACATTTTTTTGGACAGTAAAAGTTTATTTAAAAATAGAGGCTGATTAGCAAAAAAATAATGAACACGTGCGCTTTTAAAGGTTTATTCAAAACGATATGATTGTGGCGGGCTCTGTGACGTAATAAGCCCGACCAATCAGCTCCTAGAACCATTCAGATGACATAACGACTTGGCAATATTGCAGGAGAATGGCATTTATAACTTGCGTCATCTGTCACAGGCACTTGTCACTTTCGTGCTAGATGCAGTTAAACATCCCTCTCAAAACGTCAAATGTGACAAACGTCAGACCCTCGCGTAAGGTTGCCAGCTCACTTCTACATGATTCGGACTAAAAACACAGCTTTTCAATAATTTATTTTGGGTTTATTTTACTCGCAAATAAAAATTGAGGACACACGGGTCTTTTTATTTTTAATGTACTTTGTGGATCAGAAATAACAAATGAAGGCAGGATGACCCCATTGTCCTACAACCAATGGAGTGCGATCTAGGTGCAATAATTTCCGCCGTGAAAAGTTACTAAAACTCATGCAGGGGGAAGAGGGGGATCACATCACGTCTTGAAAGCTTTGGTGTGGAATGGGTGCAATATTTATTTCATGGGTGCAACATTCGTGCCAATATTTTAATGTAAAAAAGTGAGTGGATGTATGCGGGGGTAGCTGAATGTTTAATGTCTACGGAAAAAGTGGCCATTTGGGCCCTCAACTGGAAAGTCCCCTTAGTACGGTACACGGTGTACACTTTTTTCTAACACCTAAAATCCCCTGCGAGTTTTATAAGTTTTCATTACGTTAGTAGCTGTATTGTCCATTTCCTTTCTTCGACCGTTAGTTTTTGTGATATCTAAATCAGCAAGAGGATCCGTATAACCCTTACGAACGACTACAGCTCGGCTTTTCAATAATTAATTTGATTATGTAAAGAATCTGCGACAAGCAATTTAGAGTGTTTCAGAAGCAATACTTAGATCCATTTTAGATCTTAAGGAACAGGGGTAATTCTCTAATTTTTGCCAATTACAGCTGTGAACGCGTCAATAATAAATACAGCTATAAGAAATTTAGATTCCGTCGATTACTTTCGGTCACGAACCCCTAAATCATTAACTAAAGCTCTATTACGTGGCCATAATTTTCTTAGAGTTCAATTTAAGTGTTGGATTATTGAGTAGTTCTGTGACACACGTATAACGTTACAGGAATACGTTAGGTTTATAGGGACAAATCCTTTGGGGTAAGAGTCGCCAATGAATATGTAATGCGATCCTAAGCTTGTTTCTTTGAAAAAACTAAGCATTTGTATTTTAATACGTACCTTTTTTTTATTTACATACTTACACTCGGTCTAAGCAGATAAGTGAATGAGGAATCCTTATAGTCTAGGTAACTAATTTTTATCGTAGGTAAATGATCGAATGTGATTCTGGCGGCTTGCCAGAAAGCATACGAATCGTTTAACATGCTTTTAATGTTACAGAATGGTAATAGCGAACAAGACATTTTACATCGCTTTTCCCTTTTTCAACATTTTCAGTTAATCTGAGGCAAGTTGCTCAGATTTTCCAGTGGATTATGCCGCATAGTGGTACATATAACTTGTGCAGATCGACCTATTTTGTGACGTTTAATGGATGACTGTTAAATGAGATTCTGTTCGGAAACAATTACGTCGGCTAAGCACAGACGTTTCCGAGTTACATTGTGACGCATTTGGTCTTGAACTGTAAAAATGCAAAGGTTTGTGCACACGTATCTGACACATGATTGGCGTATAATTTAAGGGTTGCATTATTTCACAAATTACTGTCCTATTTTAAAGCAGTAGTAGTAGTAGTCGGTGGTTTTGGCCATTTTACCTATGGTGTAAAGGTATAACTATACTAATATCAAAATAGCAATTTTAGCAGTATAACAGTTGATATAACTAGTAGTTAATTTAGTTCTAATAGAATAGTATTTAAAACCCCGATTAAAAATATAGATTTCGCTTATTACCCTATGACATAGTTAAGCTAAAGATTCTCAAGTAAGTACCTACTTCCGGGTCACAAAGGACAGGTTAACTCGCATTTCTGCGTTTTTTCCAAAGAAAGAGAATGAGAAAGATAAAGAGAAATAAGTGAAAAGAGGAAGTGCGTATTTTTCATATTCACCCAATCTAAATCGAAATTTTCTGTTTTTCTGTTAAAAAATCTAGTTTTACCCTAAAGCTATGAAAGGCGTCGATTTAACCCGAGATTTAACCTATATTTTTTAGGTTGGCATTAGCAAAATTTAAGTAGAAAGAGAAGAATTAGAATTGGAGGATGTAAAAGAACATCTGTAACTTCAAAAATTTTTGGAAAACTATTTTTTTCACTACTAGCGTCTGATGACATGATTATTTATTAACCTTTTTTCCACTTGTAAAGTAGGCTTTCTCGGCATTTGTTCAAAGTGGTTAATAATTTTTTATTATTAACTAGTAGCATTGAATAAGCACTTTAAAGAAGTATAACTACATAGGAAAACCTGAAATTGGTGTAAGGTGTGTTGCATATACTGCAAAGTGGTTAATTACCACAAATATTGAAGGATATTTGGCCTCGGGCGGTAAATAATGACTATTTTAAACAGGGAAACCAGTTATACTTAGGGGCCTTTGTTTTCCTTGTTTATCAGAGTTGAACAGTGTTGTCATATTTACCAGATCCTTATGTGGAGCTAGATAAAGTTTGATTGTTTATTATGTAAAGATTAATGGTCCTTAGAACAGTTCTTGTTGCTTTCTTATTAGATTAAACTACATTTTTTACTTTATTTATTGTTCCTTATGATCTTACATTTCAGATTGATCTTCCCTTACATAATATTGTTATTCGCATTGAATAAAAGCTTATTCAATATTTTAATCTAGTTTATTCAAACTCAAAGCGCTTGCCAAAAATCTGGCAACGTTGGAATTTTAAAGAAGTAAAGAAATCTGCAAAGTCGGTAACGATCAGCTTTAAATTTGTGGTTCACTTTCCCCCACAACAGATGGACGACAGAATCTTGGGCAGATTTTCTTATTTCATCAGTTAACACGGGCGTTATACTTCTTTAAGGTGCTTATTCAATGCTAGTAGTCAATAATGAGAACTGTCACGCTGTCACTTTTAGAAAACACAACCCGAAATTTCGCTCAATGAACGTTTAGACAAGTTCTCTAAAACGAATAATTGCCACCATTCGTAATTTCCAGAGAAATTACATACCTAAAATTATCACATTTTGAAAAAATTCGAACGAAATTACTCTTTGAAAAATCTCAATGACAGAACAAAATACGGCCTGTTTGACTTGTACTTCCACGTACTTGATTGAGATGTTAAATTAAGAAACAAACAATTCTGTCCAACCGTTAACTCTCTTATCAATATAATATGTTAATTTAGAGGATTTCCAGTGCTAGTAGTGAAAAAAATAGTATATATACCACGGTAGAGAAGTCTATTATTGCCTTCGCACCTTACACCCCTCGGCGCAAGCGCCTCGAGATCGCCTCGAGATGTAATCTTGGTGCTCAGGTAATAATACTGTACTTCTCTACCTTGATATATAATGTACTATTACTTTCGACTTACTAAATAACTTCTTTTCAACTGACACTTAAAGGAAATTCCAGTTTATATCATCTTCATGCCAAACAATATCAATTTTTTGTCATCACCGAAGTAAGGTTAAGATACAAGATGATGAAGACTGCCAACAGAACCGTTCAGGTATATGTTGACGTTTCCTGATAAATACAAGAAAACACGTTTGACGGTTTGACTTTAGTGTATTCTACCCTGTAATTTTATACGATCATTGTTGATTTAGAGGGTTTTAATTTGACGCTTAATTAATTTGCTAACAGTTTTGGGTCAAGTTTAATCAATTTTGAATATCTGAGATTATTTTTGTATTGGTGGGGATACGTAATTCAATTTTAGAGATAATTTTATTCGATAGTGATTAGAATAAATCAGTATCGATTAATTTAATTTTACTGTTATATGTATGTTCCCAGTTTTATACAGGGAAAGTAAGTATTTAAAGAAACAGCACCAGTTGCTAGAGATAGCAACAGCAACAGACGAGGCGGTGCATTGCGTGCCCTAGGAGTCCCGGCTCCGAATGCTACGCACCCCACTTCCAGAGGAGACAAGGGTTGTGTTTCAGCCGTCGTTACCGTAAACAAAAGCTGTCAAGATATTTCAATTATTTTTGTTGTATCCGAAAGCTCTTATCATTTAGAAGACGAGAGCGAATTAATATTCTAAAATTTCGGCTCCGTTATAGTCCTGTGGTAATTTAAAACGAGCTTAAACTGAGAAATTCCAAGAGACAATGGGGGTTAATTATAATTATGAATTTAAAAACATTATCAGTCAGTTAAGTGTAATTAGCGGTAAATGATTAAATGAGATGCAGAAACAGCATTCGATTGAGGGGTCTCAAAAGAAGTGCTCTTAATTAATTTAAATATTGAGACCAATTACAGGGTTTTAGCGCATCCGCAGGCCGCACAATTGATTAAAGAAATTTTTAATTTGCGGATTTACATAACCGAATAGGCTGTATTGACTGGAAAAAACGTTAATCCCTCCATGACATAGCCGAATGCTATAAAAGGTAAAGTGTTGTTTGGAGTGCATCTTCTGCCTTTGATGTTTTTCTAGTGGCAAGTACCATATTAATTTTTAATACTTTCCGTAAATTTATTTTGCATTAAGTTTACCCTCGAGTTTACCGCACTGTATTTACTGCTTTTGCTTTTTCTTACACAGACATTTCTACCAAGTACCACTACGTTAAATTGCAAGGTAAGCTTTTTTGCTACTTTCTGTTCCATTAATTGGATATTGTTTCGCTTTCCTGCATTTGATTTTCCGTAGTTACCGCTAATGAATTTGTGCTTTGTTGCTTTCTCGATCGCCACTGCCCGCAACATCTCTCGAGACCGTTTCTCCGACGTGTTACCGGTGGTATCCGTTCGCCACGTGCGAAACCATTAAGCTCCCATTCTAGTTTCAAAACCCAATCTCATGCACGTATACAACCAATTAACTCGTTTCGGTTTCAGCCAATAATTAGTTTCACAGAAAGTAGGTAGCGCTGGAGTCGTAAATTCTTTAGGACCTTATGACTGCGTAATTTTTTCACATAACGCTACAGTATACGACATATATTCATAAGGCTTTAGTATGTGAATACGAAACATTCGACATGCCCAAGATTTACAGTTTTTTTTTGTTTTTGTTTCACTTCTTTTATGGTTAACAAAACTTTTATTTTCTTTACGTGATGGCAAATCTCATATTCGTTTTTACTACATCATATGATGTCCTTTATCTTTCGTATTAAAATTTTGCAATATCGATATACCGACGACAGCGTAGATTAAATTTATGAATTTATACCTGCATATAAATTACTGATCCTAAAATTTATAATATGGCTGCACTTTCATACTCCTAATTTATTAATGGACGATTCAATCGCGAAACGTCTATACAAGCCGAGTGTTCCGTCATTAGGACATGTACGATTGTAAAGGATTTAGATTATCTAATTGTTTCACAAATAGCAAGGAAGGTAATCCATTCTAATCTATGAAACGAAAAGAATCACACCTGTATTTACCTTTGTTGAGTGAAACGTTGTTCACTAGTTGCATGCAACATGGAGTAGGAACTCATCTACAAACAATATCCACTACTTGGAAACCATAATTTCATTTTCCCTTTGAAATAGAAATAGAAATAAGCAGCAACGTGAAATGTGTGGTTCCCATATTCCTTGTGTAATACCTAATAGTATAGATATCGTGTGAAATTCAACTTTATCTAATAATTACTTGGCGCGATGCGCACACAAAGGGCGTAGAAAATTTAGCTACCGATATTATCGTCACGTAACCGGAATAAAGGAATTAAATGACAAAAAGACCGCCGTATTAAAACGTAATCGGTGAGCGCGAATAAAAATTAAAAAAGCATCGTAAAAGCAGTTACGGGAACGTGAGTTTTGGTTTAGTAAGTCGATTGCACCCTATGGTAGTAGTCTGAATCGTTTAACAAATGAGACTCCATCTAGCAGGTAATGTGAGTGGGTTGAAACGATTTGCCCCAAGTTCAATTAAGATAACATCGCGTGCCTGCATCGTAAAGGTGGTAAAAAGATGCTTAGGACCTTGTCTATTTTCACTTTTCTCCCACGATCGTTAAATTACTTAGTTGTGTTCTTTTTTTGTTCGTTCTATATACGTATACCTTTTAAGATAACGACCTGTCATTGAAATATTTATGTCTACGCACCCTAATAACCCCATCTAATGTAATTAATTAAAAAGTTTGTTTCTTCGCGAGCTTTAGCTTCTCAATATTTCCATTAAACTATTTTATATTACTCTAAATATTTTGAATTCAAAACGCACATAACTCTATAGATCTTAGTTGAACTAAACTTGGCCATAATTTAAGAATATTAAAACCGAGTAGCAATGCAATAGTGTTGGAGTTTCATTTTTTTTTTACTTTTCCAACGATATTACAGAATCCAAAATGGAATGGAATGGAATGGAATGGGGTCATTCCGCCTTCATTTTTTATTTCTGATCCACAAAGTACATTAAAAATAAAAATACCCGTGTGTCCTCAATTTTTATTTGCGAGTAAAATAAACCCAAAAAAATTATTGAAAAGCTGTGTTTTTAGTCCGAATTTGAAACGCTTCAGACTAAATACGTCACAAACCTACCAACCAATCCCGTAGAAGTGAGCTGGCAACCTTACGCGAGGGTCTGACGTTTGTCACATTTGACGTTTTGAGAGGGATGTTTAACTGCATCTAGCACGAAAGTGACAAGTGCCTGTGACAGATGACGCAAGTTATAAATGCTATTCTCCTGCAATATTGCCAAGTCGTTATGTCATCTGAATGGTTCTAGGAGCTGATTGGTCGGGCTTATTACGTCACAGAGCCCGCCACGATCATATCGTTTTGAATAAACCTTTAAAACCGCACATGTTCATTATTTTTTTGCTAATCAGCCTCTATTTTTAAATAAACTTTTACTGTCCAAAAAAATGTTTTATGGTTTCAGGTACACGCTTACTAAATTAGAACTGCGGAATTCAACTATACTGTAAACCCCCATTTGGGAGGATTGGAGGATTTCAAAATTCCGGACCAACAGAACGAGGGATTTCCATGAACTCACAATACACTGTGGATGGTTGCAAAATTTGGGAAGTTGAGAATATTGCGGGAACATGTCGGTCTGTCTGTTGGTCTGTCGGTTCGTCTGTACTCTCATTTCCGGCTAAACGGCTGAACCGATTGGAACCAAATTTGGTACACATATCCTTAGACATAAAATGCCAGAATGGCACATGTGCAGGTGTGCGGGTGGTATCTGTGCTAGCCACAGGCAATTTTTTGAGAATGGAAACGGAATTGAAAATGTTGTGTTTAATTAAGTTTACTATTTTTATTGTAGATGTTATAAACTATAATGAAAGTGCCGTTTGTTTTCGTAATTGACATTGGCTTCATCCCGAAATTCGTGAATGGAAGCGCCCCCACAAAAATCCGATACCCTGCCCTGTTATTGTAAAATAACTTGGGAAATCAATCAAGAATTTTTCACTTAAACACCTATGGATATAATGTGGAAATTTGATAACACCCCCAATATTACCTATTTATAACAATTTCGCATGGCATATAGACGTTTAAATGCGGTTTCCTCATTTTATTTTCATACACTCCCCCATTTAGGAGGTGATAATAGTGAAAAAAGGAAATAAAAGTGAACGTGCCTAGTACGCAATGTTCGCTAAAGCGTTTACGGATAAAAGCTTAAACGCAAAACATTGTCATAACAAGGTTTGTAATTTCAAATACCAATTTGAAAGATATCCTTTGTGAGTAGGAAACATTTTGCTGTAAAACGAAAGCTCGAAGTGCTCCAATGCGACAGGAACATGAGAAAACGGAAAAGCTCACACTGTGGTTTATATTTAGACACTATTACCCGTTCATGTAACGTGAATTTGCTATAAATTTGAATAAATCCTTTATCTTTGCCATTGTAGGAAATAGTTTTGTTTACCTGGCAATAAGGCCGACATTCTAATTTTAAAATCGTGCGTAAAAGACTTAACGAAGTAGCCATCAATCAATAGGTACCCTTGAAAAGGACCGTTTTTCCCGATATTGAATTTGAAGTGAGGAAATTGCTATGCTTTTTATTCCGACGCTGGTGATTGAAAATACTTGCGCCAAACATTCTTTTCAAATATTTGTAAACCTGCTGTTGCTGTTTTCTGTTTTCAGTATTCCCGATATCTATACGCGATATTTATTTATTTTGGGTGATTGGGTAACAATAACAGTATTTGTTGTGGATATGCTGCTACGAAGGTTAAAATTTGTTATTGTTTCTAATGTAAAATTTTGTGCATTTCAATTGGAATTTGTGTACAATTTATAAACGACCAGAAGAGAACATTCAGCATTATTAGACGACAGAGCAAAGCGATGCAAGCTTTATGTCCGTCTGTCCGTGATACGATAACTGTCAAACGCTTGGACCGATTTGGTTCAAACTGTGCACAGTTGACCTATATGCTACATGTAACAAGCCTATTGAAAATGGGTCAAATCCAATGACGCCGGAGGGTCACACCGACGTGCTCTGTCGCTTTTTAGCGGTTTATTTAGTTCTGTAAGTGTAGTTAATTTGCAATTTCAGCAATGCGCTTGGCTTGTCTATCCAATAACGTTTGATTGATTGATTTTAAACTTATTAAATGAATCTCAGGCGCATTCAAATCGTGGGGCTGCCGATGTTCACCATTGGGCCAGGAATTAAGTTTATAACTTCTCTTTCGCTAAGATTTATACAGCAATTTAATCCAAATTTTTATGGTAGTTGCCCCTAATATAATGAAACAAAATGCATGCACAAAAATCGCAACTTTATTTATGGAGCAAACACGCCTTTTATTATAAAATTCCGACATAGAAAACAACCCTTACGTATACATTCTCATAACAATAAAACAAACAAAAATTGCTCGACAATAAAACAATGTAAAACGGCGACTGCTAATAAAAATGCGGTGAGTTCTGTAGGGGTCTGTATTGGTTAAGAGGACACACATTCCGTAAAAGTTGCAGTCAGAAAAAGGGTTCGCGTCATATTTGAAATTCAGCGAGGTATGTAAGTAAAAATCTGGTGGGAGAGCGGGATGCTTACTAGAATCTTCGAAGAGAACCTATGCCGGTAGAGGGCTACACTTTTCAATCGCGTATTGATTTCATAGCCGTTTACGTATTGTGAGCGGGGATTTTTATAGATCGCGTAAACTAAATTCTTCCCCATGCTGCCAAGGCGAATACTGTGAATTGTGTACGCCACTTTTGAGATCGCGCAAAATTGCATTATGAATTAAAAGTTCGAACCGAAAGTCGTATAACGGCAGTGCCTACATTTTTCGACGAATTTAGTATCGTGCGTACGTTATGTATTCAACGGAAACTGCCCGTTTTCTGAATTGTTGTGATCCTTCCTGTAGCGTGCGTGTGTTTAGTGGAAAGGCAGATATAAGACTATTTATTAATCATGGAAAATACAAAACGATCAAATTCAACCTTCATTCTTATATCAACCCTTCCAAAGGAGAAAATCAGATATCAATGGGAGAATATTTCAACTCATCGATAAATATCAGTTGATTGATTTTTTTTAAATTGTATCAAAATAGGAGTCGATCTTTTTGTGTATTTTTTATGAATAATAAGAGAATCCAAATCAAAGATACTAGTAAAACTTTCCTCATTAATTGTTATAATGTTCGATTGTTACATTCTATTTAAGTCCTAAGGCCATCTAGGTATCTTCTTTGTAAACCACTTGTAGTATAGTTTTTTCATCTAGTTCTTTCTTTTGCCGTTTACCGACTTCTTCGTCATGTTGCTAGAGTGCACGCTTTTTCTGCCTTTGAGTTGATTACCTTGCAAGTTCTCTTGGTAATCATTACTTCTATGACTTTGTATTTTACCTCAAAAGGTTTTAGTGCTTTGGCTTTACCATAATTATTATCGTTGGAGTGGGTTTCTCTTTCTCTCGTTAATGTATTAGTGACTCCATCGAAACGTTTTTACCAGGGTTTTTACGGATTAGTACCAAGTAACACAAGCTGCTGTATTTTGATAATGAGAAGGTCATGACAGCTGGGTAGCGTGACCAAATTGTCTATGACAGAGACTGTCTAAACTATATATCAGCGATATGAAATCGTTTTCTATGCCCGAATGGAGAGACGAATTACAGCTTCTAAAACGCCATAAAAGCTATTTGGCTTTGTCGTTTATGACGAATATTTGAAGCTGTGATAACCTTGTTGTGACGAAATCGCAGAAGCTGTCGTATCGCCTTTTCATACTCTGCCAAAACGCCACAGAAGCTAATTGGCTGCTGCGGGATAAAATAAAAAAATGAAAATAAAATAAAAAATGTAATGAAAAATCAACAATTTTAATTTAATGGTCGCGTTATTACTGTTACTTTTAGGAAGTACACTTGAGGAGTTTACTAAACTTTCTTGCGTTCCCGTTCCGTATATTGTGCTTCATACCATACTTACGTATTTTATTTTACATTACCTTCGACGGGATTCGAACCACAACCGCTCAACCGGACGTTTACCATTACTTACTGTAGAAACCCTATAGATCCACCGAACGAAACCACTCGACCAATCTGTAACATGCTAAACGAGTTGGTTTTTTTGTATTAAGTGCGTTCATCACATGGCTTATATAAATTGTAGGTGTGTAAATTGTCAATTCCATATCTAAATAATCTGTGTGCGCCGTGCGGATTTTTTTGCGAACTTTAACCATTGTTTGTTTCTTTAACTCGTAGGGTATTTGTGTATCGTGCTCTTAGGTATATTTTATTTCAAAGGTAACTATTGTATTTATTTATTCAATTTACTACAATACATATTTTGAGGTTACATCACTTTATAATGTTCAAAATTGTACAAACCATTGAAGACAATTTAAAAGTGTTAACTGCGGTGCCTCAAAGTTGGGAAAAAAATGGGATCTTGTTTTGGCCACCTGGACCTGGTAAGAAAGCGTATACGCTTCGCAAGGATGCGAGTAACTTACCGAATCTCAATACATGGACCAAGACAAAATGTCAAATCAAACGGGATAACATTCTGACGTTAAAAGAAGCATTACATCAGGAGAAAATACTAGCAGAATTTGAGGACACTGAGGATGAGGAAAAGTATGTACAAATTATACACATTCTTGAAAATACGAATTAATGTTGCAAACTCATCATTAATAATGTACAGCAATTATTTTATACTTATAATAGATGTGTTTCAGTTACAGATTATGCAAGACAATTAATAGATTACATCCAGTAATGAAAACCATCGCAGTAGATGATTTTAATCATTTAATGACTGAAGCCGACCCTGACCCGGAACCTGAACTGATGAATAACAACACCCACAATACTCCAAACATGGAATTGACAGTAATTAACTCTGTTCAAGATATTAATAATGTGCAATCTCTACCTGGTGATAAAGCCGAGGATAAAGCATTGGAACTTGAGGTCGAAAATCCTGTATTACATTCTTTAGGTACAAATTAAAGAAACAAAATTTTTATTAGGTTTTTTACTCGGTTTTTTATTAGCAATAGAAGAAAAACTGAAGTATTTAGAAAAAAAACAAGAAGAACTGCTCAAGTCTGTAGCAGGACTTCATATTAAATTTGATAAACTATTGGATTTAATGGCTGCAAATACTGCGAGCAGCAATCGTGAACCACTCATAGAAAGTGCTGATGACACACTAAATGATTTAGGATTGTTTCCCATTGATGATACTGTCAAATTAAACGAAGTGGAACAGAGACTTCAAGATAAAGACTTTCAGATGTTATTAGTAAGTCAATATATTTACAAATTTATGAAGTTGATAATCTTTTTCATAGATTAAGAAATTGTCTGACATTGGTGGTACTGATGGTAAAAAAAATTTCAATAAAATAGTGTATATGGTACTAGATGCCATATTTGAAAGAAAATTCTTAATGGAAATCTCGTGGACCGGTTCCACAAAAACCAAAGGTAAAAAAAAGATTTCGATGTTGCAATATAAGGAAACATTACAAATGTTTTTTAAAGTCATAAAAATGGCCGATTCAAGGTATTTATTCTTATGTGCATTTTTTTTATTTAAAATCTAATTTCCAGGTACACCATGGAAGAAAATGAAAGTTTTTTTAAAAGAGTGCTAAAGAACAGTGCCACTAGAGCAAATAACAATAAAAACGTACATCCTACCAAACCTATGGATAATATAGAAATAGATGTAAACGCTATAGTCAATGATGACACGATTTTAAATGCGCCCATTATCATATACAACAATGATCTTGGTATTTAGACAACTATAACATAATTAGCAATAAGTTTAAAGTAACAAATTTTTGTTTATTCATGTTTTTTTATATAAGTGAGTGAATTAGTGGAATAAAAACCTTTGTATCATGACACTGAATTGCCACTAATTTACATTCTATGTCTGCTAATGGAAACAGTACTGCAGGTTCTTCTTCACATGTCGACATAAAAATGTTCAATCGACTTGACTTAATAGGGGTTTCAAAAAAATCCTCAGTTTTCCTTAAAGGGCTACCATACAAACACCAGTTATTGTCTACTTTAGTAGCACATTTCATTTTGACAATTTGATTTTTTGTTAAAAACCACCTATTTTTCTCTTCATAATTAAACATTAAACTGTCATTTACTTCTATATGTGCAAAAAATTCATTACAATGTGGTAGACGATGTTTCAATTCGTCCAGATTTGATTTAATTTGTTTCTTAACAATTGGAAATGGATTAGGAGTTTTATGTTTATCACAATTTTGGGAAATTTCTATTTCTTGAATTCGTTTAGCTGCTTGAGCCAGTGGGTTGTTTCCGGTTCGTAGCAAACGCTTAATTTTATAAAGCTTGTTTTCATATTGATATGCGCTAAAGGTTTCTAGTTCACCAAATCTTTCCACATCGTCTACTAGGTGACATAAACTGTGCACGTTACTAGTAATCGAATCAAGTCCATATATATCTATGTATTTGTCTATATATTTTTCTAATAATGATTCAGCTACTTTGAGATATTTTGAATATCTACTACTTGAACAAATTGTTATTGCAACAAAAAGCATTAAGAAGTGTTGATAAACATCTACTGGCAAAAAATCTTTTAAAATAACGGGTGCAATATATAATAAAAAAGTTCTAAATTCTACCCCTTTCCAAAATGCAAGAGTATCGAGGCCTCTCACTGCTCTGTGAATTTCCTTGGGCATTTTACAGCGATGAAGAAAATTTGTAATTAAATCAGTATCATGCACAGACCATTTTGAATGTTTTTTAAATTTCCCCTCTCTCCATCCAATCAGACACCTTTTCATAATACCCAAATGAAGTAGGTGCAACGAATCTCCAACAGGAAAGTCTTTTATCATGTCAATTGGTAAATCTTCTAGAGGTGTACTATCTTCTTTATGGTGGTCAGGATCAGTTCTTTCCCGAAAGCTGTTATTGGTTCTTCTAGGCAAGTCGGTTCTAGGAAAACTCATCCGATGGGATTCGTGACTATATTCCCCAACTACAGTACATCTTGTACAACCACTGTATGCGTTGAAATTAACAACACCTACTCGGAATATTAAAATTACTTTATATAAGTGTAATTATTGTACCCACCTTTCACAAACGCTCTAGCTGGTGTGTCACAAATAAAACATCTAATGCTGATAGTCCAATGCTGTTTGCTCACAGAAATGCCATTTTTTAAAAGATGTTTTAGTTCATCAACAAAAGGTGTCATAAACTCCTTGACACTTGGTGGTTTTGTTGTACCACAGTATATGCCTACAACCATGGGTTGCAAATTTGATATTGAACATAAAATAGGCCAAAACTCCATTTTTGAGCTATTATAAATGGGTAAGCCATCCACATTAAAGCTTAGTTCCAAATTACTTAAATAATTATCACTAGTTCGTAAATAATGTAGAAGACAATTTTCTAATCCATTGTGCCAATAATTACCACTTCCCATTTTTTTAATTGTTACATCTCTAGGTGTTCTCAACAAAGTTCGAGAAGATTTTGGTAAATTAGGTAGCTTCAAGATGCCTAATAATGCTGTTACAGCACTGTGTGATATATTAAATGAAATAGCCCAATTTCTTAACTTTTCGTTTAATGTTTCATTGGAGATATTACTACCATCATATTCATCAGTATCACTGTCTTCACTAAATAGATAATGCTCTTCAATTTCTTCATCGTTATCTAAATTATTCTGTAACAGGTTTGGTAGATCCTTGACTAACTGTTGAGACGACAAAGCCTAGAACAAATATGCACAATTATACTATCTACAATTAGTAGATATCAATTAAAATATTAACATAATCATTGTCCAAAGTCTTGACAAGGTAGTATAAAAACAGACTTACCTCACTAATGAAATGGCTTTTATCTAAATTGTCCATAGTTTCAGTCGCTTTTTTGGTTGTCGAAGTGTACTCAGCCGTATCATCTACAGTAGTTATTTCATACTTTTTCGTTTTATAAGTAGCTAATTTTGATTTCACTGATTTTTGGATCTGTCTATGGTATGTACCACTCATCTTGAACTTTTTTAACTTTTTTATATCGGAGGTTGATAATTTCAATTTGTTCATTATTAAAGATTTAAAGGTTAGGTGTTGGAAAATGTTTTGCAGCCAAAACTGCTGTATTAGTACATGTGAAAAGTAAAATGGATTTCAATGCCATTTAACTGCATAATAGTATTTAAGGTGGCTGTGATTTCTAGGACACAGCAAAATATAGCTTCATAACCAAATAGCTTTTAAGTGGTTATGACTGTTTATGAGCTACAAATAGCTATATAGTGTCTCTAAGCCAAATTGTCTGTTTATGTGGTTGTAAACACCTTCTCACAACGAAAAAATGATTCCACATTTCAGCTATTTATTGGCTGCTATCTAAACGTTTTCATAACCAAGTTTTAGTTTAACCAGCTAAAGAGGGCATGCCCGTGCTACTTTACGGCGAAAACCGAGTGCCGCAATTCAGCATGCCAGAATACAGCGAAACAAATGTCATCAAAACGTTTTCACAACTACATTTTAGTTTAAAAAGCCATCAAGTACGCCTTGTGTTACTTG